>NC_061509.1:166667454-166768283 GCF_022539505.1 Lolium rigidum | reverse complement strand
TATCTGAAGTATCTATTATATTATTAAAACAACAAACAACCAACGGTTTAGATTAGCTAGGGGTAAGAAAATAAAAAAAACAACACCCAAGATTAGCTTCCTATCTATTTGGATATGCGCATATAATGTTTTGGAAAGCTTCCGCATCCCACACGCCAACATCCTCTTCAGTCCGACGTGAAGATCGAGGAAACTGCGGAAGGGATACCCGACGCTGCCGCCGCCGCCGGGAGCAATCACACCAAGAAATATCCGAGCCACATACCGGCTGCCTCCCAGATCACCGATCCACCTATCGGAACTGCGATTAATATCCTGTTCCGATCTGATCCACCAAGTTCGTTATGGATTGGGATAGGAGAACTACTCGCTAGGTATTCTAAATCGCCACTGTTGCATACAAGGATAGAGAAGGCAGATCAACAAACATTCAACCATCGCGTGGTCGACTGGTCCTGCAAGATCAACTCGGGGCAGGCAAGACGATCGGCAAGGCAGCATGGGTCGCAACGCGAGCGGAGCAACCAGTTTAGCATGTTCGATCATGTTGACAGTAGCATACCTCGCATCGCCCTCCTCTGGCGGCCGAGGGGCAAACCCTAGCCGCCACCACTCACCCCCCCACCTCCTCCCTTCCCTGCCTCGCCGCCGCCGGAGGGGGGCCGGCAAAGCCGCGCGCTCCCCGAGGATGGTGGCGGCGGGCGCTTTCTCCCCTCCCGCGTCCCTGGCGAGAAGGAGCTCGCCGGGCGCGGCTCGGGCGGCGGGCGCGGCGGCGGGCGGTGGTGCTCGCCGGTGTGCGGGCGTGGCTCAGGACGGCGGGCGCGGAGGGCGCGGCGGCGGGCGTGGCTGCTAGGCGTGCGCGTGGAGCTCCGGCGGTCGTGGGGGCCGGGCCTGATCTGGGCCGGGCTGGCCATGGCGGCGCGGCGGTTGGCCGGCGCAGGCCCCCCCCCCCCTGGTCGTGGAGGTGCTGCGGTTTGCTGCAGCAACGGCGGCCACGGCGAGGGCCTCGGGCCGGGAGGGCTGCGTGGCGGCGGCTTCGGTGTTGACCACAAGGTTGCTACGGGGGTCTGCGTGGTGGTTGGTGTGCCGTCGCCGGCGTGTGGAGGCCAGGGCGGGCGCGGCATGTTCCTGGGAGGAGGAGCTCGGTGAGGGGCGCGACGGGACGGCGGCCTCGGTTTCCTCGGCGGTGTGGCGGCTATGGTGGCCAAGTGGGCGGCGTGGCGGTCGGACCTGGGAGTTCTTGTCTACGGTCTTCGGTGGTCGTCTTCGGGCCCCGTGTTGGTGTTGGTCAGCGTCCCCTCTATGTGGCGTTCCGGCGGCGCCCACGGTGTTCTTCGGCGATGCTTCGTTGGCTACAGGCGCGTTGCTCCGGGGTTAGAGATCCGGCGGTTGCAGGTGGTGGTCTGTGCCGGTCCTCTTTTGGGCGGGCGCGAGTTTTCTTGGGACTCTTCGCTGGGCGAAAGCTTTGTCTTGGCGGCCGGCCAGCACCGACGACGGTGACGCCCGTGGGCGCCGCTTCCGTCTTGAAGGCGTCGTCGAAGTGGGTGTCTCTTGATCTCCGCCCGGGCTCTCCGGGGGAAACCCTAGATCCCTCACGGGATCGGGCGTGGGCGGCGCTCTTGTGTCGCTTTGCCTCTTGGGGCCTCGCTTTGGAAGTCCGCTGGTCGAGAGGGGTTTGTGGTGTGTTTTGGCGGTTTCGGCGGTTTCGGTGGAGGCGGGTTCGTCTTCGGCCAGGTGGGTCGCGGCCTCGGGGTCGGTGTGGTAGTTGGAGCGGTGGCTCCGGTCTTTTCGCCTCCGCCTGTTGCGTTGAGGTGTGGTGTCGACCTGGTTGGTCGTCGACCCGTGTGGAGCGCAGCCTCGGGGCTGGCGTGTGGTGTCGTGTTGTACGGTTTTTTGGCCAGTTTTCCTCATAAACGGGCCAACTCTTTTCTCCTATATCAATGAAAGGCAAAGCTTTTGCCTCGTTTCAAAAAAAGTTGACAGTAGCATACCCAGATTGATTTGTATGGGCATCGTCTTCAAAGAAGAGTACGTTCAGTTTTCCAATACTGCTTTACGTCAGATTAGGATGTTGGTGCTACTCGCATGGAGTCAGGAGACCAACTAACAATTCTCACTTTCGAGGAGCAAACGTTCATGTTCCATGTACGATCTCCGGCCGCCTATCGTCCGACCGCCGCCTCACCATTGCCGCCGCTCCGCATGGCCCTGCTGGGTCTTCCGCTGCCTCTCTTTTTGTCCTTTGGTCCTTGCTGCATGCTGCGCACCCGTCCAGTTCTTTTCATCCCGGCGTGTCTCCAGCCCGTGGCAGCGGAGGTGATCAGGAGCTTCCACGAGCAAGCTATCCACAAGACATGGATAAAGGTATACTATCGCTGCTTGATTGGCGTAAATTAATTAAAGGCTGCATTGATCGATAGATGGTCATGCTCGGCTGGGCCTTCAGCATCGTTGATGATGGGTTAATTAACTGCAGATGGCTGCGATGCGTAACAACCAGTAGGTCGAAGCAACTGGCTGGAGATGGATTGTGGGTCGTCCAAGACTCACGGGATATATAGGTATCGGACGACAGGGGAGGCCAAGAAGAGTCGGTTAGGTGGTCGAGAGACGACATCCAAAGCTCTACAATCACAAGGGCCAGGTTTGAATTTTGATTTTAGAAATCTATCTGGTGTGCTATTCGCTTTTCGGAATACATCAAACATGGATTCGGGAATCAGGATACATCAATATTTACTCCGACATATGCATGGCATTGGTATTTCCATACGGCCGGTGTCCATCACGAGCCTTAACCTCTTTCTTATTTTGATGAAGATACGGCCAGCGTCGATCACATGCCGAATTTAACCCCTTTCTTATTTTTTTGATGAACCGTGCATTGTATACAATATACAGCCCGTGTCGATTAGAGCCAAACTTAACCTCTATCCGGCATCCATGTGTGGCTGGACATGGACAGCAACGTCGATTACAGTGCAAGACAAGATTTACTAAAAAGCGCCGGTTTCCGGAAGAAATCAAATCTTGAAATTGGTGGTGGTAGAGTACACACAGAGAGAAAAGAGCATGCTGTACACACATCATCCCTATGTGTATCCAATTTCTTTTGCACAGCTTCCATGCCTCATAGATTGCCGGTGTGTGATCCCTATGTTTTTCTTTTGTCACGTAACATGGAGTATATCTTATTAAACTAAGAAAAGCAACCTCGAGCTTTTGTTATGTTCATTTTCTAGGGTCATGGCAGGCAATCCATACCTTGCAAATCAGCCGACGAGATGAAGCGCCACATTCCTCAATCCCAGCCTCAGTCCACGCATATTTGACACCACACCCTGGAACGCTCGACCAGGCGATGGCTATGTCCTATGAGCCACAAAGGCATCGGACAACAGCTGTATGGGCAGAATACGAGACAAAGCAATACGTTCTTGGACTCCATTCGCAGATGGTGATGCTCCGTTACAGGTTTAGATTCATTGTTTTTTATTTAATGATGTATTGAAACTTTGCATATGTGTCTTTCACGTTCTAAAACTTTGCATATGGTGTTGCATGAGATGATTTTTAACAATTTATTTATCCACAGATCAAATAATTATGAAATGTCTATCTTTGATAGGTAATCAGGCTTAGGTCACCATTATTGCAGGAATTGGTGGAGGGGTCACGAGGTAAGATCTGGACCATAAAGAAATGGATATTAGTAAGATTGTCATGTTTTTATGCTCATCTTTTGCTTTGCAACATAAGCTAGGCCAGCAACCTCGGAAATACTATTATTTTCCTCGAAATATGTATAAACTAACATTTTTTTGGAAGTATAACTTCATTTTAGGATTTAGGTAAAATACCAGCTTATGAAATACTTTTACTTGCTGCACTAACATATTGTTTCCCCTGTTTTAGTGAATTGCAATGAACAGTACTAACAAGAATTTATTTTCTCGATTGATTTTGCAGGCGAGAATAAAGAACAAGCTAGGGAGGTGCTCAGGTACACACGTTATAACAAGCATTTTTCAGAAAATTAAGGAAGCTCTCGCATGTACTTTCTGGTATTAATGTTTGCAGGTTTTAAAATAATTTAGGGAATATATTCACGTGTAAGCTTGGAGTGTTACATCAAATTGGCAAATATAGGAGCTTAACGTACTCAGTATGGAAGTTGCACAAGGCATGTCTACTGTGCTCAGGGACGATGTAATGTTTAATTAGTTGGGGAGGTGCATGGGGAAAGCCGCACACACATTGCGCAGGACCATCAGCCATGAAGAGCTTTGGTTGTTCACATTTAGAGGTTGTAGTTGGATTTTATTTCTCTTTTCTTCATTTGTATAATTAGTTTTCTGTAAGGAAATCTAACCTTTTTTACTTGATAGGTTCAATCAGGTAAATATTGCTTTTTTATTAAAGCATAGATAGTTGTTATTTCTGTGTGCAAAATATGATTTTAACGCATGTATATTTAACCATCCAACAAGCACGTTGCCGCATTATAAAATGATTAGTTATGGATATTTGTAGAAAATGATGGCAACAGAATACAAGGAGTATATATATTTTAATTTATTTAATTGTCTAATAAATATTGATGAATGATCCCATGCGTATTTAATGTCATCATAAATAAACTATATTAAACCATTGATAAAAATATATAAAAAGGAGAAAAAAATAAGTGAAGAAAATGAATGAAATGTACTTTTTTAATATTACTAACATATCAACTCATCACAATTCGAGCCGCGCGAATGCGCGGGCCACTCCACTAGTTTCCAATAAAAAGAGTATCAGAAAACTCAAAAGATTTTTTAGTCATGAAAATAAAAAACACACATGCTCTCACAGCTTTGTATCATTCTTCATACATGCGAACCTTAGTGCGGTTTTGCATCATAATGATTACGGAGTGTATGTTTACTGTAACATGCTTCTGAATTTAAGAAATTTGTGCTCTTATTATGGTCAGGCTAATGGAAGAAAAAACTGCAGGAAAGGTGCAATTGGTCACTTTATGTGGCCATCACATGTCAATATTGATAGAAACAAAAACTAATTGATGATTTGCGCAGACGACTGTTATATAAGCTTCTGTGGGTGGTGTTGCTGTTGGAAACAAGAATTTTTGTAGAGCACACATGTTGTAGAGGGTGTCACCAGAGATGCCAAGAGAAACCAAGAAATGCTTGTGGCCTGTCAAAATGACTTTCGCCGACAAAAGAATTTCATTCTAATACAATGTTTTGATTTCTCTACATATATATGTTACCTCTATATATGTGGATTCAAGGGTCGTATTTATTATACCATGAAAATTCATATGTGTGTGGTGGCGATGGCAATGATGTGTGAAGAGACCATAAATTGTCTATGCCTCGCCACCAGGTTTGCAAATGGTGATTGTCTGATTGGTGCCTTTGTTGCCATAGTGAGATGAAATGTTTCAACGATTGTATATATGTGCAATGCACGTGCACGTTTACTAGTACGTTATCATGTGAGTTTGTGTGTCGTTCACAACAACAGATAGTGAACGGTGACCTGTCTCTCAGGTGCTAGTCTTAGTGCTAGAATGCCGTAATGAATCTTAATTTGGGCACTAAAAGCGAAAATATTGAACCAAGTTTAAACTAACTTTTTCTGACATGAAGTTTAAACAAACTAGTGATGGGCACGTTGAAAACTGTGGAAAAGGCATACACCAACCCTGAAAAAGAACAAAACAAGGTTGTTTTCAAGTAGAAACCAGAGTGGTGGGGTAACTTAGGCGTCTGTGTGGCTCTCGCCCACGGTATAACTGAAATCTGTGGGTTTAATCACTAGGTGGCCTCTCCAACTTTTATGTACTCTTTCCCGTTTCATAATTTTTATCTTGATTTTAGTTTAAATATATTTAACAATATACACCAGCCGTATCAGTCACCAACAAGCTCCATATCTATCTATCTAGCCTGGAGCTTGCAGCTTGCGGCTTGCTTGAGAATGAACTGCATTAGAGCATCTCTACCAGATGTCCTAGCTATTTTACAGCAGCGTCCAAAAAACCGTCAATATACGGCGCGGCTAGGTAAAATCGCTCCTATCCATCATACGCTATTAAATATTGCCATATCCTACGTCGTAAATATTCGGTGCCGGCTTGTGCGCGGTGCAAATTCCCAATCGCGCACTGCCGCCCTGAAAGATCCTGCGCGTGGCCACCTGCCTCCCTCCTCGACCGTCGCTGGCTCAATTTCGGCCATGTCGGGCGGTTCCAGCAATATCTTTACCCTGTCCCCTCCTCTCCCCTGCCACAGCCACATGAGTTGTTCCGCCGCCACCGCAGTAAACCGTAGAACCAACATCGTCCACCGGCAGATGTTCGTGGCTCCATGGACCCGTAGCACACCGTCAAACACAGAGGCGGTAGCGCCACCGTTGGCGACGGTCACAAAGCCGAAGCGGAATCCAATGACCGGTGGAAAGCAGCCATCTACAGGTGCGGGTGCGGTGGTAGGCCGGACGAAGTACTACAAAATCAACACCACGACACGTGGGAAACCTCTCACACCAGCATCCGAGTACACATCCAACCAATTCCAGGAACCGCCGCCTCCCTCAATGGCATCCCCGCCGCTAGCGACCATGGATGATGTTCCACCTTCTGTTGCAGCCAATGCATTCAACGGGATGGCTGAAAGGCATGGTTTTGCTCCCTTTGTTGTTTCCAGTTGGGTAGATGATCAAATGCAATCTTGGTTTGATATGTGTGCATTTTGCTCGATTATAGTGTTGATGATGAAACGTTTATGTCAACTATGAATGTTGGTTCAACACATTCACAAGATTATTTGTCACAAGAATATGAGCAACCCCATGATGATCAAAACTTTAAGGAAGAAGGTGAGGGTTTCGTTGATCCAATGCTAGGAGTGTGAGTGGCCAACTACACCGTGGCTGAGGATATCTTGCGTTGGAACACATGGAAGGCCATCAACACCGACCAAGTGAGACACACATATTGGCATCTAATGAAGGAGTGCTTCGATACACACACCACAAGTGGCATAGATAGAACAGATAAATATCTTCACAACTACTGGTCTACAATTTTGACTTATTGTCAAAAGTGGGCGACTTGCATTTCAAATGTTGACAAGATAAACCTAAGTGGCACAAATGAGAAGGTAGGGATATTTCTTTAGTGATCTTTGTTTTATTTTTATGTGGCTAACTTTGTCGTTTCTTATTTTGTGACTAATTTATTTTCTCTCTTCGTATATGTAGCTCAACATTGCACAAACTTGTTCAAGGGAAATCCAAAGAAGACCAAGAAAGGCAAGATGGTGAAAGGCCAGGAATTCACCTTGGATCATTGTTATGGGGAGCTAGAAAAGGTGTGAAATTGAAGTACCGAGAAGTGTTGGAATGGCCAAAGATACACACCAAGATCCAAGGAGATGCAACAATCAAACTTGATGATGACGAAGCATCAAGCGATGAGGGCAACAGAAGCCCCACACCCAACTCAATAGGTAGAACCAAAAGGGCACCCAGAAGGAAGCAAGTGAAAGAAAAGGGCAACAAGGCCGGAGATGATTACATCACGAAGTTGTTGGATTCTATTTTCAATGGAAGAAAGGAGATGCCCAAGGAGAGAAATATTGCTAGGATCAAGGAGGTATAGGAGGCCCGGGTGACCAAGGAGAGGAGGGCGGCGATCGAGGAGAGGTTGGCAGCAGTGGAGGAGAGGAAGGTGGCAATGGAAAAATGCTCACCATCTAATTGAGCTTGAGAAAAATCTTTTCATGATGGGAAAATTAAAACCAACCTCGATGAGAAGCAAAAGGATTACGTCAGCCTTTGTCGTGATGAAGTGTTGGCAAACAAAAAGGATGATGATGGGATCCTACATGGGTGCCATGACTAGCATGAGTGCTTCTATGGAGGGCACGAGTCACATGGGAGGCATGTGAGCTCCAATGGGAGGCACGGTAGCTCCAATGGGTGGCATGGGTGGATTCATGTCTTCCGCGGTAACTCTCATTCCTTACACAGGTGACGAATTTGGAGCTTCGATAGGTGATGGCATGTGCTCCTTCAATGTTTTCAACACCACAAACGTTCCTAATAAAGATGATGCACAAAATGAAGCCAACCAATGAAGAAGATGAGGCATGAGTGCCATTGCATGGTTCATTTAGTTTTTTTGATAAAGGGAATATATTAATATCAAACGATGCCAGTTACACCCAGCCTCTGCAACAACGCAATGCCCTAAAACATTACGGATGCACAGCCAAAAAAAGAGAAAAAGAAAACTAAGAAATAAAAGTCCCACTACAGTATCCCAACCCTAGCAACAGTAGTACAACCGCCACCAAGATAACACCTGAAATTCAGACTCTTCAAAAGCGACGCCTCCAAGAAGGGAACAGTGCACCAGCACCGTCGTCGCCTGAACTTGTTGCATGGTTCATTTAGTTGCATGAACTTCGGTTGTGTTTGTGAAATTGTTTGATTCAAACTATGCTACGGTTTTGAACTATGTCATGATTTTAAACTATTTTACGGTGATGAAGCTATGATCTTAAATTTACGTGTTTTTCTGTGATGGTTTTGTATAAAATATTTGATTCATATGTATGTTTGTCTTTGCAAATTATGTGTTGCAGCACGACGGAGGGCGCCCTACTTTACAGCATCTAGCAAGTGATGCAGGTGACATGGAGTATTATCGGGCATCTAGAACGGCTGCAATCAGCGCCGCACCATAATATCCAAAAGTCGATGCTGTAAACCTAAAAAATACCGTGCCATAAAATGCAGCGTCGGTTGGAAATGCTCTTGAAACACAAAATGTGTTTTCTGACAACGTGATGCTTTCTGATTTCTTTAACGGCCGCAGAGCTAAAGATACCGTGAAGGAGTCTGGATTTTCATCGTGTTGGAGCTTTTAAACTGAAACGGTACTTGTCTTAAGTGCAGGTGTTTCCGGAGAAGTCATGGCATATGTATTAAAAACGGGAAATCTAATTCTACACTGACTTCGCTGTAAGGAATCCCGAGGTCGTCCACGTCGTTCGAGTGATCTCCATCCGACGGCGTGCACGGATCGGTAGGCCTCCCGGTATAGTAAATGTTGGGTGCACGTAGTAATTGCAGAAACGGTTCAAATTTCATGAATCGTGCCTAGGTCTATCTGCAGGTGAGAGAGCGCACCGCATTTCTCTCCCCTTCTCCAAAATCGGTCGGCGACATAGCGGTGACCGCCGAAATCGCGACGTCTCCGTATATCCTCACTGCCGCGAGGAGTCTCGCTTCCCGGCGTCTGCTACGCCGTCTGCAACGTCCTCTTCTCCGGCGCCATCCGCATCTGGACGGATTCGTCAGAGAAGGCGAGTTGCTCAGGGTCGCCGGCTACATCATGCATCCGTAGCCGCAGCGCCGCCGGCTACATCATGCATCCACAGCCACAACGCCGCCGGCTACATCGCGCATCCGCAGCCGCAACACCGCTGGCAAGGTACTGTAGCCTTCCCCTTCCCCCCTCCCCCGCCGCATGGTTTCTGTCTCTATGCTAGATAACGAGCTGGATCTCGTGTTTGGGGGCACATTTTTCTATGTTTAGCCGCATCATGCGTTGGATCTAGCTTTTTTTTTTGAATAGATGCAGTACATGCAAAAGTAGGGGAGCAAAATCCATAAGCAGTGTGTACCATTGTTTTGTTTTAAAGGCTAAAAATGTACCAAATGATGTTTATGCGGATGTACATATGGTGTTTTTTGCGGGCTACCCTAGCTAGCGATCGATTGCTTAAATCAAATTGAGCGATCGGTTTAGGACATAATTTTTTTCATTTTAGGAACGTTTTGGACTGTAGTATATCCTATTTCAGGAAAGTTCTGCATGCATGTAGAAGGGAACAAATCTGATGACGTAAGCGAGAATCTTTCTGAATTTGAAAAAAATCAAAACGTTTTATCTCACAAACGACAACTCCGATTTAAGATCTGTTTTCACCTATGAGTCGGTCTCGTCGAGATCTTCAAAACTAGCACCCATGTTTATATGTTTCGACAAACTTTTTTCCCTCTCTATCTGAATAATCAACCCCTCCGTACTTGAGTGGTCAACGGTGAATATATAAAATTATCAATATGGTGCAGGCTATTGAGGGAAAGTTCTGCATGCATGCACAAATAGACGAATCTGCTGATGTCAGCGGAATCTTTTCCAAATTTGAAAATTTAAAATGTTTTATCTCACAAACGACAACTCCAAATTAAGATCTGTTTTCACCTATGAGTCGGTCTCGACGAGATCTTTAAAACTAGCACACATGTTGATATGTTTCGAAAAACTTTTTTCTGGCTAAAAGTTATCAACCCTCTCTATCTGAATAATCAACCCCTCCGTATTTAAGTGATCAACGGTGAATGTATAAAATTATCAACCTGGTGCAGGCTATTGAGGGAAAGTTCTGCATGCATGCACAAAAAGATGAATCTGCTGATGTCAGCGGAATCTTTTCCAAATTTGAAAATTCAAAACGTTTTATCTCACAAACGACAACTCCAAATTAAGATTCGCTTTCATCTATGAGTCGGTCTCGACGAGATCTTCAAAACTAGCACCCATGTTGATATGTTTCGAGAAACGTTTTTTCGGGCTAAAAGTTATCAACCCTCTCTATCTGAATAATCAACCCCTGCGTACTTGAGTGACCAACGGTAAATGTATAAAATTATCAACCTGATGCAGACTATTGAGGGAAAGTTCTGCATGGCATGCACAAATAGACGAATATGCTGATGTCAGCGGAATCTTTTCCAAATTTGTAAATTCAAAACGTTTTAACTTTCAAACGACAACTCCAAATTAAGATTAGCTTTCACCAATAAATCCGTCTCGACTCGACGAGATCTTTAAAACTAGCACCCATGTTGATATGTTTCGAGAAACTTTTTTTCGGGCTAAATATTATCAACCCTCTCTATCTGAATAATCAACTCCTCCGTACTTGAGTGATCAACGGTAAATGTATAAAATTATCAACCCCAAAGTTAATTTTATTTGAAACAGTTTAGCGATTTTTTTTGTTTAGAAGCTATCAACCCGGTGTCCTGTTATTTATCAACAGTAAATATAAATAACTACCAACCCTAAAAATCTAATTTTATTTCGAATATTTTGGCGACTCTTTTTAGTTTACAAGTTATCAACCCGGTGCTCCGTTATTTATCAATGGTAATTATAACTAACTTCCAACCCTAAAAAGTATTCCATTTAGAATATTTTAGCGAACATTTTTTTATTTTACAAGTTATCAACCTGGTGCCTCGCTATTTATCAACGGTAAATATAAATAAATAATAACCCTAAAAAGTATTTCATTAAGAATATTTTAGCGACTCTCTTTTAGTTTACAAGCTATTAACCCGGTAACCCGCTATTTATCAATAGTAAATATAAATAAAAATCAACCCTAAAATTTTAATTTAATTTAAAATATGCAGCGACTCTTTTTTTGATTACAAGTTATCAACCCGGTGCCCCGTTATTTATCCACGGTAAATATAAATACCTAGCAACCCTAAAAAGTAAATTTCATTTAGAAATATTTTAGCAACTTTTGTTAGCTTACAACTTAAAACAGTACTTAATTTGAGTAGCAAGTGGTAGTTCATTTGAGTTGCAAGTGGATCTTCCCACCCGTTATTTTCCCCCTTAAAAACCACTGGCCCGAAAAAGGGAATTGCAAAAGGACCCCATTAAATATGAATTACCGTACGAAAATAAACCCAAAAGGGAATTGCAAAAAGAGAATTGAGAGTCTGCCTCGTGCTGAAGAAAAAGAGTGAGATGCTATGTGTATGCATGCAACAACTTATGAAAAGAGTGCTGAAAAGTTGGCTCATTAAATGCAAATCCATGAGATGCTCTGTGCATGTGCATGCATGCAGTATGAACGCTCTTGGCTGCATGCAAGTTGCAAAGTAGTAATACAAGTTGTTAGTGTGAACACGTGTGAATGCAATTAAAACACTACGTGATAAAAAGGGAATTGAGTCGCGCTTTCGCGCGAGCGCTCCGCGCCGACAGAAACTGATCGCTCGAGCGAGCGATTGCCAGGGAGGGGATTCGGTTTTTTGCACTAGATGATGTTCATATAGGTTTTTTTGTTGAGTGATACGTCTCCGACGTATCGATAATTTCTTATGTTCTATGCCATATTATTGATGATACCTACATGTTTTATGCACACTTTATGTCATATTAGTGCATTTTCTGGAACTAACCTATTAACAAGATGCCGAAGTGCCGGTTCTGTTTTCTGCTGTTTTTGGTTTCAGAAATCCTAGTAACGAAATATTCTCGGAATTGGACGAAACGAAGACCCGGGGCCCTATTTTTCCACGGAGCTTCCGGAAGACCGAAGAACACACGAAGTGGGGCCACGAGGTGGCCAAGCTATAGGGCGGCGCGGCCCAAGCCCCGGCCGCGCCGACCTATAGCGTGGGCCCCTCGTTAGCCCCCGACTACGCCCTTCCGCCTACTTAAAGCCTCCGTCGCGAAACCCCCGATGCGAAAAACCACGATACGGAAAACCTTGCGAGACGCCGTCGCCGCCGATCCCATCTCGGGGGATTACGGAGATCTCCTCCGGCACCCTGCCGGAGAGGGGATTCATCTCCCGGAGGACTCTACACCGTCATGGTCGCCTCCGGAGTGATGAGTGAGTAGTTCACCCCTGGACTATGGGTCCATAGCAGTAGCTAGATGGTTGTCTTCTCCTCATTGTGCTTCATTGTTGGATCTTGTGAGCTGCCTAACATGATCAAGATCATCTATCTGTAATTCTATATGTTGTGTTTGTCGGGATCCGATGGATAGAGAATACCATGTCATGTTAATTATCAAGTTATTATACATGTGTTGTTTATGATCTTGCATGCTCTCCGTTTCTAGTAGAGGCTACGGCCAAGTTTTTACTTTTAACTCCAAGAGGGAGTACTTATGCTCGATAGTGGGTTCATGCTGCATTGACACCTGGGACGAGTGACGAAAGTTCTAAGGTTGTGTTGTCTTGTTGCCACTAGGGATAAAACATTGGCGCTATGTACGAGGATGTAGTTGTTGATTACATTACGCACCATACTTAATGCAATTGTCTGTTGTTTAGCAACTTAATACTTGGAGGGGTTCGGATGATAACTCTGAAGGTGGACTTTTTAGGCATAGATGCGAGTTGGATGGCGGTCTATGTACTTTGTCGTAATGCCCAATTAAATCTCACTATACTTATCATGTCATGTATGTGCATTGTTATGCCCTCTCTATTTGTCAATTGCCCGACTGTAATTTGTTCACCCAACATGCTTTTATCTTATGGGAGAGACACCTCTAGTGAGCTGTGGACCCCGGTCCATTCTTTAATACTAAAATACAAATCTGCTTGCAATACTTGTTTTACTTGTTTTCTCTGCAAACAATCATCTTCCACACAATACGGTTAATCCTTTGTTACAGCAAGCCGGTGAGATTGACAACCTCACCTGTTTCGTTGGGGCAAAGTACTTTGGTTGTGTTGTGCAGGTTCCACGTTGGCGCGGAATCTCGGTGTTGCGCCGCACTACATCCCGCCGCCATCAACCTTCAACGTGCTTCTTGGCTCCTCCTGGTTCGATAAACCTTGGTTTCTTTCCGAGGGAAAACTTGCTGCTGTGCGCATCATACCTTCCTCTTGGGGTTGCCCAACGAACGTGTGAAATACACGCCATCAAGCTCTTTTACGGCGCCGTTGTCGGGGAGATCAAGACACGCTGCAAGGGGAGTCTCCACTTCTCAATCTCTTTACTTTGTTTTTGTCTTGCTTTATTTTATTTACTACTTTGTTTGCTGCACTTATATCAAAACACAAAAAAATTAGTTGCTAGCTTTACTTTATTTGCTATCTTGTTTGCTATATCAAAAACACAAAAAAATTAGTTTACTTGCATTTATTTTATCTAGTTTGCTTTATTTACTATTGCTAAAATGGCCAACCCTGAAAATACTAAGTTGTGTGACTTCACTAGCACAAATAATAATGATTTCCTATGCACACCTATTGCTCCACCTGCTACTACAGCAGAATTCTTTGAAATTAAACCTGCTTTACTTAATCTTGTTATGCGAGAGCAATTTTAAGGTGTTAGTTCTGATGATGCTGCTGCCCATCTCAATAATTTTGTTGAACTATGTGAAATGCAAAAGTATAAAGATGTAGATGGTGACATTATAAAATTAAAATTGTTCCCTTTCTCATTAAGAGGAAGAGCTAAAGATTGGTTGCTATCTATGCCTAAGAATAGTATTGATTCCTGGACTAAATGCAAGGATGCTTTTATTGGTAGATATTATCCCCCTGCTAAAATTATATCTTTGAGGAGTAGCATAATGAATTTTAAACAATTGGATAATGAACATGTTGCTCAAGCTTGGGAAAGAATGAAATCTCTCGGTTAAAAAT
The DNA here is from genome assembly GCF_022539505.1 of Lolium rigidum. Classification (NCBI taxonomy): domain Eukaryota; kingdom Viridiplantae; phylum Streptophyta; class Magnoliopsida; order Poales; family Poaceae; genus Lolium; species Lolium rigidum. The sequence continues at coordinate 166,753,779 of NC_061509.1, read as the reverse complement.
TGCCCAACCCATGGAGTCGACTACTTGGATGATCATCCAAACCTTCTATGCGGGACTAAATTTTTCTTCGCGGAATTTATTGGATTCAGCTGCTGGAGGTACCTTTATGTCCATCACTCTTGGTGAAGCAACAAAGCTTCTTGATAATATGATGGTTAATTACTCTGAATGGCACACGGAAAGAGCTCCACAAGGTAAGAAGGTAAATTCTGTTGAAGAATCCTCTTCCTTGAATGATAAAGTTGATGCTATTATGTCTATGCTTGCGAATGATAGGACTAATGTTGATCCTAATAATGTTCCATTAGCTTCATTGGTTGCCCAAGAAGAACATGTTGATGTAAACTTCATTAAAAATAATAATTTCAACAACAATGCTTATCGGAACAATTCTAGTAATAACTATAGGCCATATCCTTATAATAATGGTAACGGTTATGCTAATTCTTATGGGAATTCTTACAACAATAATAGGAATACACCCCCTGGACTTGAAGCTATGCTTAAAGAATTTATTAGTACACAAAGCTGCCTTTAACAAATGCTGTTGAGGAAAAGCTCAATAAAATTGATATTCTTGTTTCTAGAGTTGATAGTCTTGCCTCGATGTTGATCTTTTGAAATCGAAAGTTATGCCTAATAGGGATATTGAAAATAAAATTGTTACTACAGCAAATGCCATCCAAGTTAGAATTAATGAGAATATAAGATTAATGGCTGAGCTGCGTGCTAGGTGGGATAGAGAAGAAAATGAAAAACTAGCTAAAAAGGAAAATGTAGCTAAAGTTTGGACTATTACCACCACTAGCAATGCTAATGATTCACATGTTGCTGCACCTCCTACTATCCATGATAAAATAATTGGTGTTGGCAATGCTTCTACTCCTAGTGCAAAGCGCGCAAAATTACCTGAAACTGCTAAAATTGCTGAAACTGCTTGTGATAAAACTGCTGAAATTTTTTCCAACCTTGGGGATGATAATCCCATTGCTTTAGATTGTAATAATTTAGATTTTGATGATTGCCATATCTCTGAAGTTATAAAGTTCTTACAAAAACTTGCTAAAAGTCCCAATGCTAGCGCTATAAAATTTGGCTTTCACAAAACATATTACAAATGCTCTCATAAAAGCTAGAGAAGAGAAACTAAAACTTGAAACTTCTATTCCTAGAAAGCTAGAGGATGGTTGGGAGCCCATCATTAAAATGAGAGTGAAAGATTTTGATTGTAATGCTTTATGTGATCTTGGTGCAAGTATTTCGTTATGCCTAAAAAAGTCTATGATATGCTTGACTTGCCACCATTGAAAAATTGTTATTTGGATGTTAATCTCGCTGATAATGCTAAAAAGAAACCTTTGGGGAAAGTTGATAATGTTCATATTATGGTTAACAATAACCTTGTCCCCGTTGATTTTGTTGTCTTGGATATTGAATGCAATGCATCTTGCCCCATTATATTGGGAAGACCTTTTCTTCGAACCGTTGGTGCTACTATTGATATGAAGGAAGGTAATATTAAATATCAATTTCCTCTCAAGAAAGGTATGGAACACTTCCCTAGAAAGAGAATGAAGTTACCCTATGATTCTATCATTAGAACAAGTTATGATGTTGATGCTTCATCTTTCGATGTTACTTGAGATACACTTTACGCGTCTAGGCTGAAAGGCGTTAAAGAAAAGCGCTTATGGGAGACAACCCATGTTTTTACTACAGTACTTTGTTTTATATTTGTGTCTTGGAAGTTGTTTACTACTGTAGCAACCTCTCCTTATCTTAGTTTTATGTTTTGTTGTGCCAAGTAAAGTCTTTGATAGAAAAGTAAGTACTAGATTTGGATTACTGCGCAGTTTCAGAATTCTTTGCTTGTCACGAATCTGGGTCTATCTCCCTGTAGGTAGCTCAGAAAATTACGCCAATTTACGAGCATGATCCTCAGATATGTACGCAACTTTCATTCAATTTGAGAATTTTCGTTTGAGCAAGTCTGGTGGCCTAATAAAATCCATCTTTACGGACTGTTCTGTTTTGACAGATTATGTCTTTTATTTCGCATTGCCTCTTTTGCTATGTTGGATGAATTTCTTTGATCCACTAATGTCCAGTAGCTTTATGCAATGTCCAGAAGTGTTAAGAATGATTGTGTCACCTCTGAACATGTGAATTTTTATTATGCACTAACCCTCTAATGAGTTGTTTCGAGTTTGGTGTGGAGGAAGTTTTCAAGGATCAAGAGAGGAGTATGATGCAATATGATCAAGGAGAGTGAAAGCTCTAAGCTTGGGGATGCCCCGGTGGTTCACCCCTGCATATATTAAGAAGACTCAAGCGTCTAAGCTTGGGGATGCCCAAGGCATCCCCTTCTTCATCGACAACATTATCGAGGTTCCTCCCTGAAACTATATTTTTATTCGGCCACATCTTATGTACTTTGCTTGGAGCGTCGGTTTGTTTTTGTTTTTGTTTTGTTTGAATAAAATGGATCCTAGCATTCACTTTATGGGAGAGAGACACGCTCCGCTGTTGCATATGGACAAATATGTCCTTAGGCTCTACTCATAGTATTCATGGCGAAGTTCTTCTTCGTTAAATTGTTATATGGTTGGAATTGGAAAATGATACATGTAGTAAATTGCTATAATGTCTTGGATAATTTGATACTTGGCAATTGTTGTGCTCATGTTTAAGCTCTTGCATCATATACTTTGCACCCATTAATGAAGAAATACTTAGAGCTTGCTAATTTGGTTTGCATATTTGGTTTCTCTAGAGTCTAGATAACATCTAGTATTGAGTTTTGAACAACAAGGAAGACGGTATGGAGTCTTATAATGTTTACCATATGTCTTTTAGGTGAGTTTTGCTGTACCGTTCATCCTTGTGTTTGTTTCAAATAACCTTGCTAGCCTAAACCTTGTATCGAGGGGGAATACTTCTCATGCATCCAAAATACTTGAGCCAACCACTATGCCATTTGTGTCCACCATACCTACCTACTACATGGTATTTATCCGCCATTCCAAAGTAAATTGCTTGAGTGGTACCTTTAAAATTCCATCATTCACCTTTGCAATATATAGCTCATGGGACAAATAGCTTAAAAACTATTGTGGTATTGAATATGTACTTATGCACTTTATCTCTTATTAAGTTGCTTGTTGTGCGATAACCATGTTTCTGGGGACGCCATCAACTATTCTTTGTTGGATATCATGTGAGTTGCTATGCATGTCCGTCTTGTATGAAGTAAGAGAGATCTACCACCTTTATGGTTGGATCATGCATATTGTTAGAGAAGAACTTTGGGCCGCTAACTAAAGCCATGATTCATGGTGGAAGTTTCAGTTTTGGACACATATCCTCAATCTCATATGAGAATAATAATTGTTGCCACATGCTTATGCATTAAAGAGGAGTCCATTATCTGTTGTCCATGTTGTCCCGGTATGGATATCTAAGTTGAGAATAATCAAAAGCGAGAAATCCAAAATGCGAGCTTTCTCCTTAGACCTTTGTACGAGGCGGCATGGAGGTACCCCATTGTGACACTTGGTTAAAACATGTGCATTGCAAAGATCCGGTAGTCCAAGCTAATTAGGACAAGGTGCGGGCACTATTAGTATACTATGCATGAGGCTTGCAACTTGTAAGATATAACTTTCATAACTCATATGCTTTATTACTACCGTTGACAAAATTGTTTCATGTTTTCAAAATAAAAGATCTAGCACAAATATAGCAATCGATGCTTTCCTCTTTGAAGGACCATTCTCTTTACTTTTATGTTGAGTCAGTTCACCTATTTCTCTCCACCTCAAGAAGCAAACACTTGTGTGAGCTGTGCATTGATTCCTACATACTTGCATATTGTACTTGTTATATTACTCTATGTTGACAATTATCCATGAGATATACATGTTACAAGTTGAAAGCAACCGCTGAAACTTAATCTTCCTTTGTGTTGTTTCAATACCTTTACTTTGATTTATTGCTTTATGAGTTAACTCTTATGCAAGACTTATTAATACTTGTCTTGAAGTACTATTCATGAAAAGTCTTTGCTATATGATTCACTTGTTTACTCATGTCATTACCATTGTTTTGATCGCTGCATCCACTACATATGTTTACAAATAGTATGATCAAGGTTATGATGGCATATCACTTCGAAATTATCTTTGTTATCATTTTACCTGCTCGGGACGAGCGAGAACTAAGCTTAGGGATGCTTGATACGTCTCAGACGTATCGATAATTTCTTATGTTCTATGCCATATTATTGATGATACCTACATGTTTTATGCACACTTTATGTCATATTAGTGCATTTTACGGAACTAACCTATTAACAAGATGCCGAAGTGCCGGTTCTGTTTTCTGCTGTTTTTGGTTTCAGAAATCCTAGTAACGAAATATTCTCGGAATTGGACGAAACGAAGACCCAGGGCCCTATTTTTCCACGGAGCTTCCAGAAGACCGAAGAACACACGAAGTGGGGCCACGAGGTGGCCAAGCTTAGGGAGGCGCGGCCCAAGCCCTGGCCGCGCCGACCTATAGCGTGGGCCCCTCGTTAGCCCCCGACTGCGCCCTTCCGCCTACTTAAAGCCTCCGTCGCGAAACCCCCGATGCGAAAAACCACGATACGGAAAACCTTGCCGAGACGCCGTCGCCGCCGATCCCATCTCGGGGGATTCCGGAGATCTCCTCCGGCACCCTGCCGGAGAGGGGATTCATCTCCGGGAGGACTCTACACCGTCATGGTCGCCTCCGGAGTGATGAGTGAGTAGTTCACCCCTGGACTATGGGTCCATAGCAGTAGCTAGATGGTTGTCTTCTCCTCATTGTGCTTCATTGTTGGATCTTGTGAGCTGCCTAACATGATCAAGATCATCTATCCGTAATTCTATATGTTGTGTTTGTCGGGATCCGATGGATAGAGAATACCATGTCATGTTAATTATCAAGTTATTATACATGTGTTGTTTATGATCTTGCATGCTCTCCGTTTCTAGTAGAGGCTCGGCCAAGTTTTTTACTTTTAACTCCAAGAGGGAGTACTTATGCTCGATAGTGGGTTCATGCTCGCATTGACACCTGGGACGAGTGACGAAAGTTCTAAGGTTGTGTTGTGCTGTTGCCACTAGGGATAAAACATTGGCGCTATGTCCGAGGATGTAGTTGTTGATTACATTACGCACCATACTTAATGCAATTGTCTGTTGTTTAGCAACTTAATACTGGAGGGGGTTCGGATGATAACCTGAAGGTGGACTTTTTAGGCATAGATGCGGTTGGATGGCGGTCTATGTACTTTGTCGTAATGCCCAATTAAATCTCACTATACTTATCATGTCATGTATGTGCATTGTTATGCCCTCTCTATTTGTCAATTGCCCGACTGTAATTTGTTCACCCAACATGCTTTTATCTTATGGGAGAGACACCTCTAGTGAACTGTGGACCCCGGTCCATTCTTTAATACTGAAATACAAATCTGCTTGCAATACTTGTTTTACTTGTTTTCTCTGCAAACAATCATCTTCCACACAATACGGTTAATCCTTTGTTACGGCAAGCCGGTGAGATTGACAACCTCAACTGTTTCGTTGGGGCAAAGTACTTTGGTTGTGTTGTGCGGGTTCCACGTTGGCGCCGGAATCTCCGGTGTTGCGCCGCACTACATCCCGCCGCCATCAACCTTCAACGTGCTTCTTGGCTCCTCCTGGTTCGATAAACCTTGGTTTCTTTCTGAGGGAAAACTTGCTGCTGTGCGCATCATACCTTCCTCTTGGGGTTGCCCAACGAACGTGTGAAATACACGCCATCATTGAGCATGCGATAGATTGTTCATATGAAATAGGTTTTCATACATGTGAATCATCAGGTGGTACATCCCCCTGAATTTTGAATCATCAGATATATGTTTTCTTATGCAATAGTTGTGTTGTGCTTGTTTTTTTAGATCAGGTAGATGATGTTTTTTATGCAGTACATTTGAGATCATCAGCTATTTTATCGACGAGTAGCATTAGATGGTGTGCGCGACCCCCCTGATCTGCAAATGTACCAGAAGAGTAACATCATCTTTTTGTGTTTTGTAATGTACCAGATGGTGTTTCTGTTTCTGGTACATCATTTTTTTGCATCAGGTAGATGGTGCTTCTTTTTTACGCAGTCTATTTTTTTTGTTTTAGTACTAGCATGATGGGAAGCACCGGGATGGTGTTCACTATTCCTTTTTGGTACATTTTTTTATTGCAAAGTTCGAGAATTTTTTGATAGATGGTTTTGATCATGGCAGTACCATGTGTAGTAGGGAGAATGCTTTTTTGCCCCACTTCACCGTATGCAGTTTAGTTGGTTACACGATGGGTTCTCCTAGGGGGATATACACCGTATGCAGTTTAGTTGGTTACATGATGGTTTCTCCTAGGGGGATATATAGTTGTTGCATATCACTTTTGTCATCATGTTGTGTAATCACATCCTATTTCAAATCCTTTTTCTCATTTTTTTCGCATTTTATGTATCATGCAATTCTAACTAGGGTACCTTTTATGTGCAGTAGAAGATACACCATGTCTGATGAAGAGAGTAGGGCACCTTTGCTATCACATTTTATCATGGAGTACCTTGGCCTCCAACTTGGCCAAGTTTACGGGGTTATGTTGGTTTGTCCGCGCTTTTCGTCTCAACCCGAGAGCCTTTTTCGCGCACGGCATGTTGTCAAGTCCATGGTCACTGCTCCCATTAGCTACATGGTCAACAGTACACGGCATGCTCAACTAGTTGTTAGATGCAACAATCCAAATGATGCAGAGGTGTTGGATTACAGCAGGGGCCTATTCAAGTTTGACGATAAATCAGTCAAATGTATCAAAGTTCATCCAGTTGGTCTGTTACCTGAAGAAGAAGATGACATTCAAACAGTCAGTATCCAAAATTTTCATCATTCCGCTGAAGGTCATTCCATTTTAAATTACCCAACATGATACAGTTCTTTCATGGAAGATATAGACTTGCATTTGAACCCCACACTAGCACAATGGAAGCACTTGGTATTGATGAAGGAAGTGTAGATTGTTTGTTGAAGGTTGACATAAAGTACCTAGGACGCCCTAGAGATTTCCTGTTCGAATTGTGGATTGCAAGTTACCCGTATTTTAGGTCCGTTGTTGATCAAGATGGAAGCATGTACATGAGGTTTCAGTCAAACACGGAATCTGATATCACTTCCATGTATCATTTTTTCGTGGGTAGACATTTGATGGTGAAGTTTTACAAGGTGATTTCTGTGGAGAAACGCAACCACCATTTCGATGTTTCAGGTGAGACAATCTTGTGAAGGGCTCGCATAGAAGATACCTGGTCAGCTATTCTGGGGTAAAAATATAATAAGTAGTGGGGTTTGCATGGCATGTACCAAAAGTATGATGGGACAAAAATTGCCATGACTCCTTCTTATCTAGAGTCCCGCGTCTCTTCTTAGTAGTTGCAATCCAAGTATTTTTTGGGAGGATGTTCCCAATTGCCACTTTTTATCCTAGTACTGTAAACTATGTCCCAAATATGTAATGTATTTTGTGTTGAACAACTATAATAGTATGGCTGGACCTTTTTTGAATATATATGACTATGTTTTTTTACTGCTGGATCTCTGTAATGTTTTTTTGGGTTGACCTACTTATACTTTATTTTCTTACCCCACTTTTGTTACATACATTTGTTACACATTTTGTTACCATGCTTCCATTTGTTACTTCCCCCACTATTTTTTTGTGCATAACTAAATGATACCATAAAATTTCACATTTTTCTGATGGCCTAGATTTTTTTGTTTGTGCCATTTTGTTTTTTCATACAGAGGTTGAACATGACAAAGTCTAGTTCAGACAGGAATGTTAGATCGTTAGCCAACAGACGCAACAAGTTAAATTTGATAAGGAAGAAACTAACACTGAAGAATACCTTACCACTTGTTTACTATGCAAAAAAACAGTGAAGACAATGGGGAGAAGGATGTGCTCATGAAAGCAAATAAGAAGAGGAAATTGTTATGTTGTCACAGGTTAGTTTTGATTTGTTTTCTTTTTTGAGCATAGGATGTACTCTCATTCTTTTATAAGGGCATCTTTTCTTTTTTACTTGACTTCCGACAATGTTTTCTTTCCTTTTTTTCAAAAACAGGTTAAATCCAAAAAAGCCTTCCACCGTGCTTCACCTATGAAGCTGGTCAACTTGTACCCATACATGACACCAGATCAGAAAACTTTGATCAGGGACGCAAAATATGGCGGTATGTTGGAAATCAAATGCTCGAAGCTTCAACCTAAGCTCTTCAAGTTCCTGATGCAGAGTTTTGATCCATCGTCATGCGAGATGGTGTTCCCTCGCCGTGGCTCAATCCCAGTGAACGAAGTTTCTATTGAACAAGTACTTGGAGTCCCTAGGGGGAAACTCGAAGTGCGGTATGAGCGTGACGCTTAAGCCACTAAGTTTATGAAAGAACAACTTGGGAATGAAGTAAGGAAGCTGCCTACAATAGCATCACTAGCATCACTGAAGAACAAATTGCTATCAATGAAGAAGGCTAATACAAAGTATCTCAGGCTTTTCATCACATACGCCATGTGCTTTGTCCTTTCTCCGACTATGGGAGTAAGGATTAGTCCTAATATCTACCCATCTATGGTAAGGATCAAACAAGCAAAGAACCTAAATGTATGCTATTTTGTCATCAAGATGATACACAAAGCATCTACATCCAACGCAGAGAAAGGAATCTTGAAGTCTTGCATGTTGTACCTAATGGTACATTTCCCCTTTCCTGATTTTTTATGCAATTTTTTTTCCTTTTCGATTTACATAAATATATATTAGTTCATATTTGTTGTGTTAAGTCTAATTTATTTTTTTAGGTAAAATATCTGGACTCAATACAACTTGAAGATTTGACGTCAGTGAAAAGGGGACACATGTGGCAATGTGGACTAATGCAATGGTCAGGAAAGCCATTATGCAGGATACATGGAGTGATGACCGTTTTCAGAAGGCCCCGATATATGTGTTTCACTGCTACATCTTTTTTCCATCATATTTTCAGTTATTTTTGGTAATGGCGATGGAAAATGCATTATACTAACTATTATTTTTAATCGCACAGCTTAAACCTGAATTTAGGACCACTCCAGCACAATCTGGATCAGAACTTCATGGACCATAGCTTAGACCTGAATTTAGGACCACTCTAGCACAATCTGAATCAGAACTGCAAGGAGACGAAGAGACATCTGTGAATGCAAATGAAGAAGAAGGTAGCTATGGACTGAATGAAAATATAGAGAGCGGAAGTCAAAGGTAGGAAGGAAGGGGAAATGACGCAGATGATGTAGCTAGCATTCTTTTTCCAGATGATGCCAACATTGATAGTTTCATTGATCTCAATGCACCAGCAAATCGCACACCACAAGTAAGACATTACTTCTACCCTTCTTAATGTTACATTTCCTTCTTCTTTTTTGCCAAACTTTCTTTCATTTTTTTGGTTTGTTCTCTAAATTTTGCCCATTTTCTTTTTCAAAATTAAAAGGACACAGCTAGGTATAAAAAAGCAATCAAGGCAGCATACTATAGTTTTGAAGGCACGGTTAAGATGTTACTTCGCACGCTTGCAGCTACATCAGGTGAATGTTCCCCTGATGTCAAAGTCAGGTCAACTCATTTTGGTGCCAAGAGAACGAGGAAGTCTTTCAGAGAGGAAGTACATGATGATTCAAAAGGATCAAGCAGCTCTGACGAGGATTATGCATGTAACGATGAAGAGTTTGATGAAACCCCAATAGCAGTCTCTCTCGAAGATGAATGCTTAGATTTTTGTGCTTCATTAACATCTGAACAACAAGAAATTGAGTCAGAAGATGAGAGGCTTATACGCCGTAACAAAATAGCAAAGACTAAGGCGTCAAAGGAGTTGCTATCTTTAGAATGCACACCCCCAGGACAGTCATGCATGCCGGTTGATAACCAAGATGTACATAACAAAGTAGAAGCATTGGACACGGACAACACTCAGCCAGAACCTTCTGTTCCTCAAAATAGTACCGATGAAGAACCTGGAGTAACAGCAAATACAGGTACTAAACAATGTCCAACTGCTCCATCAAGGATGGAGCAGCCTGATCCGGTACAATGTGATGCTACCGAAGAAAATGGAAACACTAAAAAGCTAGAAACCAATGACCAGCCAGAGTTAGTTGTAGCTTTCCTGGCGGAGTTGAAGGGAAAACAACAGAGTGAGTTGGATGATGTGCAAGGAGAATTTTTTCCAGAGCCATCAAGGATACAAAACAAAGGGGATTCATGGAGGTACAGTTAGTACAGAGTTTTAGTTATGATGAAGAGAAAATCGAGAAGATGAGACATGAAGATATCCTAAGGATGGTACGTGGGTCACCTTGTAAAGAGCTAGACATTCCACGGTTGGAATTGCCATTGCTTAGCATGGAGATATATAGAAGAATCTAGGAATAATGTAGCAACTTCAATCTTCAAGGACTTACCACTCATGAATACTGATGATGCACAAGAAGGTTTGGTAAGTTTAATTGATGGGAATCTGAGGCCGAAGGCTGCAAAACTGCTATCTGACATGGAACCAAAGTCAGTTACAGTGAGAAGAAAAAAGTTACCTTTGCTGACCAGAAAACTAGCGCTACACCTTCACCAGGAAGATACAAAACTAGGGAAGCTGCCCGAGAAGAAGCAGCATCTAGCCCAAATAAAACAACAAGAGCTAGCAAGATTACAACTAATGTCCCAGGAAAGAAAGAATCTCCACGAAAAGGGGGCCAGCCAGCAAGGTAGCCCAACCGACAGTGCTAGGCGCAGGGTGACACGGGCAACAACCTCCGAAATTGTTGATCTCACTGGAAATGATGATGCAACAACCAGTAATGTGACTACCTATCCACAGAATGATCCAATGAACAGAAAATTAGACTTCAATGAAACTGCAGAAGAAAGAAGGAAGAAAGCTCTAGCCATGGCCCACATGCACCACCTTTTGACCTTGCCACCCCACCAGATGAATGTGAGTTTCCTGAAGAAGCTACTGAGAAAGATGGTAGGATGAAAGTCAAGGGGGTAATGTCAGTAGCTGGGCAATAAGGGTGTAGAAAAACACAAAATTATGCATCTTCTAACAGCAATATGCATGGACCACATGAATACCAAAAAAGAGTTGTCAAGGCAGGAAGATGTGAGACGTCACCTTATGTTCCATTTGGTAGCCAGAAATTGTACTATGCGAGCAAGTCAGTTGAATGCCTCTACAAAATGGTCTGTGAGCATGGATCAAAAACAAATTTAATATATAACTAAGAAGTGGTTATTGATATTGGTGACTACTACATATCCTTGCAACAGTAAGCAGATTCAGTTGCACCAGGGAAGAAACTTATAAATATTGGTGCCGAGATTTCAATCCAAATCATGATTGAAGAGAACAAAAACCCAAGCAAGTACATAATGCCTCTTCGTGTTTCTGTAATTCATTTAACCTCATATTTCTTTTTTCCCATTTTTGTTGGTTCGGGTCATATGTGGGCATATTTTTAATAGGAAGGCATTTTTTCTGAACTTGTGCCATTTTGCGTTTCTTATTTCTTTTTTTTCTAGAGGTACCTGACAGATCAGAGGTTCGACCTAAAGGATGTTACAAGATGCTTCACTAATACACCAAACGGTAGACTCGACCTTAAAGAAGTGGTGAGCTTTTACATGTATTTTTGATGATTAAATGTATCTAGTAGCATATTGTTGTTCAATTCAAAATGTACTCCATATATATATGTAACCAGATGTGAATTTTATGACACAAAATAGGTTTGCTTCCCAATGTTGGAGAGTTTCCCTGATTGCCACTACTTCATGGTGGTTCTAAACATTAAATCTCAACGTTTTGAAGTCATGGATTCCCTCTCAAAGAACGGCAAAGCATTAGTGATTGATGCCTGCTATTTCCTAGTTGCGGGTGTAAAGACAATGTGGACGAGAATGTACAACAATTCCAAAGTTCATATTGGTGCATGGCCTATTGAAGTTGTTGATTCACCAATGCAGAATAATGGGTAAGCTCATTTCTTTTGCCTTTAAGAAAATCTTTCCACATGCAAGGAAATGCAGTGGTGCAGTTAGCAAAGCCTGATCATGTGTACTCTTTTTATTTTTCTGGAAAAACCGGTGCGGGTATGTGGTTTCTTCACACTCAAAAATTTGGAAGAAAGGTTTAGAAGGAAGATGTCAACATTTACTCAGAAAGATCTCCCGAACATCAGAGTGTTGTACATGGACAAGTGGTTACGCTGGAACTACAAGACCTTGAAAAACTAGGCCCCATGGCAACTATATCTGTAGGCAGTAAACAAAAAGACTAAGTACAAAAACTTAATTCTGATTTTTTTCCTTTTTATTTTTTTTATTTCATGGATGAGAAGTAAAATAGAACGACTAGTCGGAATCATACCCCACGCACCAGGTTGATTTTTTTTGTAATGCACAAGGTAATTCTATATGTAACGTGAAAGAAAAGGTGAATCAAAAACCAATTAAAAAATGACATCTTCTTTGCATTTTTTCATATAGGATGCATATTACATGCAAGTCAACCAAAAGTGAATCACAGACATAATTTTTTACTTCAACTATGATTGGAACAGAGAAAACAACGGGTATAACTCTGGATTTGCTAGCCTAACAGGACAATCCGCTAATCATGTCCTAAATCATTGCACACACTACACTTAGTGGTACGAGATGTTTTCTTCTGGAGATGTAGCCCACTATGCTTTCCTTTGTGGCCCGGACGACCTTTAGTTGTAGTTTCCTCAGGGTCTTACGCCTGTTTGTTGGCAGCTAGTTGTTCATCTTGTTCCTTTCGTGCACTTGTTGACATATTAGAACCCGATGAACCAGCAGTAGCACTTTCACTTTTTCCCTCTTCAATGCATCTGCGGCGGCCTTCTTTTGGTCTGCCATCTCTCTAACCATAGCTTTCATGTGCTTCTCAGCAATTTCCTTAGTTTTTTATGAAGCCGCTAAGTCAACATCCTAGAAAACTCTGTGCATAAATTTTGATAGCGCAACAACCTCATCTCCTTCCTGGAAAGCTTCTGCCCAGGTGATGGCTGATGAACTGGTTCAGTAGGTTGGACGACAATTTTTGGAGTAGACTTTGACCACCTAGGAAGGATGTAGTGCTTAGGCATTGTGATCACTGTACCTAAATACGACATCACTTTCATCACATGTCAGCATAATATTCCATCCTTGTTGAACTTGCAACATTGGCAGTTGTAAATCTCATTTGCAATGTCAATATCAACCATGTAACTTCTTCTACCATAACCCATCACAAAACCAAGAATTGGGAATACTTCAAACACACCACCACCACAGTCACGAGCATTGTAGGATTTTAGCTTCCACAACTCAAGTTGGAACCGGTTGTAGATTGGTAGAGTGTAAATCTTCAGCATTTGCTTTTCCATTGGAAAATCTCCCCAAAGACGGACCATCTTGTCTTCATCTATAAATCCATTACCATCCTCAGCAACATCAATTTGTTCCTGCAATTTCATGAACTGCTTGAAGAAGTCTAAAAGGCTACCATGCGGTCTTCTGTACTGTTTAAGCACCGCATTGAACCCCTCGCTATGTGTTGTCATTTGTAGGAAAGGGAAGAACCTATGCTTGAAATACACTGGAACAAAATGTTCCCTCAATTCATACGGTGATTGAAAATGTGGGTGCTCAACAACATCATGCTTCACTAACATTTTAGCCCACGCCTCAAACTCCTCAACAGTTACACTATAGTCGATAACCTCATTGAAGTCCCTTCCCAAATCCTCCCTTTTCGCTATGAAGCTACTAAGACGTTCTTGAACTTTCTGCATAATGTGCCATCTGCAATTCATGTGGCAAGTGTGAACCAAGATTGACAATATAGCACTCCTCATTGCACCATACTAGTCTGTTATAATGTTCTCTAGATGAAGACCATCCATTGCTTCCAGAAACATTTCAAACAACCAGACAAAGTCTGCAATCCTCTCACTCCGCACAAAGCCACAACCCAACTGAATTGACTGGTCAAACCTGTTTATACCAATGAAAGGCGCACATGGCATTTTATACTTGTTTGTCATGTAAGTCGTATCGAACTAAATAAAATAATTGTAGTATTTATAAGCTTCTCGGGCAGCTCCATCAACCTAGAAAATGCGCTCAACTCTAGAAAACTCATCCAACTTGAACTTGTAGAAGAAACGAGGGTCTTGTGACAAGGGAGAGAGATCAGATACCAAACAGACAGGGAGAGAGATTTACCTAGGTTCGGAGCCCTCAATGAGGTAATACCCTTATTTCCTGCTTGTTTGATCTTGATTATCGAAATTATCGGGTTTACAATGGGGTAGCCGAAGGCTATGACTAAGATCTCGTCGAGAGGCTAAGATTTCTTATGACCTAGGTTTAGACTTGCGGTGAATCTGGCTGTGGTGATTGTGTGTCCCTTGGCAGACCCTCTCCTGGCCCTTATATTGCAGGCCAGGTCTCGAGAGTCTTGTCCGGGTTCGACTAGTTTACAAAGAGTCTATGTCTAAACTTTCCTTGTCCTTCGTCTCCTTGCCTTGTTCATCAAGAATCCTTCTTGTGAACCGACGTATCGGCCCACCTTGGTCGGTAGACGATCTTCATGGGCCCCTGGTTGGGCCGTAGGAGGTAACATAACTTTGGTTACCCGAAGTGTAATGCCCACATCAGTAGCCCCCGAGTGACTGGCCGAAGTAAAGCTTCGGGCATGGACTAAAATTTTCTTCTGTCGAACATCCATAATTGCCGGAAGGTCTTGATCTCTCGAAACCAAAAGCTTATTTTTATCGGGTGCGCGTCCAGCGCTCCCGATGGGAGTAGCTGTGGTGACCCTGCATACCACTCATGTTGTAGTATGCCAGTCGTTGATATAACATTCACGAAGTACCAATTCACAAATATTACATCCCTCAGAGTAGTACAACAGAACATAGCTGGTCCATAACTCATTCACATAATATTACAATCCAAACATATACCTCATCTCGGAGCTCCTCCTGGTCCAGAGAGGTTTACTCCTGGGTTCGAGGTGAACCCAACTTATCTTACAATATAAGAGTCTTTATCAAGTTATACATTTATTCCATCCGAGCAGCTAAGTACTAAAGAGTTCGCACTGCTCGGTTACCACTAACACTACAGTAGCTTAGGCTTGTTCTCCTTCGGATGCCTCCCGTTTCCGTAGACGATAAGGTAGTCTACGCCTTCTACACCGCCAGAGAGGTCAGGCACCTCGTAGCAGATCTCCTCGGCTCCACCTTGTCCGTCAGTTGCCTCCTCGAGGTGGTTCAGACAGTCTAAGCAAGGGATTATAAGAGGTATGAGTACGAGCGTACTCAACAAGTTCATATTAGGAAAGAGGTGTTTAATGCACTAGCTACGATATTAGACCAGAAAGTCTAATACTAATGCATGTTTTCATAACCATTTCTTCAAAAGGTTGCTTTTAATCAAAAGAACTATGTCCGTCAGCCTTCACCGGTTTACTAGAACTTCATGGAGTTCCTTTCCGGCAGCGTTCGCAGTTCCAAAACCCGGAACAGGGAGTGATAGGTCACGATTCATTACACTTTGCAGAGGTGTGTTGCTTTACCCATAAGATATCTTAACCTTGGTGCCAACCGGGCAACTTTCCCGTCCACACTTACGTGGTGTGAGGCCCGGTATGGGGAGAGCAATGGTGGCTGCGTTGGGATGGAGGGGGGAAGAAGGAGGATGTGTGGTCTAGGGTAAGCTCGGGGCTTTGTTTGTTGCTTTGTTTGCTGAGGGGACTAGCAAAATCGACCGGAGTCGTTGGTCCCCATCTAAAGATGGCCGTTTGTTCCCGCGCGAGATGGACCCACGTTCCAAATCGGGAAAGATTCGGTCCCCTCTACTTTGTTGTTTACAGCCAGTCGGATTCTGACCTCGGTTTTCCTTAAAATGAGGTTGATCTCAGTGTAACCATTTGCCATTAAAAAAGGGTCCATCTAACTCTCAGTTAACTGAGAGTAAGCTAACTCTCAACAACTTACGTCACGCGCGTGTGTAGTCTGTCGTCCGTGATACGTCCATTTTGCATCACTATTTTATATCACAATTTGCTGTTATTCATTGATATATTTCATATTGGGAGATGATACTTATGTTATGTCATCTATTTTGCATGTTTCATGATTATTTGGGGATCGCGCACCGGAGCCAGGATTCTGCTGGAAAAAGCACCGTCAGAATGCAATATTTCGGAAGATCAACAGTTGACGGAAATTATATGAAAAATCCTATTTTTCTAGATGACGAAGGGAGCCAGAAGGGGAGCCGAGGGGACCCGAGGTGGGCCCACCTCATAGGCCGGCGCGGCCCAAGGCCTGGCCGCGCCGCCCTGTGAGGAGGGGGCCCACAGCCCCCTCTCGCCTCCTTTTCTTCGCGTATGTCTTCGTCCCGAAAACCTAAGCCCCGAGAGGATAGTCGCGAAGAGTCACGGCCGCCTGCGGGGCGGAGAACACCCGAGAGAGAAAGAGCTCTCCGGCGAGGCTGAAATCTGCCGGGGAAATTCCCCTCCGGAGGGAAATCGACGCCATCGTCACCGTCATCGAGCTGGACATCATCTCCATCATCATCACCATCATCATCATCATCATCACCGCCATCTCCACCGCTGCACCTCGTCACCGCTGTAACAATTTGGGTTTGATCTTGATTGTTTGATAGGGGAAACTCTCCCGGTGTTGATTTCTACTTGTTATTGATGCTATTGAGTGAAACTATTGAACCAAGATTTATGTTCAGATTGTTATTCATCACCATATCACCTCTGATCATGTTCCATATGATGTCTCGTGAGTAGTTCGTTTAGTTCTTGAGGACATGGGTGAAGTCTAAATGTTAGTAGTGAATTATGTTGGTTAGTATTCAATGTTATGATATTTAAGTTGTGGTGTTATTCTTCTAGTGGTGTCGTGTGAACGTCGACTACATGACACTTCACCATTTATGGGCCTAGGGGAGTGCATCTTGTATTCGTTTGCCAATTGCGGGGTTGCCGGAGTGACGAAACCTAAACCCCCGTTGGTATATCGGTGCGGGAGGGATAGCGGGATCTCGAGTTTAAGGCTGAGGTTAGATTTATCTTAATTACTTTCTTGTAGTTGCGGATGCTTGCAAGGGGTATAATCACAAGTATGTATTAGTCCTAGGAAGGGCGGTACATTAGCATAGGTTCACCCACACAACACTTATCAAAACAATGAAGATCAATCAGCTATATGAAGCGAAAGCACTAGACTAAATTCCCGTGTGTCCTCAAGAACGTTTGGTCATTATAAGTAAACAAACCGGCTTGTCCTTTGTGCTAAAAAGGATTGGGCCACTCGCTGCAATTATTTCTCTCGCACTTTACTTACTTGTACTTATTTCATCTGATATATCAAAACCCCCTGAATACTTGTCTGTGAGCATTTACAGTGAATCCTTCATCGAAACTGCTTGTCAACACCTTCTGCTCCTCGTTGGGTTCGACACTCTTAATTATCGAAAGTACTACGATACACCCCCTATACTTGTGGGTCATCAAGATTATTTTCTGGCGCCGTTGCCGGGGAGTGATGCGCTATTGGTAAGTGGAATTGGTAAGGGAAATTTTTTACTGTACGTGCTGTTTTTATTTCTGCCCGCTGCTATAAATCATTATGGAGAGGTCTTCTCTTGAATTCCTCTTTGGGAAATCTACTACTACTGCAAGGGTAGTGGATGAGGCGCCAGGTGAGAGCGAGGTTCCATACAAAATACCTATGAAAATTATTGAACGTGTTGTGGATAACCGCTATGAAGGGGATGGAGCTGTCCATCCTGGTGATCATTTACTTGTTTTTACATGAATTATGCGGGTTATTCAAATGTGCAGGTATTGCTATGGATGAAGTTAGGAAGAAACTATTCTCTATATCGCTGTCTGGTAAAGCAGCGCCTTGGTATAAATTGCTGAAGAATAGGGATTCTCTTAATTGGGAGGACATTGTGCCTTTATTTTATTCCAAATTCTATCCTCCAAGTGAAATTCACAAAGATCGGAACCGCATATATAATTTCTGGCCTCATGATGGAGAAAGTATTGCCCAAGCTTGGGGGAGATTGAAGTCTTTAATGCTCAAATGCCCCATTCATGAGCTTCCTGGTAATATTATTATTGATAATTTCTATGCAAGATTGTCTTTTCAAGATAAGACTTTGCTGGATACTTCTAGTTCTGGATCATTTACGCGCAATAAAGAAGAGTTTAAAAGGGACCTTCTTGATCGGATCCAGGAGAGGAGAACGACAAAGATAGAGAGTCAGGTATAAACTTTGATTATAAATGCATTGAAGTTTTTATGGATACTGATAAATTTCGTAATATTAGTGCTACTTATGGTCTTGATTCTCAAGTCGTTGTAAATCTTTATAAAGCTTTTGCCTCTCACTTTGAATTTCCTAGGAAGAATTTTGATAAGTATCATGAACCATATAAAGATAAAATGCCATCTATAAATAAATGTGCTATAATTGAAACTGTTGATCATATTCTTCCTGAAGCTTATATTGAAAAAACTCCTTTCCTTGCTAAAATGAAGGAGTACTCTGTTATATCTAGTGCGGTTAATAAAAGTGCAAAGAAACCTATAGAACACTGAAGAACAAATTAAGGTTGAACCTGCTTTGTTGCAATAGTTAAAGATCTTGTGACTGAAAATGTAGAAGATGGTCATATTATTTTCTGTGAAGATGCTTCTAATATTGTTTCGCATCCTAATAAGTCTAGGAAAGCTAGTGTTCCTATGCTCTCTGTTAGAATTGGTGATCATTGTTATTATGGTTTATGTGACATTGGTGCAAGTATTAGCGCCATTCCTTATGAGCTTTATACGGAGATCATGCATGAAATTGGTTCTTGTGAACTTGAAGATATTGATGTGGTTATTCGGCTAGCTAATAGAGAAACTATCTC
Organism: Lolium rigidum; assembly: GCF_022539505.1. NCBI lineage: Eukaryota > Viridiplantae > Streptophyta > Magnoliopsida > Poales > Poaceae > Lolium > Lolium rigidum. The sequence continues at coordinate 166,734,662 of NC_061509.1, read as the reverse complement.
TCCTATTGGTATTATTCGAGATGTGGAAGTTCTATGTGGTAAGATTAAATATCCTGCTGACTTTTTGGTACTTGGTTCTGCTGCTAGTAAGTATTGTCCTATTATTTTTGGTAGACCTTTCCTAAATACTTGTGGAGCTGTTATAGATTGCAAGAAGGAAAAGATTATGACTAAATTTGCTGGTGAATCTTATGAGTTTAATTTCTCTAAATTTGCCAAAACTCCTTATAAAGCTGATTTGCCTAATAATGATTTTAGAGTTGAACAGTGTGCGTCTATTGCTCTTGCTCCTAATAATCCTTTGCGGCAACATTTGGAGAATAGTGAGAGTGAAGTTTTTAGGGAAGAAAGAAATGAGCTTGATGAAATTTTCCTTCGTCAACCTATTCTGAAACATGACTTACCGGTTGAAGATCTAGGTACAACACCACCACCAAAGGAAGATCCTATTTTTGATTTAAAACCATTGCCTGATAATCTTAAGTATGCTCATATTGATGATAAGAAAATATATCCTGTTATTATTAGTTATAAGCTTTCAGATATTGAGGAAGAAAGGTTACTGGAAATATTGAAGAAACACCGAGGAGCTATTCGCTATAATCTTGATGACTTGAAGGGGATTTCTCCCTCTATTTGAAAGCATGCTATCAATATGGAAGATGATGCAAAGCCTGTTGTTGAACATCAACGTCGTCTAATTCCGAAGATGAAGGATGTGGTAAGGAATGAGGTATTAAAACTTCTTGAAGCTGGTATTATATATCCTATTGTTGATAGTAGATGGGTTAGTCCTGTGCATTGTGTTCCTAAGAAAGGAGGAATGACTGTTGTGCCTAATGATAATGATGAGCTCATCCTTCAAAGAGTAGTTGTAGGGTATAGAATGTGCATTGATTATCGAAAAGTCAATAAGGTTACTAAGAAAGATCATTACCCTTTACCATTTATTGATCAAATGTTAGAAAGGTTGTCTAAAAATACTCATTTTTGCTTTCTTGATGGTTATTACGGGTTTTCACAAATTGCTTGTTAAAACTAAAGATCAAGAGAAAACCACTTTCACTTGTCCTTATGGAACTTATGCTTATAGGCGTATGCCTTTTGGTTTATGTAATGCTCCTGCTACTTTTCAAAGATGCATGTCTGCTATTTTTCATGGCTTTTGTGAGAGTACTTGTAGAGGTATTCATGGATGATTTTTCTGTCTATGGGAATTCTTTTGATAATTGCTTGCGAAACCTTGATAAAGTATTGCGAGAGATGTGAAGAAACTAATCTTGTTCTTAATTGGGAGAAGTGCCACTTTATGGTTAATGAAGGAATTGTATTGGGACATAAAATTTCCGAGAGAGGTATTGAAGTTGATAGAGCTAAAGTTGAAGCAATTGAGAAGATGCCCTATCCTAGGGATGTTAAAGGTATTCGTAGTGTTCTTGTTCATGCTGGGTTTTATAGGAGATTTATTAAAGACTTCTCTAAGATTTCAAAGCCTCTTACTAATCTTATTCAAAAATATGTACCTTTTGTTTTTGATGATGATTGTAAGGAAGCTTTTGAAACTCTAAAGAAAGCCTTAACAACTGCTCCTGTAGTTGAACCTCCTGATTGGAATTTTCCTTTTGAGATTATGTGTGATGCTAGTGATTTTGCTGTAGGCGCTGTTTTTGGACAGCGAGTAGATAAGAAATTGAATGTTATTCATTATGCTAGCAAAACTCTTGATGCTGCTCAAAGAAATTATGCTACAACTGAAAAAGAATTATTAGCTGTAGTCTTTGCTTGTGATAAATTTAGATCCTATATTGTTGATTCAAAAGTTACAGTTCATACTGATCATGCTGCATTTAGATACCTTATGACAAAGAAAGATGCTAAGCCAAGGCTTATTAGATGGGTACTTCTTTTGCAAGAATTTGATTTGCATATTATAGATAGGAAAGGTGCTGATAATCATGTTGCTGATAATTTGTCTAGATTGGAAAATATTACTTATGATCCTGTTCCTGTTAATGATAGTTTTCCAAATGAACAATTAGCTGTAATAAAGGTGAGCTCGCGAGATAGTCCTTGGTACGCTGATTATGCTAACTTTATTGGATCCAAGTACTTGGCTCCAACCTTTTCAGCTCAACAAAGGAGGAAATTCTTTTATGACTTGAGGCATTATTTTTGGGATGACCCACACTTATATAAAGAAGGAGTGGATGGTATTCTGCGAAGATGTGTTCCTGAATATGAACAACAGGAGATATTGAGTAAGTGTCATGGTAGTGTTTACGGAGGACATCACGCCGGAGATAGGACTGCGCAAAAGGTTCTACAATCAGGTTTTTATTGGCCAACTCTCTTCAAAGATGCAAGGAAGTTTATTTTATCTTGTGATGAATGTCAAAGGGTTGGTAATATCTCCGAGACGCAATGAAATGCCTATGAATTATACTCTTGTTATTGAACCATTCGATTGTTGGGGATTTGACTTCATGGGTCCTTTCCCTTCTTCAGAAGGTAACACTCATATACTTGTCGCTATTGATTATGTTACTAAATGGGTGGAAGCCATACCGACAAAAAGTGCTGATGGTGAGACCTCTTTAAGAATGCTTTTAGATATTATTTTTCCTAGATTTGGAGTTCCTAGATATATTATGACTGATGGAGGTTCTTATTTTATTCATGGTGGTTTTAGAAAAACTCTTGCTAAATATGGTATTAATCATAGAATTGCTTCTGCTTATCATCCTCAAACTAGTGGACAAGTAGAATTATCAAATAGAGAGATTAAATCTATCTTGCAAAAGACTGTTAATAGATCTAGAAAGAACTGGGCTATTAAATTGAAAGAAGCACTATGGGCTTATAGAACTGCTTATAAAAATCCCATGGGTATGTCACCGTATAAAATGGTTTATGGAAAAGCTTGTCATTTACCTTTAGAACTAGAGCACAAAGCTTATTGGGCTGTGAGAGAACTAAATAAAGATCCTAAACTTGCTGGTAAGAAAAGATTGCTACAATTGAGTTCTCTAGATGAATGGAGAAGTGAAGCATATGAAAATGCTAAACTCTTTAAAGAGAAAGTTAAGAAATGGCATGATAGAAGAATTATCAAAAGAGAATTTAATGTTGGAGATAAAGTCCTATTGTATCGGTCTCGTCTCAGAATTACTCTCAAAATGGGAAGGACCATATGTCATTGATGAGGTGTATCGATCAGGAGCAATTAAAATTAGCTCTCTACAAGGTAATGCCACACAAGTGGTGAATGGACAAAGACTCAAGCATTATATCTCGGGTGATTCTTATAATGAAGATGTTGATGTTATTCAAGTGGTAACTCCGGAAGCCTTCATTAAAGGCCAAGTTGACAGTCCTACAGAGTCCGACTTTGAATAGGTAACAGTTCTGGTAAGAAAAAAGTCCGTGTTTAACTTTCCGAACAATGTTTTTGCAACTTTTGGAAAATATGAAAAATTACGAGATCGAAACGGAGTGGAGGAGACGCACGAGGGCGTGCCCCCACAGGCCGAAGCGGGCCCCAGCCTGGCCGCGCCGCCCTGTGAGGAGGCCGCCTCGTCGCCCCTCTCCGACTCTGGTTCGACCTGGTACTTTCCGTTTGTCGTGAATTTTTTTGCTATATAATCCCCCGGACCCCTGGAGGTCCGTATATCGTTTTCTCGACGTGTTTTGTTTTGAGCTGTTTCTGCCAGGATCGACGTCGGATCTAGAGCCACCATGTCTTCGTCGGGAACTCCGAAGGACAGCTTCCTTGAAGACGTCGTCAACCCGTACATGAGCGAGTTGAAGATGCACCCCAAGGAATTGTTGCTCGTCAATGGGGAGTTGCAGATTGAAGATGTCCGGGGTCCTAAGGGAGAAGGAAGCTTGGAAGACAGGATGGAGAAGCTAGAACAAGAGGTCTTTAGCTACAAGAAGATGGCTGAGCGTGAAGTGGACATCTTCCACAAGATTGTGTCTGAACTCATTGATGAACACGAGAAGGAGACTGCAAAGCTGTGGAGCGACATCCTCTCACTTCACGACACCACCAACAAACTCCAGGCTCAGCTCTATGATGTTCGGAATCAAAGCTGTGAGTATGAAAACAGGTTTAAACACATAAGCCATGCTTGCTAGTTTCGGGATCCCCGAGACCAAGATGTCGTTTGTTGATGGAGAGCCTCTTCCTTGGAAGTCTCGATGATGGGAAGAATTCACCACCGCCGGAGGAGTAATTTATCATCGGTATTGGCATCCCCTTGGTTTGTTCCAAGCTTGGGGAGTGCCGCGGTATCACATCATCACTATCTTTTACCTTTTTACTTTCAAGTAGTGTCATATCATGAGTAGGGAAGTTACCATATAAGATGTGTTGCGGTATGGAAGTATCTCTCTTTAGTTGGTTATCTATGTATCCTTTGGTGTGAGTTATCATTATGGAATATTAATGAGAAGTCTTATCATTTACATTGCACATCTTATTTTAGTTTGCAATTTCCATTATATGATTAATCTTGTTGTTAGTATTGGTATCACTTTGGGAGCATTTGAGTAAATCTATTTGGTTTTGGCAAACTTAGCATTGGTCAATAGCAACAACACTTTGAGTTTTAAGTAGAGAAGAGGAAATACATGTAGATATATTATTATCTTTCTTATTAGTTCCTAGCTTAGTATTCTGAAGTTAAAATTGTTTGTGCTTACAAGAAAGATGCATGATTGTTTCTATCGCATGTATATTTGTTTGTTTCCCTCAACTCTTATGCTTGCTAATTAACCTTGCTAGCCAAAGACCTGTACTGAGAGGGAATACTTCTCGTGCATCCAAACCCTTAAACCAAACCTATGCCATCAGTGTCCACTATAACTACCTACTATGTGGTATTTCCCTACCACTCCAAGTAAATACTTCATGTGCTACCTTTAAACAATTCAAAAACTATTACCTCTTATTTGTGTCAATGTTTTATAGCTCATGAGGAAGTATGTGGTGTTTTATCTTTCAATCTTGTTAGGCAGCTTCCACTAATGGACTAGTGGCTTCATCCACTTATCCTATAATTTTGCAAAAAGAGCTGGCAACGGGGTTCCCAGCCCCAATTAATCAACTTTCATTAATAATTCTCTTCACATGTTTTGCCCCGATTCATCTGTAAGCAACTTAATTTTGCAATAGACACTCCTCCATGGTATGAGATTGTTGGAAGGCACCCGAGGACTCGGTTAGCCATGGCTTGTGTAAGCAAAGGTTGGGGGAGTGTCATCCTTAAATAAACTAAAGTACATGTGTAAACAAAAGAGAAGAGGGATGATCTACCTTGCCTGGTAGAGATAACGTCCTTCATGGGAGCCGCTCTTTGGAGGTCTGTTTGGCAAGGGGGTTAGAGTACCCGCTACCATTCGTTGACAACAACAAACACCTCTCAAAACTTTACTTTTATGATCTCTATATGATTTCAAAACTTAAAAAGCTCTAGCACATGATTTAATCCCGGCTTCCCTCTGCGAAGGGCCTGTCTTTTACTTTATGTTGAGTCAGTAAACCTATTTCCCTCCATCTCAAGCAAGCATTTGAGTTGTTGTGATCAAACCATCTATATTGTGATCTATTTCATCATGTCTTTTATTCTTCCTTGTTTAGTACAAGTTTTATCTCAATGAATATGGCTTTGAAAGTTATTAATGATTATGAGGAGATTACGATGATTGAGTATGTGTTATCACCAGATTTTGGCTAAATCGGGAGGTGGGCCGCGATCAAGATGGGCTTGGGAGATTACATATGGAAGGATTATGAAGCGGCCTGGCACGGAGAATTTGGGCTAGTTAGCCCGTGTATCTTAATATAATAGATTGTATATCGGTTTAGAAGTTAGATTTTATCTCGTGCACGGTTTGGTGCACGCCCACATTAGAAAGTCCCCTGGACTATAAATATGTACCTAGGGTTTATGGAATAAACAACAACTCACGTTCAACCCCAAAAACAAACCAATCTCGGCGCATCGCCAACTCCTTCGTCTCGAGGGTTTCTATCGGAGTAGCGACATGCTGCCTAGATCGCATCTTGCGATCTAGGCAGCACAAGCCCCACGTTGTTCATGCGTTGCTCGTACCGAAGCGCTTTTGATGGCGAGCAACGTAGTTATCATTAGATGTGTTAGGGTTAGCATTGTTCTTCGTTTAAGCATGCTTACGTAGTGCAACCCTTGCATATCTAGCCGTCCTCACGCCTATCTTAGGTGTGGGGGCGGCACCCCGCTTGATCATTATTTAGTAGATCTGATCCGTTACGATTACTCCTTGTTCTACAAGGATTAGTTTAATATCTGCAATAGTTTGGCCTTACAAAGGGGGGGAGGATCCTGTGGCACGTAGGGTGGCGTTCGCAAGTCCTAAACGGGATGTTCCTAGGATCAACTTCATGTTGGTTTTTTGGCCTTGTTTAGGATCGGCTTACGAGCACCGTGCGTGGCCATCCGGCCCAACCCGGAGTAGGATGATCCGATTATGTGGTGAAAACCCTAAATCGTCGTAGATCTAATTAGCTTCATCTTGATCAAGCAGGACCACCAAGTATTCGTACACCCCGTACGGATCATGGGTGGATCGGCTCTTTGAGCCGATTCACGGGATAACCCGAGAGCCGATCGAGGCTCGTATTTAACGTTTACATGTATGCCCTGCAGGAAACTAAGCGAGGCAATCTCATCACCTTCCTGACCAGGTATAGGTCAGGTGGCACGCCCTTGCACTTCGCAACGCCGCGTGTGACCAGAAGAGCATTGCGGGCCGTCGCTCGGAGGGGTCTCGGCCAGCCGCAGCTCTAGGCTCCCCCGGCTCTACAGTGTTGACAAGGCCGCTGCCCGCCGGTGGGTTTTGGCAGTCAACACATTCTGGCACGCCCGGTGGGACGATCGTCTACATCAACCACATCGCCATCTACATCTGAGATGGCGGACGGCACGCCAGTCACATGCGACGAGATCAAAGCCATCCTCGAAGCCGCACTCTTCGGCTCCTCCCACCGAACCTACTCCCATGGCGTCGGGGGGAGGGGCTCCACGCCCGAAGGCGCGCTTGAGGAGAGAGATCTCTCCACCCCGTTGGAGGAGCGCACCAAGTCTCTGAAGCATGGGGATCTACCCAAGGAGCTCAGAAGGGAACATGACGGGATCAAGGCAACCCTTGGAGCCGAACTCATCGGCTCCGCTGAGAAGACCCGGCCGCACGGTATCGGGCTTGGTAGGAACCCACGCCCGGGGCCCGGTGTCGACACGGTGGATCTCAGCCACCCCATAGATCGGCCAAAGTGTTCCTTTGGTGTCAATGTGGCAGGATCTGCAAGCCGCCATGACAAAGAGGAAACAGAAAGCAGCCACTCCCGTGGCAAGGATGAAGAGGGGGCCGATCCGCGCGGCCAACCCCGAGGTGAGGACATGCGGTACCTGGCAAGGGAGGGAATAAGAAGCATGCGGTATCAACGCCCACACTCCAAGCACCCTCTCAGCAAATACGAGCAACACCAAGACCGACGTCGGCGCTACGACGCCGACGATGAGAGGAATGTCTGGTCTGATGCCGAGGTCGGAAGGTACCGCCAACATGGTAGAAGCAACAACGGGTACGGTCGTCGCGCCGAAGGGAGGCCAAGGGGACGGAGTGACATGGATAAGCACTGGGACTGCCCGTTCTTCAAACATTGCTGGGACTCAGGGATGAGCCGATTGCCAACAATCGAGGACTGCCCAGAATGCAAACAAAGAAAGAAGGGTGCCCCCCCGCATCGGGACAAGCGTGCCGAGTCCCCTCAGATGAAAGATCTCGAGGAGCTAGAGGACGGTAGTGAAGAATACAAATATCATCAGTCCAGATGGTACCCTGATGGGCTCAGCCGTTCCCAGAAGCAAAGAGTCCAGCGTCCGCAAGGGTTGAAAGAAACTGAAAGATTATATCTGCGCACGCTAAGGAGGGCACGGCCCGATCTGGCCGCCAAAATTCTGCGAACCCTGGACGAGGAAGGTCAGCCACAAAGAAAAGAGTGGCGCCCCGAACAGAGAAAAGCCGATGATGAAACATCGGCTGGCACAAATATGGTGTTTATCCTCCCGTCGGAGTTCAATGCCCCAGGGTTAGACGAGACCTCCGTGGCACAACTTGACTGCGGCCCACGGCCGGTTATCTTTGAGAAGCCACGAGACAGGAGCTACGGGCATCCGAAGGCCCTGTACTTACGAGGGTATATTGACGGGAGGCCCGTGAACAGGATGCTTGGTGGACACCGGAGCGGCGATTAACATCATGCCGTACTCTATGCTACGTCGAGCTGGGACGCTCGAGTTCGGATCTAATCAAGACCAACGTAACGTTGAGCGACTTCAACGGCCAAGCATCCGAAGCACAAGGAGTTCTGAATGTGGATCCGACCGTAGGAAGAAAAACCATCCCCACGGCGTTCTTTATCGTTGATAGCACGAGCAGTTATGCTGTTTTGCTAGGAAGAGATTGGATCCACGCCAAGCTGCTGCATTCCCTCCACGATGCACCAATGCATAATACGGTGGGATGGGGATGAGGTAGAGGTCGTCCAAGCCGACGACTCGGCCGAAGTTTCAACGGCTGGCATGAACGCATGGGAAGCAGCGAGCCAAGAACCCCTTTCAGGCATCAAATTGGACGACTGCGAGCGCATCGATGTGACGAAGGGAAGGGTTAAGCTAGTTTTATCCACTGGCCTGACCATGTAGTGTAAGCCAAGCGACGTGCAAGTCGGCGAGGCTGATCCTTGTGATCGGCCCCAAAGATCTGTGAAGGAGCATTACAAGACCTTCACTGAGCAAACAACGTGGAGGCCGATTCCAGTAATCGGCCGTGAATATCCTCACCCACCATTCTGCCTGGGTTCAACATGTTATCCAACAGAGCCGATACCATCAATTCTCTTGACAGAATCGGCTCGGGGGGGCACCCAGGTAGATAAAATACGAGGGTATGCAACAGAACCATTTCATCTTCTGTTGATGGGTATTGGAACATGGGGGCCGATATACAAGTCGGCCGAAAAATAAAAAAATAAAAAAAAATTCGAAAAATTTCAGGCATAGCCGATGCAGCAGGCATCGACTTAAGAGCAGAGGGGGTAGTTCCCTCCAAGAGTCTGGAGGGCGTCAGAAACACGAAGACGTTCTCACCGGAAGTTGCTTCAGCCTGCCGAAGATGACGAGCTGATCTGATCAGCAAGGCGCAAGGTTTGGACTAAAGAAGCTCGGGGGAGGGCGGCTCGTCCTGGAATTCCCTCGTTCTAAAAGAGCCGATTTGTTCTGAATCGGTTGATACGGCGTTGTGAGTTAGAAACCAAGGATGATTGACGTGATCAGCTCGCTGCTATTCTCACCTTGAAGGCCCGGGGGGCAGCTCACCTTGAAGGTCTCTGCTCCGGGGAGCCGATCTTGTTGGGATCGGCCGAACTCTGCACCGCAAGTTACCTGAAGAACGGTGCTTATGTTGCAAAATTATCATAGCTTGCTGGATCGGCTGTATGGACCCTCAACGGAAGGGAGGTGATCGGCTGGTGGCCCTGCGGGATAGCTCTCTTGGACAAGGTTGAGCCCGCCCCGAAATCTCAATGGTGATGATCCATCCTTTACCCTCGCCTTGGCTAAGGCTCGGGGGGCAGCTCGCCCTCGAGGTCTAACCAACTCTGTCAAAGTGGGCCCGCTCTTCGCGTCGGCTCGTTCAAAAGACGGTGTTTATTGTAGAGGGAAGCTGTCGGAGCTGAACGAGCAGAATTCGGAGAGAATAAGGAAGAGGAGACCTGACATTATTTCAGGAGTTTTGCCGCTAGGTCCAACATGTCATCTTGAATGAGATCTGTGGATTCGCGCGAATAAGGCTTGGACTTGTGTGGCAAGGAGTTTGGGTCTGGATGGATCTATCTCGAAATCTAGTGTGGGAGGCCGATGCGATGCCATCGGCTTGTTGGGCATGGTCTAGTGTGGCAATCGGCAGAATCAGGAGGGAAGACAATCGGCTAAATTATCATAAATGGAATCGGCAAAATCGAGTTGGGGAATTTCTTCATTGATGAGCCAGATTTCTTACAGAGAAGAGCTGATTGCCCTCAAAAGAGAAGACCAGGGGGATACATTGCCCCGTCTGCTACTGCTAGTCCTATGCTAAGATCCTATCTAGGGGCCGCTGCTGCCCTCGTCGTCGTCGTCGTCGCCGTCGTCGCCACCGCCGGTGCTACTCCCCGCCGGCTCGTCGTCGCTGCTCCAGCGGCCGCCGATAGGACCCTCGTCGTCTTCGTCCTCTTCGTCGGCGTCGTCGTCACTGTCGACGTCGCTGAAGTTCCCGGGCCAGAGGTGGCGGCGTTTGGCCGGCGGCTCGTCGGAGGAGCTGTCTTCATCCTCCTCCTCCTCTCCCTCTTCCTTCACCTCCTCGGAGGTGGTGAAGTCCGCCCAGGAGAGGCGGTCGTCTTCGCTCTCCTCCACTATTTCCTCGTTAGTATTGGTATCACTTTGGGAGCATTTGAGTAAATCTATTTGGTTTTGGCAAACTTAGCATTGGTCAATAGCAACAACACTTTGAGTTTTAAGTAGAGAAGAGGAAATACATGTAGATATATTATTATCTTTCTTATTAGTTCCTAGCTTAGTATTCTGAAGTTAAAATTGTTTGTGCTTACAAGAAAGATGCATGATTGTTTCTATCGCATGTATATTTGTTTGTTTCCCTCAACTCTTATGCTTGCTAATTAACCTTGCTAGCCAAAGACTTGTACCGAGAGGGAATACTTCTCGTGCATCCAAACCCTTAAACCAAACCTATGCCATCAGTGTCCACTATAACTACCTACTATGTGGTATTTCCCTACCACTCCAAGTAAATACTTCATGTGCTACCTTTAAACAATTCAAAAACTATTACCTCTTATTTGTGTCAATGTTTTATAGCTCATGAGGAAGTATGTGGTGTTTTATCTTTCAATCTTGTTAGGCAGCTTCCACTAATGGACTAGTGGCTTCATCCACTTATCCTATAATTTTGCAAAAAGAGCTGGCAACGGGGTTCCCAGCCCCAATTAATCAACTTTCATTAATAATTCTCTTCACATGTTTTGCCCTGATTCATCAGTAAGCAACTTAATTTTGCAATAGACACTCCTCCATGGTATGAGATTGTTGGAAGGCACCCGAGGACTCGGTTAGCCATGGCTTGTGTAAGCAAAGGTTGGGGGAGTGTCATCCTTAAATAAACTAAAGTACATGTGTAAACAAAAGAGAAGAGGGATGATCTACCTTGCTGGTAGAGATAACGTCCTTCATGGGAGCCGCTCTTTGGAGGTCTGTTTGGCAAGGGGTTAGAGTACCCGCTACCATTCGTTGACAACAACAAACACCTCTCAAAACTTTACTTTTATGATCTCTATATGATTTCAAAACTTAAAAAGCTCTAGCACATGATTTAATCCCGGCTTCCCTCTCGCGAAGGGCCTGTCTTTTACTTTATGTTGAGTCAGTAAACCTATTTCCCTCCATCTCAAGCAAGCATTTGAGTTGTTGTGATCAAACCATCTATATTGTGATCTATTTCATCATGTCTTTTATTCTTCCTTGTTTAGTACAAGTTTTATCTCAATGAATATGGCTTTGAAAGTTATTAATGATTATGAGGAGATTACGATGATTGAGTATGTGTTATCACCAGATTTTGGCTAAATCAGGAGGTGGGCCGCGATCAAGATGGGCTTGGGAGATTACATATGGAAGGATTATGAAGCGGCCTGGCACGGAGAATTTGGGCTAGTTAGCCCGTGTATCTTAATATAATAGATTGTATATCGGTTTAGAAGTTAGATTTTATCTCGTGCACGGTTTGGTGCACGCCCACATTAGAAAGTCCCCTGGACTATAAATATGTACCTAGGGTTTATGGAATAAACAACAACTCACGTTCAACCCCAAAAACAAACCAATCTCGGCGCATCGCCAACTCCTTCGTCTCGAGGGTTTCTATCAGGTAAGCGACATGCTGCCTAGATCGCATCTTGCGATCTAGGCAGCACAAGCCCCACGTTGTTCATGCGTTGCTCGTACTCGAAGCGCTTTTGATGGCGAGCAACGTAGTTATCATTAGATGTGTTAGGGTTAGCATTGTTCTTCGTTTAAGCATGCTTACGTAGTGCAACCCTTGCATATCTAGCCGTCCTCACGCCTATCTTAGGTGTGGGGGCGGCACCCCGCTTGATCATTATTTAGTAGATCTGATCCGTTACGATTACTCCTTGTTCTACAAGGATTAGTTTAATATCTCGCAATAGTTTGGCCTTACAAAGGGGGGAGGATCCTGTGGCACGTAGGGTGGCGTTCGCAAGTCCTAAACGGGATGTTCCTAGGATCAACTTCATGTTGGTTTTTTGGCCTTGTTTAGGATCGGCTTACGAGCACCGTGCGTGGCCATCTGGCCCAACCTGGAGTAGGATGATCCGATTATGTGGTGAAAACCCTAAATCGTCGTAGATCTAATTAGCTTCATCTTGATCAAGCAGGACCACCAAGTATTCGTACACCCCGTACGGATCATGGGTGGATCGGCTCTTTGAGCCGATTCACGGGATAACCTGAGAGCCGATCGAGGCTCGTATTTAACGTTTACATGTATGCCCTGCAGGAAACTAAGCGAGGCAATCTCATCACCTTCCTGACCAGGTATAGGTCAGGTGGCACGCCCTTGCACTTCGCAACGCCGCGTGTGACCAGAAGAGCATTGCGGGCCGTCGCTCGGAGGGGTCTCAGCCAGCCGCAGCTCTAGGCTCCCCCCGGCTCTACAGTGTTGACAAGGCCGCTGCCCGCCGGTGGGTTTTGGCAGTCAACAGTATGCAAGTTTACCATAAGCTTTAATATGAGAGCGCTGCTCAATAGATGAGTATAATATGTTAACTGTTCTCTGACCAAGAACAAAGTTTGCCATCACCAATTATGATTCTTTATGCACCTTTATTTGTGATTACCTTCTACTAGTTTCAAGTTGAATTATATGAGGAAGTTGTTTACTAGAATGTCTTGTGTGAATGAATATGATGCTTCTTGTCCGTATTTTATTTATCGACTCTTCACTCCATAAACATGTGGTCTTGTTTACCGAGTTCAGTTTCGCTTGGGGACAAGCGAAGTCTAAGCTTGGGGGGAGTTGATACGTCCATCTTGCATCACTATTTTATATCATAATTTGCTGTTATTCATTGATATATTTCATATTTGGAGATGATACTTATGTTATTTCATTTATTTTGCATGTTTCATGATTATTTGGGGATCGCGCACCGGAGCCAGGATTCTGCTGGAAAAAGCACCGTCAGAATGCAATATTTCGGAAGATCAACGAGTTGACGGAAATTATATGAAAAATCCTATTTTTCCGGATGACGAAGGGAGCCGGAAGGGGAGCCGAGGGGACCCGAGGTGGGCCCACCTCATAGGCCGGCGCGGCCCAAGGCCTGGCCGCGCCTCCTTGTGAGGAGGGGGCCCACAGCCCCCTCTCGCCTCCTTTTCTTCGCGTATGTCTTCGTCCCGAAAACCTAAGCCCCAGAGGATAGTCGCGAAGAGTCACAGCCGCCTCTGCGGGGCGGAGAACACCAGAGAGAAAGAGCTCTCCGGCAGGCTGAAATCTGCCGGGGAAATTCCCTCCCGGAGGGGGAAATCGACACCATCGTCACCGTCATCGATCTGGACATCATCTCCATCATCATCACCATCATCATCATCATCATCATCATCACCGCCATCTCCACCGCTGCACCTCGTCACCGCTGTAACAATTTGGGTTTGATCTTGATTGTTTGATAGGGGAAACTCTCCCGGTGTTGATTTCTAATTGTTATTGATGCTATTGAGTGAAACTATTGAACCAAGGTTTATGTTCAGATTGTTATTCATCACCATATCACCTCTGATCATATTCCATATGATGTCTCGTGAGTAGTTCGTTTAGTTCTTGAGGACATGGGTGAAGTCTAAATGTTAGTAGTGAATTATGTTGGTTAGTATTCAATGTTATGATATTTAAGTTGTGGTGTTATTCTTCTAGTGGTGTCGTGTGAACGTCGACTACATGACACTTCACCATTTATGGGCCTAGGGGAGTGCATCTTGTATTCGTTTGCCAATTGCGGGGTTGCCGGAGTGACAGAAACCTAAACCCCCGTTGGTATATCGGTGCAGGAGGGATAGCAGGATCTCAGAGTTTAAGGCTGTGGTTAGATTTATCTTAATTACTTTCTTGTAGTTGCCGATGCTTGCAAGGGGTATAATCACAAGTATGTATTAGTCCTAGGAAGCTTATCAAAACAATGAAGATTAATCAGCTATATGAAGCGAAAGCACTAGACTAAATTCCCGTGTGTCCTCAAGAACGTTTGGTCATTATAAGTAAACAAACCGGCTTGTCCTTTGTGCAAAAAAAGATTGGGCCACTCGCTGCAATTATTTCTCTCGCACTTTACTTACTTGTACTTAATTTCATCTGCTATATCAAAACCCCCTGAATACTTGTCTGTGAGCATTTACAGTGAATCCTTCATCGAAACTGCTTGTCAACACCTTCTGCTCCTCGTTGGGTTCGACACTCTTATTTATCGAAAGTACTACGATACACCCCCTATACTTGTGGGTCATCAGTCCGCGCCATGGAACCCATCCCGCATGAACGGCTGTTAATTTGGCTCAGCTCGCGTCTATGAGTCTGTCCCTGGACAGATTTTTTGTACGCATGACCGTACGCATGACCGACCACTACGCATGACCGGCCACTACGCAAGCAAAGTACGGGCAAAGAGAAGGAGCTTGGGTAAGGGAGCTTCAGGAGGGGGCTCGGGCAGCTAGAGAGAGGGCGAGCGGGGTGATCGCTCGACCAGAGAGAACATGGATGTGACGCGATCCAGTTGAGGTTTCGCTTGGAGGAGAGAAGTGGTAAGAGGGAGGGAGCCCCCTGGTGCCGCGTGCTCCGAAATCGTAGAGCCGTTCAGCCGCTTCCTCCATCTCTAGCTGCATCGCCACGGAGGTCTCCGCCGCCCTCTCTACCTCCGATCTGCAGCCGTCTGCGACCCCGTCGATCTCCTGCGCTAGTAAACAACAAGCTCCATCTCCTGCAATCGAACTCCAGTGCAACAGGCGCAGCGACAGCTTGAAGGAGAGACTGGATGTGTATGGTTGCGGCTGTACATGAGCTGGGGAAATCGCCATGGTCACCCGTGAGCAATAACAGCCCCGACGGATATCAGTTAACCGCTAATCTCCACCGTGGCAAAACCACTTAGCCACGTGGATCAAAACCGCCTGCAAAACAGCCAAATCTAATGTAGGGGGGTATTTGTCTGGTATTTGATACTTAGGGGGGTTATTCGTCCCAATCCAAACTTAAGGGGGGTTAGCGTCCCGAACCCAATACTTAAGGGGGTTATCTAAACTTATTTCGTTCAAGTTGAAAAGAAGTTTAGCAATGATTTTGCTAATTCTTAACCCGATAAAACCCATTTGCAAGAATATTTAGTTGCAACTAACTTTTAACTGAAAAATATCGGAAACCATTAGTTGCAACCTCACTTAATTGGACAGAATTTCGATTGCAACCCATTTGCAAATATAGGTATGAGTTGCAACCTCATTTGTAAATGAAAAAAATCTCATTTGCAACCCCACTTGCAACTGAAAAGTATCAGCTCCAACCCCATTTACAACTAAAAAATATCAGTTGCAACCTCGTTTGCAACTGGAAAAAATCTCAGTTGCAACCCCCACTTGCAACTGGAAAAAAATCCCACTTGCAACTGGGACAAAGAGAAAATTGGGGTTAGCATGGATTCCGGAATATTTCTCTCAACATCAACTTCACTTGCAACTGGGACAAAAAGAAATTTGGGGTTATCATGGATTCCGGAATATTTCTCTCTCAGTTGAGTAAATTACACAAATCTACCACAATTGAGGCAGTGGTTACGGGTCAGTACCATTCTTAGAATTTTTTGCTAAAAACTACAACTTCAGAGGTAATTCAGAACAGATAGCAAACACAAGGCTGATAGCAGTTTAAGGCCAAAGGGCCCACTGTCAGAACCAACGGCCGTTTCCTCTCGTTAAGACCGAGCGGTTAGTCTCGGTCGCTAGCCCGACCCCGACCGTGTCAAACCAGGCGTCTCCCCCACACAGGCCCTCCGTCCGGCGACCGGCGCCGCCCGCGCACGCCCTCTGTCCGGCGACCAGCCGCGCACGCCATGCGCCCCAGCGACGCCCGCGCAGGCCCTCCGTACGGCCCCGTTCGCACGCCCTCCGTCTGGCGACCGGCGGGCGTCCGCCGCCCGCCCATTCCCTCCGTCCGGCGACCGGCGCCGCCCGCGCATGCCCTCAGTCCGACGCTGCTCGCGGTCCGCTCCACACTCACCGGCCACCCGCGCCCCGGCGCCTAGATGCAGCCTCACGGCTAGCCCCTAGATCCTCGTGGAACATGCTAGCGCTCCGCGCCCGCGTCACCGTCCGGCGCCGGCGCGCAATGTGGACGCTCCAGCTCACCAACGACGACGACTGGCCTCTCGACAGCCTCGTGCAGCGGCCGCCAACTCGGCTTGGAACCACCTCCTGGAGCTCGGACGGGAGGTACCCGGTCAGGTTCATGCCCGCGACGGCCAGGCCGGCGACGCGCGGCACGGGTCCGTGTCGTTGGCCACCACGCCGACAGCGCCCACGACAGGTCGTCGGTCACCGCTGATTTGAACGCCAGCAGCTCGAGCACGTCCGTCGACAGCGACGATGCGAGCACAAGAAGCAATGTCAGCAGCAGCGTTCCAAGTGAGCAGCGCCATGTACAACTCCAGCGTGCTCATTGTGCAGGACGTCAGCCGCGCACGCCATCGTCGGCGTCGGTGTGACCGCCGCTCTCACCGATCTGCTCTAGCTGTACTCCGCGAATCGAGTTCCTCTGCGGCTGCTGGGCTGCTGGCAGAAGGCGGCGCTCTTGAATAGCCGCACATCACATTGCCCGGCGCGTTGCAGTCGTTGCGCAGGCCGCGGGCGCCGTGCTGGAGAAGCCCACACCGCCGCGACTGCGCGCACTGCTCGAGGATGGCGTCGCGGATGAAGCCGTTGCCATCGACCTTCTTGTCGCTCCCGTCCCTCTGCGTGCCCCCGGCGAACGGGAACAGCCACGGCAGCCGAGCTCGACTCGATGGCGAGGGTCATCATGTTGGTGACCTCCTGTCCGGTGCGCCATGCGTGTGAGACACGGGCCGATGCCATTGTTCGCAAGGTGCAGCCGTGCATGTCCAGCCGACCAGCCGTGCATGCAAACCAACTGTAGCACTGAAACTGTTTGGTCTCTGGACCAGCTCCTGCAACTAATGGAGAGAAACGTCCGTTGGTCCTGACAGTGGGCCCAGATGGCTTAAACTGCTCTCACCCGACTGTTTGCACGATCTGTTACGTATTACCTCAGAAGTTGTAGTTTTTAGCAAAAAAATCCAGGAATGGTACTGACGCGTTACCACTGCCGCAATTGTGGTAGTTTTGTGTAATTCACTCCTCTCAGTTGCAACTCCACTTGCAACTGGCCAACAAAAGTCACTTATGACCCAACTTGCATTTGGGATAAAAAGAAATTCAATGTTAGCACTGATTCCGGAGCATTTCTCTCTCAGTTGCAACTCCACTTGCAACTGGGTAACGAAGATCAGTTGCAACCCCACTTGCACTGAGACAAAAAGAAATTTGGGGTTAACACAAATTCCAGAGCATTTTTCTCCCAGTTGTAACTTCACTTGCAATTGGGTAACAAAGATCAATTACGACCTCACTTCAACGAGAACAAAATAAAAATTGGGGGTTAGAACAAATTTCAGAGCATTTCTCTCTCACTTACAACTCTACTTGCAAGTGGTCAATAAAGGTTAATTGCGAGCCTACTCAGGGTTAGCACGGATTCTGGAGCATTTCACTCTCAGTTGTAACTCCAGTTGCAACTAGGTGAAAAAGATGTCGTCGACTCGGGGAACAAGAATATTGCAGCCGAAGAACTAATCTAGTTTATTCGGGGATAAAAAAATATTGTGGCGAGAAAAAACATATAGTACACTCGGGGGAAACAAGATATTGCGTCCGAATAACGCATCTCAGTTTACGTAGGAAACAATTCAAGGAACAAACATAATGTGTCCCCAAATTAAAGTGAAGTAACTTAAATAAATAAATAAAATATTGTGTCTAGGGAACAGAAGATGTTAGAGAAGGAAAATAGAAAAAAAAAGAGTGCAAGAAACATTTATGAAAGGTAATAAATGAGAAACAAAAAAAAGTCAAACTAAAATCCTATCTTAGGCTAGAAGCAGTGCATACCTACACATGTGAAAGGTCACGTACGGATCAAAAATATTGCAAATACCCGAACCACATGAACCGTTTACTCTATGTTTTCAGATTTCACGCCTAAATATGGAGATACAAAGAAGGTGATGCAAGTTAGCAAGAACAATCATAGCTCGAACTCCAACGCAGAGCCAAGGAGCCCTCGCACCTGTGGTAACACCCTGGTTCAAATAACAGTACAACCGGTTACCGTTTTTACCATATTTGTTCCACAGTTGGGCCGGCCGACCATCCCGAAATCAATAAACCACGTAGGCAAGAATCGTAAAGCAGACCGAACATCGAACAGTTCATGTTTTTCCGATCTTGATCAGTTCCGGCTCCTTGTCTGCATACTAGGCAAAGTTCCTTTGTGGATCGGCGTTTCTGGATTTGTTTGAGGTCGTTTGTATCTGTTTGGTTCTGTTTTTGATCTGGCTGTGGTATTGTGCTCCGAGCCTGACCAGTTGGTTTCTTGTCTACATACTGGTAAGGGCTTATGGATCAGTGCTCCTGGAGTTGATTGTGGCCGCGTGAGTTTGTTTAGCTTGGTATTGTCCTGATTGTGGTAATCTGGGAAGAAGGGGGCACAAGTTTGGAGCAATGATTACCTCAGGATGGAACTGTCAGGGGATGATGACATCCTCGGCAGTTCGAGCGCTTATGGATGTCCATAGGCAAATAAAACCAGATGTGATGTTTCTGTCTGAATCACACCTGGATAATGCTAAGGAAGAGAAGCTGATGCGAAAACTGAAGTTTGATAAGTGCTTGGTACATGAGAGTGATGGCCGAAGTGGAGGCCTAATTCTGATGTGGAAAAAGCAGATAAAAATTGCGAGAAGAAGAGTGGAGAAAAATTTCATTGATGTCATAATACAAGGTGAGCAGGATTGGCGGTTTACAGGGTTCTATGGTGAACCAAGTTGGCAAAACAAGTACAAGTCCTGGGATTATATTAGGGAGCTGAATACAAACTGTACTTTACCATGGTTGATTATTGGAGATTTTAATGAAATTCTATATTCATGGGATAAGGAAGGGGGTGGACCGAGGGCTAATCGGTACATGAAATCTTTCCAGGATTGCTTGTCAGATTGCGGTCTTGAAGACCTTGGTTATATTGGTGATATATTCACGTGGCAAAGGGGCAAAATTAGGGAAAGATTGGATAGGGCTGTTGCAAATGCGGCCTGGAATAATCTTTTTCCCTTAAGCAAAGCAATCAATGGTGGTATGACGAAGAGTGATCATCGGCCAGTCAGCGTGGACGCTCATTATCTACCCGAGACTCATACTGCTAGCATACTACCAAAAATATTTGAAGCGAGATGGCTCCAGGAAGAAACGGTTGATCTGATTGTCCAGAATGCTTGGCAGATAGCGTCATCGAGAGGGCTTTGCCCCACCCTTTCACTGAAAACAGCACATGTGCATGCTGATCTTCATGACAGGGATCAGAGGGTGCTGAAACGCCCCAAGAGACGCATTGATCAGCTGAAAATGGAACTGGAAGGTTTGAGAAAAGTACCGTTGTCGGATGAATCCATTGCTGATCAAAAGGAAATTATTCTGAAGATTGAGTTACTGTTGGAACAAGAAGAACTACACTGGGTCCAAAGGGAAAGAGCCAATTGGCTTCGGCATGGTGATAGTAACACCAGCTTCTTCCATAATTTTGCTAGTGCACGTAAGAAGAAGACTACCATCAAGCATTTGATTGATAATTCTGGGCATAAGTAGGAGGATCCCCAAGGTATGAGCAATTTGATTAAATTTTATTTTGAAGAGCTGTTCACAAGAGAGGTGAATGAACCGAGTTATGAGGTCTTACAGAAAGTACCGATGAGGCTTACTACAGAAATGAATAACAACTTATGTCACCGGTTCAGCTAGGAAGAAGTTAAGAAAGCACCTTTCCAAATTGGTGATCTAAAGGCGCCAGGACCTGATGGTCTGCATGCGGTTTTCTATAAGCGCTACTGGTCGCTCCTTGGAGAAGATCTTATGCGAGAGGTTCTTCAAGCGGTAAATTCTAGAATAATACCCGAGGGATGGAATGATATTGTGGTTGTTCTTATACCAAAAGTGGAGAATGCAGAAAACATCACTCAGTTCCGTCCAATCAGTTTATGCAATGTTGTATACAAAGTAATATCAAAAATGTTGGCTAATAGATTGAGGCTTATTGTGACGCCCCAAAACCGGTACCATGAGGATTCCAGCGATCCCGCCGAAATCCGCATGATATCGACTCAGAGACGCCCTCCGGCACGACGTGCGCGACGAATCACACACGTGATGCTAGAGGAATTAACACAAGCGGTAACATTACAACAGGATTACAATAGAGCCCACAAGAAACATATATTACAACAACGACTCCAACGAGTCAAGATACAAATATACAATACAAAGATCCGAATCATACAGAAGATCAAATACGTCCGAGTACGGACAAGATACAAATTGGACTAAGAGTCCTGAAGATAACCAGCGGCGTCCATAACCCTGCCCAGGCCAAGCCGGAAGGGTAACCTTGCTAACATCGTCATCTTGTACCTGTCGAAGTCGGGCCATCGGTTGCCGACAAAAGGGAGGAAGCAAAAGAGAAAGAGGAAAGGCGAGAGTAAGTACCAAGGAACGAACTCCGGCACGTACTTAGCGAGACTAGAAATGGCTATGCTCGCCGGGCGAATATATATATCGCTCGTGGCTATATGGTAGGTTTAGCGGCAGCAAAACTATAACCAATAGAGACACGCTACAACATCCGTCTACTCGGAGAAGATAAGAGAGCGCACAAGGTAACGGATAAATACTACACAAACATAACCTGACCAAATACACATATCCCCTTCAACAAAGCGAAGAGGCAATGTAAAAGGCACTAAACGGTGGACAAGTTTTATTAGGTATCGGTTGTAGTAATGCTATATTACTAATCAAGTTATTATCAGATTATTAACAACAAGTATAAGGTGTAAGTTGTTCTATGATCAGCTATACAATTCCAAGTCGTCCATAACCGCGGACACGGCATATCGATAAGATGTACACCCTGCAGGGGTTGCCCAAATGTAACCATACGCATGCTCGACCCCACTTACTACAGGTGAAGTCTCACAACAAGACCGTTCCCAATGCAAGAGAAAGTTTAATGGGAGCCACCCAACTAAACTACCCGTGACGAAGTCCGACCGTACTCTGATACGGACCCAGAGGTTTGCGCCGGCGGCTAGGCGTGCGAACCACACGCTTCGCTAAACGTCTCGCAAGGTACAGTACAGAATATAAACACCTGAAGGCAACAGGAAGTAAACACCCGAAGGCAACAGGAAGTAAAGCATGGCATAGGCAAATAAAACCAAGGTTGTGGCTCCCAATTAAACACACTCGAGGAAAGGTAATGGGTGAGGGGGGGGCCCGATAAACGTCCCCACGTACGGGTAGAGCGCTCAATCTCGGAATAGATAACAAGAACTCGGGTCCTAGGGGACATTAGCAAGTCAAATTTCCGATGCTTTCGCGAAGGTGCTCACAGATGCCTCTGCTTACAATTTTAGTTGTTAACAATTAAGTAAAGCATGTGTATATCCAACAACTGATATAGCAGGTGATAACCTCCCAACAACCCAACATATCCCGATAACAGATCGAGATAAACAACATAACCTAAACACGCCTACGACTCGTAATGCTCAAACATCAAGCAACGGCTATGGTTAAGGAATGATACATATAGGATTATTATGGTAAACAAGTGGAATAGGACACGTGACTCGATAAAGAAGCGCAACATAAGGATAGCAATGCGAGGGAGAGTGTATAATAGGTGAAGAGAGAGGGCTCGCCTGTGAAAAGCTGAAGAAGAACTTGTCGAAGAACTCGTCGTATCTCACATCATCACTTCGTGATCCTATCCGGGAAGAAGCAAATGCTGGAACACACAACGCATGCAAGCTTACTACTTTGGAAGAAGAATCGGCGTGATCAAGATGATATGCATGACATGGCAGCGATGATGCGATGCAACTTGTCCATATTAATCGGAGTCGGAACCACGGACAAACAAATTAGGTTAGAGTTGTATTTTCTACCGGCAAAGTTAAGGGTGGATTAGCATGGCAAGACATGATAAGGGTGAGCTACATCAAAGTTAAATGGAACCGGGACAATATTTATACAGTATCCCACATATTCCATATGTTCCATATTAGGTGCTATTGCAAACTATCACGAGATTTTATGATGCATTATGCAAAAGCAAGTATGGATGGCATAATCATGTTCATCACATTTTTCTGATCAGAATTGGTATATAACACTTTGTCATTTGAGTTACAGATTAAAAGTTATTAAAGAAATAGTATTTAGTATTTAAAATAGAAAAACAAGATTTATTTAATTAGGAAAAGGGTCCAGTTTTAATTATCAGAAAGGGGGAAGGGTCCCAGATTCAATTGTAGAACATGCAGGGGGTTTTTAAGAAAACCATCCGGGGAAGCACGGCGGGTTGATATATTTAAAGTGGCAGAGGCCTCGGTGCGAGAAGGTAGATCTGGAGGGAGAGGGGGGTTTTCTCACCGCGGGGGGTGCTTGCCCGTTAGGCTGACAGGCGGGGCCCGCTGGCCACATGGCAAGCCGACGTGGCAACCATCCTCGACGCGGGATGCCGCGCGCGTTCTGGTGGCCGTGGTCACCGCGGCGGGGCGTTCTGCGCGCGGACGACGTGGAGGCCCCCGGACGCGCGGAGTTGGGCGTCGCGCTCGCCTCGTCGGAGCGGAGCGTGGGGAGGAGGCGCCGTTGTCGGGGAGGCGTCGGAGAGGCGCCGACGTCGAGGTGCTGTGGAGGAGGCGGTCGGCACACGGTGAGAAGAGCTAACCAGAGAGCAAAAAAGAGGGGGAAGGAGGTCAAGGAGGTGCGCCGCGATACCGTGAAGGCGACGGCACGGTCGAGGAAGGCGGAGGAGGGCCGTGGCGCCCGAATTCGGCCATGACGACGGCGGCAGAGGCGGGAGGAACGTCGATTTGGCGTCGATTTAGGCGCTCTCGGATCGATTGAAGACAACATGAGAAATAGGAAGGTGAGGCGCGTCTAATGGGGGCGGTGGCGAGGCTTGGGGTGGTCCGAGGAGGTGGCGCCATGGCGGAGGAGGATGGCGGCAGGGGGTTTCTCCCTCTCTCTTTGGCTTGCAGGTGAAGAAAGAAAAAGGGGGACGAGAGAAACGTGAGGAAGGAGGATGGTGGTTGCAGAGATGTTGTGGTCCTGAGGAGATAAAGCGAGGGAGGGGTCAGGTGACCGTGGCGTCGGTGGAGCTCACGCTGCCTGCGTGACTGCGGTCGCTGTCGAGAAGGAAGGAAAGAAAGGGGGTGGAGGGGGGACCGAAGGGGTACTGGCCAGAAGAAGAGGAGAGGGAAAAGGTGGGCTCGGGCCTTGCTGGGCTGCGGGGAAAGAAAGAGATGAGGCCAGGGAAGGGGAAAGAAATGGGCCGCGGCCTGGTTAGGGTAGCTAGGGTTTTCTGTTTTTAGTTTCTTTTTCTCCTTTTCAAAAACTGTTTTGTAGTTTGATTTGAAAACAAATTAAATAAATTTTGAATTTGAAATAAAGGGAGGAATAGACACAACAAAATATTTTAATAGTAAATTTATTTACATGGAAGTGTTTGGGTTTTGTTAATAGAGGAGGAGAAGGTTTTATTCTTGTAATACCATATGAGAGAAAAATAAAGATTTAGGGTTTGTAAAATACTTTTTATTTGACAAAACATGGAGATGATGATGCATGATGCATGATGATGCATAAACAAAAAGGACCAAGCAAAAATCTATAGGGGTACTACCCTGGGCCGTTACAAACGACACCACTAACAAGGGATCGCGCCCCGAGATCCCACCTTAAGGTACGGGGGAGAGAGGTGAACTATCGGTTCTTCAGGCGACGAGTCGATCTCCTCGACACCACTAACAAGAGGTCTTGCTCCAGATAGAACGGTCGACACCACCAATAAGAAGATGTTGTTCCGCTGTCGATGATGCGCTTCTGTCGGGAGCCTCGGTCACAGATGATCAGGCGCCGTACACAAAGATGGAAGGAGTAAGAATCACATTGATCCACCCATTCAAGTAACAAGAGCGAATAATAAGAGTAGTTGGTATGGTCGCGACTCCATCCCGCACTCAAAGTATTACTCTGTACATGAATAAGAGAATTGTGCAACCAACTCCAGGAATACAGATTGACGATCTTGGTAAGCGTTGTCAGCAAGGATTCGATGGAGTCAAAGAACAAAGAATAGTAGAAAAATCAGAGAGGCATAGATGACATCAATGGAGAAGACGAAGGTTAGCCGCCGGTGATGTTCTTCTGCCGGAAGGTCTTTGGAGATCGGTCCTATTAGGTTAAGGTAGAGATCGTCCAACCCACGCCGGGACCTAAGACTCAGAAACACTTAGATAAGAGAGAAGACTCAAAACTCGCATAGGTATGACGAGATAGAATAGAGTTAAGGAGAAAATAGGTTTTGACACCCTAAATTTAACGACCGTTGGCAAGGTTATCCTACAGGCTGGACTAGTGGGGTACCGTCAACCTGGCTCTGATACCAACTTGTGACGCCCCGAAACCGGTACCATGAGGATTCCAGCGATCCCGCCGAAATCCGCACGATATCGACTCAGAGACGACGCCCTCCGACACGACGTGCGCGACGAATCACACACGTGATGCCAGAGGAATTAACACGAGCCGTAACATTACAATAGGATTACAATAGAGCCCACAAGAAACATATATTACAACAATGACTCCAACGAGTCAAGATACAAATATACAGTACAAAGATCCGAATCATACAGAAGATCAAATACGTCCGTGTACGGACAAGATACAAATTGGACTAAGAGTCCTGAAGATAACCAGCGGCGTCCATAACCCTGCCCAGGCCAAGCCGGAAGGGTAATCTTGCTAACGTCGTCATCTTGTACCTGTCGAAGTCGGGCCATCGGTTGCCGACAAAAGGGAGGAAGCAACAGAGAAAGAGGAAAGGCGAGAGTAAGTACCAAGGAACGAACTCCGGCACGTACTTAGCGAGACTAGAAATGGCTATGCTCGCCGGGCGAATATATATATCGCCTGGGGCTATATGGTAGGTTTAGCGGCAACAAAACTATAACCAATAGAGACACGCTACAACATCCGTCTACTCAGAGAAGATAAGAGAGCGCACAAGGTAACAGATAAATACTACACAAACATAACCCAGCCAAATTGTCAACACCTGTATTTTTAAGTCCGGATGCCTATTATGTCATTCATCGCAATCCCAGGAATAATGTTGTTGCGAGACATAACAGTTGATATCATAAGTCATCATTCATTACAAGCCATAATCGTCTTACGAAAGTAGATCACATGATCCAATATTACAACCATAGTTGATCTATTGATCAACAAACATCACAAATATTACAAAGCGGAAGCGTAGTAGTAGTAGTGGACTATCTAAATCCACAGGCCAACGCTTGACGTTAGAAGAACTCCTAGTTGTTGTAGCCGTCCTGCTGGCCGTCATCTTCGTACTGCTGCTCCTCTTCATAGTCTGGCCATTTGAATAGCCAGGGACACAGCCGTGAGTACTTTTAAAGTACTCGCAAACTAGTACTAAGGTAAGTAACACTATTTCACTGAAGAGGGTTCGAAGCTCTAGGTTTATTTGCAGAAAGCCAATTTTAGTTCACAAGCATTTAGTAAAAGACTCATTATTTGCTAACTAACTCAAGTGGGAACATTAGTGTCATTCCCACAACTCAGTTGTGATTCAAGTCAAGTCACATTTCACCTTCACCAACATTTTCAAGAATCTGACACCGGAAACTGTATGGCCTTTCCAACTGTCCGTAACCGTGGACACGGCTATTCGAATAGGTTTACACTCTGCAGAGGTTGCACACTTGTGCCACAACATTTGATTACATCCGTCGGGGATAACCCCGAATCATCGTAACTCAGTACGCGGATCATCAACCATAACCTTTCACTTATACATCCTAGTATAGGCACCTCTCCCCATGAGCTTGGCCTCCCAGTGAAGACAAACCGTCAGCCTGTGAACTTCACAGGGCTTGGCCGGACAATTCACCTCATTTCACATCATTTCACTTTTAACGGAGGCAGCCTCGGCATAACCCCTATGATGCTTGTTTAGAGGGAACCCATACTAAGACACATAAATTTCCAGTTAAGCCCTACCCATAATCAGGTATTGTGGGGGTACTCAAAAATTGGAAAGGTATCGCATCCAAACCATTATCAGTTTTAGTAACAAAAAATCACCATCTTCTCTGAGTCATATTCACCTTAAAAATTCATTCAAGTCACTTCACTTCACCAAGATCCCATCTAGAGTAGTCAATTTTATTTGTTAGCAATAGCTCTAATCATGAGGGGTGCTAACTTAGCTTTGCTTGCTCTAGGCTAAGTTTGGTTCTCTTGTGCTACTCTAGACCAAGTGAATCATGAATCAAAAAGTAACTTTGATAAATAAAATTCAGTAAAACTTGTAAAGTAAAAAACTTGGGATAGGACCACTAAGCATAAGGTAAAAATATGGTGGTGCATTGCTCTTGGAGAGCTTTGCACTTTGCAAGTGTATTAGCTTGCCTTGGTTGGTGTACTGATCAAAGTGGTCTTCCTCTCCTTGGAAGTAGACCTCCTCCTCCTCTTGGTATTCTTCGGTACTAGCGTCTAAAAACGAATACGATACATACAATCACCACACCAATCTTAAACACTAGACTAAGCACACACATAAGTCACACAACTTAGGCTAGCATCACACATTACTAAAAGTTGGTGGACTTGTTTTCTTATTTAAGAAAAATAATTTCCTCTCATACTAATTAGGGTGTCCTTTTCCTTCTTTAGAGAAATAATTTCCTCTCATTATCTTATTAAGATTTAATTTCTTCCATGAATCACATATGACCTAGGTTGACCAAAGTCAACCTCTTCATACTCATCATTTAAGTAAATGATTTAAATGAGGTGAAGCACCCCATACCATTTAATCCTAACATAGTAAAGATTTAATATCATCAAACAAATTCTCATGAGACCTAAATGACCAGGGTCGCTACCTCATTTTGAAATGTTTTGTGACAAGATTTAAATGAGAGACAAGCTCCCATATGATTTACAAATAGTTTTGGACAATATCTTTGACTAGAAATAGTCATATAGTCCCTTAATTAAACTAGGCCATGATCATTCAAAGTAAGCATGGCATATTTTTGCAGAAATCTCAGTTAGTGCAAGTCAAATGTGATGTATAGGAGTTGGAATCAACTCAAAAGCCTTTTTGGTTGATTTTTAACAATTAATCTAAGTTACAAAAGTCCTTGTCTTGTTTATTTTGCTACTTTAATTCTATAACCGATCTATGGTTCAAACCAGTGTCATTGTTAGATAAAACTCTAAGCTTTCCAACAATATCAAGTTTGTAAGATTTGGCCGAGTAGATTTGTCCCTATTAAATTTTAAACTTTAAACTTGGCATCAGATTGCAAAATAACTCTAATCTGGAAATTCGAATTCAAACTAGTTGGGCTTGGCGGGAAACGCTAACGGGCTAAGCAGCGCGAGAGGCAGTTGGGCCGGCCCAGCTTCGCAGCGGGCCAGCTGACAGCGTGGGGGCTACGCGTCAGTGGGAGTTAGCCAGCGAAACGGTACGCGCAACGCGAGCCGTGCGATTAGAAGGAGATCGCACGGTCGAGGTAGGTCATCGTCTCCGACGGGAGATGAACTCACTGGCGGCGGCGGTAGGGGGTCGGCAAGCTCGTGGGAGCTCCGGCGGTCGTCGGAGGTGTGCGCAGCAACGTTGTCGAGGAAGGGGAAGCGCCTGGTAGCAGTGGCGTCTCCTGGGGCGGCGTCCTTCTCCGGCGATCTTCGGCGATGGAGCGCGGCAGTGAGCTTGCGATTGGGTTGCTCCGGTGGGTAATGGGGCGAGGCGAGGTGGCTAGGTGGCTCAGGGAGAATAGGGGAGGCGAGGTGTGTGCTCAATTTGAGGAGCGGAATGCTCCTTTTATAGCAGCTAGGCGAGGCCGTGGGGCGGCGATGAGGTCATCGTCGACGACGCGTCTACAGGGGTGGAGGTGCACTAGCGATGACGCGCGTGTGTTGGCGATGTCAATGCGGTCACGCTGCGCTTGATTACGGTGAAAACGATGCACATGCGAGGACGAGAGGGTGACGAGAGTGGCCAGTACCCGCGGCGAACGTCGGCGAAGTGGGCGTCGTCTACGGCGTTCCCGCGGGCCAATGGTGGTGTCTGGGCGGTGCGCGGTGACGTCGTGAAGCTATTGTCGCAGAGAGCAAGGGCAGGGGTCAACGGAGAGGCTCTGACGACGACGTGGCCAGGCGCGTCTGCGACGCTCGCCGGGCGCGCTCTGGCGTGCATGGTGCACGTCTGGGCGTGTCTGGGCGTGCATGGCCATGTGCGTCTGGTGCACCAAATCGTCGAGTCTGAGGTTGGGCACGATCAGGGGAGTGGGGAGAGAAAGTGTGACAAGGTGGTGCGTGCTGGGGAGGGCCAGAGAGAGAGGTGGCATGGTGAGGTCATGCCATGCCACGGCATGGTGGAGTTGAGTCAATTTTGTGATGATTTCAAGTACCACACTTTGTCTATTCTGCTTGGCACTGAGAAGAGGGGTCAGAGAGGTACTAGTGGTGACCTAGGGTTGATGGAGGAGGCCAAAATCTGCTGGACATTGCAATGTCCCGAGTTGGCAGATTGGTGCCCACCAGGTGTTTGTTGAAATGGCCGCAAGAACAAAACTTTCAAATTTTGAAATGATTTTTGGTGGAGTGTAAAGGTATAATATGAGAAGTAGAATGAAGGTGGTGGTGGTCAAAATGGAGTAGAAATGCAAAATCACAAATTGCACCATATCTTAAATCTGTTTCAAAGTCTCAATTTTGCTTGATCACCATTTGAAATTGAGCAAGAATTTGCAGGGATGGTTTTGGGCAAAGTTGTTCACCTTGATGTTGTCTTGGATGAGGTGCAAAGAGTTGGCAAAGTGTAGAAAGGAAATCTCTAAATATCAGGGCTCAAAGTGGGCATTAGGCTAAGAATTGCCAAAATGACCATTAGTGCATGTGAGTTGGTTTTGATTACAAATTTGATTCAATTTGAGTTTCTTTGATTCCAAAAGTCCTAATAAGTGTTTATTAACCATTTACAACCAATGGTGCAAGCCAAAGTGGTCTAGGTTAAGAGTTTGCAAAAATGGCATAAGCCATATGTGTGTGTTGAGGTGAATTTTATATTTTCTTCTCTCCTTTCTTTTTCCTTGTAATTGGATGATCAAGAGATCATGGTTAGGGTTTGAGTGTAAGTGTAATCACACAAGCAAGCATCATGGCAAAATGCACAATCAAATAATTAACAAGGTGATCTATATGCATAGCACTATATGATGATAAGAAGTTTTTGTTGGTTCACAAATGGGGTATTTTGGGAAACTCTCTCTTTATCTCTTTATTGAAAAGTTGGGATGTTACAAACCCTTCCCCCTTACAAAAGATCTCGTCCCGAGATCTAAAGAAAACTAGGTACTAAAGAGATCTGGGTATTCCTTCTTCATGTCTTCTTCGCGCTCCCAAGTGGCTTCTTCTTCGGTGTGATTGCTCCATTGAATCTTCAAGAATTTGATACTCCTAGTGCGGGTGGTCCTGAAGGCTTCTTCAGGGATGCGAATAGGCACTTCACGATAGGTCAAGTCCGTGTTGATATCCACCGAGCGGTGATCGATGTTCTTGAACACTTCGGTCTTCTCTGGTACTTCCAAGCACTTCCGAAGTAGTGAGATGTGAAACACGTTGTGCACAGCCGACATTTGCTCTTGTAGTTCCAGTTGATAAGATACTTCGCCTCGGCGACTCAGAACTTTGAAGGGTCCGACATAACGGGGTGCAAGCTTTCCTTTCAGCTGGAATCTCTGCATTCCTTTGAGGGGCGATACTTTGAGATAGACAAAGTCTCCGATCTCGAAGGTCATCTCTCGGCGTCTCTTGTCGGCGTAACTCTTCTGTCTTGGACCGAGCTGTCTTGAGGTACTCGCGGATCTTGTGCGCCTTCTCTTCGACTTCTCGGAGAACATCTGGTCCAAAAACTTGGCTCTCTCCGACTTCGACCAATTCAGAGGGGTACGGCACTTCCTTCCGTACAGGGCTTCAAAGGGGGCCATTTGTAAACTGGCTTGATAACTGTTGTTGTACGAGAATTCTGCGTAAGGCAGGCAGTCTTCCCACTTGGATCCATATTCTAGTACACAAGCTCTCAACATGTCTTCGAGTATCTGGTTGACTCTTTCAGTCTGTCCGTCAGTCTGCGGGTGATATGCCGTGCTGAAATTCAGCCGGGTTCCCAGTCCTTCATGTACCTTCTGCCAGAATCTTGATGTGAATTCTAATCCTCTATCCGATACTATTGACTTCGGGGTTCCGTGCAGGGCGACTATTCTGGAGATGTACAACTCAGCTAACTTGGGGCCTTGGTATGTGGTCTTGACGGCGATAAAATGGGCTACCTTGGTCAATCTGTCTACCACTACCCAGATAGAATCATTCCCTTTGCTTGATTTGGGCAGTCCGGTGCTAAATTCATTCCTACCGAATCCCACTTCCATTCCGGAATCTGCAGGGGCTGTAGCAGTCCTGCGGGTCGCTGATGTTCTGCCTTGACTCTCTGACAGATATCACACTTGGCGATGTAGCTTCCGATCTCTCGCTTCATTCCGTGCCACCAAAATTGTTCCTTCAAATCTTGATACATCTTGGTACCTACGGGGTGGATGGAATACAAGGTGTCGTGAGCTTCCTTCAGAATGACTTGCTTCAACTCTGAATCTGATGGCACACATAGGCGTCCATTGTACCACAATACTCCTTCTTCATCTTCGGTGAATCCCGGTGCCTTTCCTGCGGCTATTTGGCTCTTAATTCCGTCAATGCCGGCGTTTCCCTTCTGGGCTTCCTTGATTTGACTCATCAAAGTGGGCTGAAGCTCTATGCTGGCTAGGTATCCTTCGCTAACTAGCTCGAGTCTAAACTGCTCAAACTCTTGATACAAACTAGGCTGTTCTATGGCAATCATGGAGTTCAACTGCATTGGCTGTCTACTCAGGGCATCTGCTACCACATTGTCCTTGCCGGGGTGATAGTGAATTTCCATATCATAGTCCTTCATCAACTCTATCCATCTGCGCTGCCTCATATTCAGCTCTTTCTGGGTGAAGATATACTT
This sequence comes from Lolium rigidum, assembly GCF_022539505.1. Classification (NCBI taxonomy): domain Eukaryota; kingdom Viridiplantae; phylum Streptophyta; class Magnoliopsida; order Poales; family Poaceae; genus Lolium; species Lolium rigidum. The sequence continues at coordinate 166,702,967 of NC_061509.1, read as the reverse complement.
CAAGCTCTTGTGATCCGAATAGATCTCACATCGATTACCCATGAGGTAATGACGCCATACTTTCAGGGCTAAGACTACGGCTGCTAACTCCAAGTCATGTGTGGGGTAGTTCTGCTCATGTTGCTTCAGTTGTCTTGACAGGTATGATATCACCTTGCCTTCTTGCATCAACACACATCCAAGACCAATCTTGGATGCATCACAATAGACGTCAAATGGCTTGGTGGTATCAGGCATGATCAGAATTGGGGCTGTGGTTAATCTGCGCTTGAGTTGTTGGAAACTTTCTTCGCACTTGTCAGTCCAGTCAAACTTCTTGTCCTTCTTCAATAGTTGAGTCATTGGTCTTGCGATGCTGGAAAATCCTTCAACGAACCTGCGGTAATATCCCGCTAATCCGAGAAATGCACGGACTTCGGTCTGGGTGGTGGGGGCTTTCCATTCCTCAACAGTTTTGATCTTAGTGGGATCTACAAGCAATTCCTCCTGCAGACAAGATGTGTCCCAGGAATCCTACTTCCTTCAACCAAAACTCGCACTTGCTGAACTTGGCATACAACTTGTGATGTCTAAGGGTTTCTAGGATAACTTCCAAATGCTGTTCATGTTCTTCTTCGGACTTGGAGTAGATAAGGATGTCGTCGATGAAGACAACGACAAATTTATCCAAAAAGTTCATGAAGATCTTATTCATGAGGTTCATGAAGTAAGCGCGGGCATTGGTTAATCCAAATGACATGACATTGTACTCATACAATCCATATCGGGTGGTGAAGGCAGTCTTCGGGATATCCGTTGCATGGATCTTCAGCTGATGATAACCAGTCCTAAGATCAATCTTAGAGAACACTTTGGCACCGGTCAACTGGTCAAACAGGTCTTCTATCTTTGGCAAGGGGTACTTGTTCTTGATGGTGACATCGTTAAGCTTACGGTAATTCGTACATAAACGAGTGGCACCGTCTTTCTTATCCACAAACAACACTGGCGATCTCCAAGGCGACGCACTTGGTCGAATCAGACCTTTGTACAGCATATCATCCAGTTGCTTCTTCAGTTCCACTAACTCTGCGGGGTTCATGCTATAGGCTCTCTGGGCTATAGGTCCCGTTCCATGGATTAACTCGATGATAAACTCGATATCCCGATCTGGGGGCATACCGGGTAGATCATCCGGAAACACATCGGGTATCGACAAACGACCCTGATTTGATCCAACGTTGGCTTGGCTAAACTCTGGTTACAGGTGAATTTTCTGGGCAGTCTTTCAGACACATGTTCTACTACCACTCCGGTGCTACTAGTCATGGTGATGGCCTTCTTGGCACAATCAATCAATCCATGATGTTTCGACATCCAGTCCATACCAAGTACTACTTCCAAACCTTTTGCTCCCAGTACAATCAAATTTGCATAAAAATCTATCTCATGAATTCTGATGGGTACATCTTTGCAAAATTTTCTAGCTTTGGTTGTTGATCCAGGTATTTGAACTATCATGACATGCTTCAAACTGATTGGTTGAATTTTACTAGTGCATGCAAAATCTTCAGTAACAAACGAATGCGATGCTCTAGAATCAAACAACACTCTGGCAGGTACTGAGTTAACTGAAAACATACCCAGCACGACATCGGGTGCTTCCTGGGCTTCCTCGGCGTTCATATGAAAAAGGCGGCCGGTGCGGTTGTTGGGGTTGTTGGGGGTGAACTTCTTGCCGGTGGAGACTCGGCATTGCTGCTGAGCAGGTGCAGCGGTGTTGGTGGCATTCTTGGCTAACCTTTTGGGGCACTCATTGGAGTAGTGTCCCACAACTCCACACTCGTAACAGGTGATGGTAGACTTGTCCTTGGGGGTGACGGGGATGGCATTGCTCCCAGTCCTCGGAGCGGTGTTGGTGTTGCTGTTGTTGTTGTTGTTGTTGGGGGCTCTCGGAGGAGCGCGGTTGAAGTTGTTGTTGTTGTTGTTGTTGTTGTTGTAGTTGTTGTTGTTGTGGTGGCCTCCTGGCCTGGGGTTTCCTCCACTCCGGTTTTGAAAACCCGGACGTGACATCGGTGCATTGGGCTTGTTGTTCCTTGGGGCAAAACCTCCGCTTGAGCTGGGGCGATACCTTGGGGTATTGCTGGGCCCACTTTGGTGCATCATGCGGAGTTTGCGGTTCTCATTGGCTTGATGGATTTTTCCCTCCATCTGGATGGCGGAGTCCACCAGGGCTTCAAGGTCGGCAAAGGGGATGTTGATTAGCACAGTCTGCATCTCATCATGCAGACCATTCAGGAATCTCTCCTTTCTCTTCTCGGTGGTGTCGGTTTCATCGGGAGCGTACCTTGACAGGGTGAGGAACCTGTCGCGGTATTCTACCACCGACATTCTGCCTTTCTTCAGTTTGCGGAATTCATCCCTCATCTTCTTTATCAAACCTGGGCGCACATGATACTTGCTGAACTTGAGTTTGAAATCTGCCCAAGTCATGATTTGTCCGGCGTTCATAGCACGGGTGCTTGTTGATACGTCTCCGACGTATCGATAATTTCTTATGTTCCATGCCACATTATTGATGATATCTACATGTTTTATACACATTATATGTCGTATTTATGCATTTTCCGGCACTAACCTATTAACAAGATGCCGAAGAGCCAGTTGTTGTTTTCTCGCTGTTTTTGGTTTCAGAAATCCTAGTAAAGAAATATTCTCGGAATTGGACGAAATCAACGCCCAGGGTCCTATTTTTGCACGAAGCTTCCAGAAGACCGAGGGGGAAAGGAAGTGGGGCCACGAGGCGCCGCCACAGCAGGGCGGTGCGGCCTGGGCCTGGGCCGCGCCGGCCTGGTGTGTGGGGCCCTCGTGTGGCCCCCCGCGTTGCCCTTCCGCCTACTTAAAGCCTTCGTCGCGAAACCCCCAGTACCGAGAGCCACGATACGGAAAACCTTACGAGACGCCGCCGCCGCCAATCCCATCTCGGGGGATTCTGGAGATCACCTCCGGCACCCTGCCGGAGAGGGGATTCATCTCCCGGAGGACTCTTCACCGCCATGGTCACCTCCGGAGTGATGAGTAGTTCACCCCTTGACTATGGGTCCATAGCAGTAGCTAGATGGTTGTCTTCTCCTCATGTGCTTCATTGTCGGATCTTGTGAGCTGCCTAACATGATCAAGATCATCTATCTGTAATTCTATATGTTGTGTTTGTCGGGATCCGATGGATAGAGAATACTATGTTATGTTGATTATCAATCTATTACCTATGTGTTGTTTATGATCTTGCATGCTCTCCGTTATTAGTAGAGGCTCGGCCAAGTTTTTACTCTTAACTCCAAGAGGGAGTATTTATGCTCGATAGTGGGTTCATGCCTCCATTAAATCTGGGACAGTGTGACAGAAAGTTCTAAGGTTGTGGATGTGTTGTTGCCACTAGGGATAAAACATTGATGCTATGTCCGAGGATGTAGTTATTGATTACATTACGCACCATACTTAATGCAATTGTCTCGTTGTTTTGCAACTTAATGCCGGAAGGGGTTCGGATGATAACTCTGAAGGTGGACTTTTTAGGCATAGATGCATGCTGGATAGCGGTCTATGTACTTTGTCGTAATGCCCAATTAAATCTCACAATATTCATCATATCATGTATGTGCATTGTTATGCCCTCTCTATTTGTCAATTGCCCGACCGTAATTTGTTCACCCAACATGCTATTTATCTTATGGGAGAGACACCTCTAGTGAACTGTGGACCCCGGTCCATTCTTTTACATCGAATACAATCTACTCGCAATACTTGTTCTACTCGTTCTTTGCAAACAATCATCATCCACACTATACATCTAATCCTTTGTTACAGACAAGCTCGGTGAGATTGACAACCTCATCTGTTTCGTTGGGGCAAAGTACTTTGGTTGTGTTGTGCGGGTTCCACGTTGGCGCCGGAATCTCCGGTGTTGCGCTGCACTACATCCCGCCGCCATCAACCTTCAACGTGCTTCTTGGCTCCTCCCGGTTCGATAAACCTTGGTTTCTTTCCGAGGGAAAATTTGCTGCCTGTGCGCATCATACCTTCCTCTTGGGGTTCCCAACGAACGTGTGAGTTACACGCCATCAAGCTCTTTTTCCGGCGCCGTTGCCGTGAACCGAAGAAAAGCTACACCACAAAGATTTCTAACTCCCACGTCAACTACACGCCGACATCTTTTTCCGGCGCCGTTGTCGGGGAGATCAAGACATCGCTGCAAGGGGAGTCTCCACAATCCAATCTATTTACTTTGTTTTTGTCTTGCTTTATTTTATTTACTACTTTGTTTGCTGCATTATATCAAAACACAAAAAAATTAGTTGCTAGTTTTACTTTATTTACTGTCTTGTTCTCTATATCAAAAACACACAAAAACAAATTAGTTACTTGCATTTATTTTATCTAGTTTGCTTTATTTACTACTGCTAAAATGGCTACACCTGAAAATACTAAGTTGTGTGAGTTCACAACCACAAATAATAATGATTTCTTATGCACACCTATTGCTCCACCTGCTACTACAGCAGAATTCTTTGAAATTAAACCTGCTTTACTGAATCTTGTTATGCGAGAGCAATTTTCTGGTGTTAGTTCTGATGAAGCTGCTGCCCATCTCAATAACTTTGTTGAATTGTGTGAAATGCAAAAGTATAAAGATGTAGATGGTGACATTATAAAATTAAAATTGTTTCCTTTCTCATTAAGAGGAAGAGCTAAAGATTGGTTGCTATCTCTCGCCTAAGAATAGTATTGATTCATGGACTAAATGCAAGGATGCTTTTATTGGTAGATATTATCCCCCTGCTAAAATTATATCTTTGAGAAGTAGCATAATGAATTTTAAACAATTGGATAATGAGCATGTTGCACAAGCTTGGGAAAGAATGAAATCTTTGGTTAAAAATTACCCAACCCATGGACTGACTACTTGGATGATCATCCAAACCTTTTATGTAGGACTGAACTTTTCTTCGCGGAACCTATTGGATTCAGCTGCTGGAGGTACCTTTATGTCCATCACTCTTGGTGAAGCAACAAAGCTCCTTGATAATATGATGATTAATTACTCTGAATGGCACACGGAAAGAGCTCCACAAGGTAAGAAGGTAAATTCTGTCGAAGAAACCTCTTCATTGAGTGATAAGATTGATGCTATTATGTCTATGCTTGTGAATGATAGGACTAATGTTGATCCCAATAATGTTCCATTAGCTTCATTGGTTGCCCAAGAAGAACATGTTGATGTAAACTTCATTAAAAATAATAATTTCAACAACAATGCTTATCGGAACAATTCTAGTAATAACTATAGGCCATATCCTTATAATAATGGTAACGGTTATGCTAATTCTTATGGGAATTCTTACAACAATAATAGGAACACACCCCTGGACTTGAAGCTATGCTTAAAGAATTTATTAGTACACAAACTGCTTTTAACAAATGCGTTGAGGAAAAGCTCAATAAAATTGATATTCTCGCTTCTAAGGTTGATAGTCTTGCCTCTGATGTTGATCTTTTGAAATTGAAAGTTATGCCTAATAAGGATATTGAAAATAAAATTGTTACTACAGCAAATGCCATCCAAGTTAGAATTAATGAGAATATAAGATTGATGGCCGAAACTGCATGCTAGGTGGGAAAGAGAAGAAAATGAAAAACTAGCTAAAGAGAACAATGTAGCTAAAGTTTGGACTATTACCACCACTAATAATGCTAATTCTCCACATGTTGCTGCACCTCCTACTATTAATGGTAAAATAATTGGTGTTGGCAATGTTTCCACTTCTAATGCAAAGCCTGCAAAACTGCCGGAAACTGCTAAAACTGCTAAAAACAGCCTGTGATAAAACTGCTGAAATTTTTTCCAACATTGGGGATGATGATCCCATTGCTTTAGATTATAATGGTTTGGATTTTGATGATTGCCACATCTCTGAAGTTATAAAGTTCTTACAAAAACTTGCTAAAAGTCCTAATGCTAGTGCTATAAACTTGGCTTTCACAAAACATATTACAAATGCTCTCATAAAAGCTAGAGAAGAGAAACTAAAACTTGAAACTTCTATTCCTAGAAAGTTAGAGGATGGTTGGGAGCCCATCATTAAGATGAAGGTCAATAACTTTGATTGTAATGCTTTATGTGATCTTGGTGCAAGTATTTCCGTTATGCCTAAGAAAATCTATAATATGCTTGACTTGCCACCATTGAAGAATAGTTATTTGGATGTTAATCTTGTTGATAATGCTATAAAGAAACCTTTGGGGAGAGTTGATAATGTTCGCATTACCGTTAACAATAACCTTGTCCCCGTTGATTTTGTTGTCTTGGATATTGAATGCAATGCATCATGTCCCATTATATTGGGAAGACCTTTTCTTCGAACCGTTGGAGCTATCATTGATATGAAGGAAGGTAACATTAAATATCAATTTCCTCTCAAGAAAGGTATGGAACACTTCCCTAGAAAGATAATGAAGTTACCTTTTGATTCTCTCATTAGAACAAGTTATGATGTTGATACTTCGTCTCTTCATAACACTTGATATACACTTTCTGCGCCTAGCTGAAAGGCGTTAAAGAAAAGCGCTTATGGGAGACAACCCATGTTTTTACTACAGTATTTTTGTTTTATATTTGAGTCTTGGAAGTTGTTTACTACTGTAGCAACCTCTCCTTATCTTAGTTTTGTGCTTTGTTGTGCCAAGTAAAGTCTTTGATAGTAAAGTGAATACTAGATTTGGATTACTGCGCAGTTACAGATTTCTTTGCTGTCACGAATTTCGACCTGCCCCTCTGTAGGTAGCTCAGAAAAATATGCCAATTTACTTGCGTGATCCTCAGATATGTACGCAACTTTCATTCAATTTGGGCATTTTCATTTGAGCAAGTCTGGTGCCTCGATAAAATCCATCTTTACGGACTGTTCTGTTTTGACAGATTCTACCTTTTATTTCGCATTGCCTCTTTTGCTATGTTGGATGAATTTCTTTGATCCATTAATGTCCAGTAGATTTATGCAATGTCCAGAAGTGTTAAGAATGATTGTGTCACCTCTGAACATGTTAATTTTTATTGTGCACTAACCCTCTAATAAGTTGTTTCGAGTTTGGTGTGGAGGAAGTTTTCAAGGATCAAGAGAGGGAAATGATGCAATATGATCAAGGAGAGTGAAAGCTCTAAGCTTGGGGATGCCCAAGGCCTCCCCTTCTTCATCGACAACATTATCAGGTTCCTCCCCTGAAACTATATTTTTATTCCATCACATCTTATGTGCTTTGCTTGGAGCGTCGGTTTGTTTTTGTTTTTGTTTTGTTTGAATAAAATGGATCCTAGCATTCATTGTGTGGGAGAGAGACACGCTCCATTGTTGCATATGGACAAATATGTCCTTAGGCTTTACTCATAGTATTCATGGCGAAGGTTGAATCTTCTTCGTTAAATTGTTATATGGTTGCAATCGGGAAATGCTACATGTAGTAATTCTAAAATGTCTTGAATAATTTGATACTTGGCAATTGTTGTGCTCATGTTTAAGGTCTTGCATCATATACTTTGCACCCATTAATGAAGAAACACGTGGAGCTTGCTAAATTTGGTTTGCATATTTGGTCTCTCTAAAGTCTAGATAATTTCTAGTATTGAGTTTTGAACAACAAGGAAGACGGTGTAGAGTCTTATAATGTTTACAATATGTCTTTTATGTGAGTTTTGCTGCACCGGTTCATCCTTGTGTTTGTTTCAAATAACCTTGCTAGCCTAAACCTTGTATCGAGAGGGAATACTTCTCATGCATCCAAAATCCTTGAGCCAAACACTATGCCATTTGTGTCCACCATACCTACCTACTACATGGTATTTCTTCGCCATTCCAAAGTAAATTGCTTGAGTGCTACCTTTAAAATTTCCATTCTTTACCTTTACAATACATAGATCATGGGACAAATAGCTTAAAAACTATTTTGGTATTGAATATGTACTTATGCACTTTATCTCTTATTAAGTTCTTGTTGTGCGATAACCATGTTCCTGGGGACGCCATCAACTACTCTTTGTTGAATATCATGTGAGTTGCTATGCATGTCCGTCTTGTCTGAAGTAAGGGAGATCTACCACTTTAATGGTTAGAGCATGCATATTGTTAGAGAAGAACATTGGGCCGCTAACTAAAGCCATGAATCATGGTGGAAGTTTAAGTTTTGGACATATATCCTCAATCTCATATGAGAACATTAATTGTTGCCACATGCTTATGCATTAAAGAGGAGTCCATTATCTCGTTGTCCATGTTGTCCCGGTATGGATGTCTAAGTTGAGAATAATCAAAAGAGAGAAATCCAAAATGCGAGCTTTCTCCTTAGACCTTTGTACATGCGGCATGGAGGTACCCCTTTGTGACACTTGGTTAAAACATGTGTATTGCGATGATCCGGTAGTCCAAGCTAATTAGGACAAGGTGCGGGCACTATTAGTATACTATGCATGAGGCTTGCAACTTGTAAGATATAATTTACATAATACATATGCTTTATTACTACCGTTGACAAAATTGTTTCATGTTTTCAAAATAAAAGCTCTAGCACAAATAAAGCAATCGATGCTTTCCTCTTTGAAGGACCTTTCTTTTACTTTTATGTTGAGTCAGTTCACCTATTTCTCTCCACCTCAAGAAGCAAACACTTGTGTGAACTGTGCATTCATTCCTACATACTTGCATATTGCACTTTTTATATTACTCTATGTTGACAATTATCCATGAGATATACATGTTATAAGTTGAAAGCAACCACTGAAACTTAATCTTCTTTTGTGTTGCTTCAATACCTTTTCTTTGATTTATTGCTTTATGAGTTAACTCTTATGCAAGACTTATTGATGCTTGTCTTGAAAGTACTATTCATGAAAAGTCTTTGCTTTATGATTCAGCTTGTTTACTCATGTCATTACCATTGTTTTGATCGCTGCATTCATTACATATGTTTACAATAGTATGATCAAGGTTATGATGGCATGTCACTCCAGAAATTATCTTTGTTATCGTTTACACTGCTCGGGACGAGTAGGAACTAAGCTTGGGGATGCTGATACGTCTCAGACGTATCGATAATTTCTTATGTTCCATGCCACATTATTGATGATATCTACATGTTTTATACACATTATATGTCGTATTTATGCATTTTCCGGCACTAACCTATTAACAAGATGCCGAAGAGCCGATTCTTTGTTTTCTGCTGTTTTTGGTTTCAGAAATCCTAGTAAAGAAATATTCTCGGAATTCGACGAAATCAACGCCCAGGGTCCTATCTTTGCACGAAGCTTCCAGAAGACCGAGGGGGAAAGGAAGTGGGGCCACGAGGCGCCGCCACAGCAGGGCGGCGCGGCCCAGCCCTTGGCCGCGCCGGCCTGGCGTGTGGGGCCCTCGTGTGGCCCCCCGCGTTTCCCTTCCGCCTACTTAAAGCCTTCGTCGCGAAACCCCCAGTACCGAGAGCCACGATACGGAAAACCTTACTGAGACGCCGCCGCCAATCCCATCTCGGGGGATTCTGGAGATCACCTCCGGCACCCTGCCGGAGAGGGGATTCATCTCCCGGAGGACTCTTCACCGCCATGGTCGCCACCGGAGTGATGAGTGAGTAGTTCACCCCTGGACTATGGGTCCATAGCAGTAGCTAGATGGTTGTCTTCTCCTCATGTGCTTCATTGTCGGATCTTGTGAGCTGCCTAACATGATCAAGATCATCTATCTGTAATTCTATATGTTGTGTTTGTCGGGATCCGATGGATAGAGAATACTATGTTATGTTGATTATCAATCTATTACCTATGTGTTGTTTATGATCTTGCATGCTCTCCGTTATTAGTAGAGGCTCTGGCCAAGTTTTTACTCTTAACTCCAAGAGGGAGTATTTATGCTCGATAGTCGTTCATGCCTCCATTAAATGCGGGACAGTGACGAAAGTTCTAAGGTTGTGGATGTGCTCGTTGCCACTAGGGATAAAACATTGATGCTATGTCCGAGGATTTAGTTATTGATTACATTACGCACCATACTTAATGCAATTGTCTATTGTTTTGCAACTTAATACGGGAAGGGGTTCGGATGATAACCTGAAGGTGGACTTTTTAGGCATAGATGCATGCTGGATAGCGGTCTATGTACTTTGTCGTAATGCCCAATTAAATCTCACAATATTCATCATATCATGTATGTGCATTGTTATGCCCTCTCTATTTGTCAATTGCCCAACTGTAATTTGTTCACCCAACATGCTATTTATCTTATGGGAGAGACACCTCTAGTGAACTGTGGACCCCGGTCCATTCTTTTACATCGAATACAATCTACTGCAATACTTGTTCTACTGTTCTTTGCAAACAAGCATCATCCACACTATACATCTAATCCTTTGTTACAGCAAGCCGGTGAGATTGACATCCTCACTATTTCGTTGGGGCAAAGTACTTTGGTTGTGTTGTGCAGGTTCCACGTTGGCGCCGGAATCTCTGGTGTTGCGCCGCACTACATCCCACCGCCATCAACCTTCAACGTGCTTCTTGGCTCCTCCTGGTTCGATAAACCTTGGTTTCTTTCTGAGGGAAAACTTGCTGCTGTGCGCATCATACCTTCCTCTTGGGGTTCCCAACGAATGTGTGAGTTACACGCCATCAAGCTCTTTTTCTGGCGCTGTTACCGGGGAACTGAAGAAAATCTACACCACAAAGATTTCTAACTCCCACGTCAACTACACGCCACTTGTCCACCAAGCTCTTGCTGGTCGTGCTAAGTAGTGCGTGGCAAACAGCACTTTCTCCTGGTCGTCTACTCCGGCCACTTCTAGGTTGTTTTCCATAGTCTGGAGCCAATCATCGGCGTCCAGGGGTTCTTCAGTCTTGCTGAAAACTGGTGGGTTGGTGTTTTGGAAGTTTTTGAGCTTTGACCCTGGGTGATCATGGTTCCCATGGCCATGGTTGTTGTTGGCAAGCTGTTGGAGTGCTGCAATATTGGCCTGTCGTTCTGCTCGTTCAGCTTCTCTGTCTTCCAGCATGATCTGCAACATCTGCATCATAGCGTCTTGATTCGCGCTACGAGTTGGAGGGGCCATCTGAATATGAAAAGAGATCATGAGATGAGAGGGAAATTTCTATGGCTTATTTTGAGTAAGTTCAAAAATGTAAAACTTGAATTATTTTGATGTTAACACAAACACACATTCATTCATTCATTCAACATATATTACAAGCTAACAACCAATGGTTTTAAGAACCATTTACTCGCGCTACGATACAGTGGGACAGGATACAACTCACACCTACATAAGTGAACTAGTGCATCTATTCCTCATCATCATCCACATCGATCGGGATGATTCCATCCTCTCCGGCCTCCAGAAACTCGTAGTCCTCCTCCTCGGTGTTCTCATCCTCCTCGAAGTCCTCGTCATCACTCAGGAAGGCTTCTACTCCCTGAATGTCTTCATCGTCTTCTTCCATCTCATTCAGCTGGTCTTCCTGGGCCTTGACAATGGCCTCCAAGGATGCTATCCTGACGCGAAGGCGCTCAATGGTAGCGTCCCTCTTGGCACGCTGCAGGCGGAGTGTCTTGCGGTCCTTGGCAAGCAGCTTGATTGCATCGGCATGATTTGCCAGTGCAAGGTGAGTCTGGTTGGCGTAGGCGCGGGCATTGTCCAGATCCTGCTGGGTGTGGTACAACATGAAGTCCAAGTGATCCACGTGGTGCCTTATCTGGGGGTGCAGTGGCAGGTCCATGGGTTCTCCAGCGGTGTTACGGCTTGTGAGATGCGCAAAGCATTCCTCCTGAAGGGCTGCCACGTTCTGTCCGCACAAACGAGCAAGTGCTTCCTGAAGAGCACGTGCAAGTCCGTCGAGCCAGTTGCTTTCCCTGAAGGAGAAGAGGATCCTCTCAGAGGTGGGAGGCTCCATCTTGCCCCTCAAGTCAGCGATGATGATCCACTGCAGCTCCCCTCCGGGCTGGTCATTGATCTCGACCCCGTGGAACTCGGGGTGCGGGCGTCCAAGAAAGTCCGACATGGCATCCAAGTCCTGCTCGAAAATCAGACTCCCACCATTCCCCAACTGGTAAAACTTGGTGTTGTTGGGCTCCATCTGAAAGTGAAATGGATGAGTAAGTTAGAGAGGTGAACAAGTGTGGCAAAATTTTAAGTATGTTCATAAGGAAGAGCATGGCTTTTTATTTCAACAAGATTTCAAAGAGAAGAAAGTGGCTAAGTTTTTCAGAAATATTCACTTCATTTGTTTTTGAACTTAAGTTTTTCAGAACGTCCATTCTAACTTGGGTCTCCTAAGGTCAAACAATGGCTCTGATACCAACTTGTCAACACCCGGATTTTTAAGTCCGGATGCCTATTATTTCATTCATCGGAATCCCAGGAATAATGTTGTTGCGAGACATAACAGTTGATATCATAAGTCATCATTCATTACAAGCCATAATCGTCTTACGAAAGTAGATCACATGATCCAATATTACAACCATAGTTGATCTATTGATCAACAAACATCACAAATATTACAAAGCGGAAGCGTAGTAGTAGTAGTGGACTATCTAAATCCACAGGCCAACGCTTGACATTAGAAGAACTCCTAGTTGTTGTAGCCGTCCTGCTGGCCGTCATCTTCGTACTGCTGCTCCTCTTCATAGTCCGGCCATTTGAATAGCCAGGGACACAGCCGTGAGTACTTTTAAAATACTCGCAAACTAGTACTAAGGTAAGTAACACTATTTCACTGAAGAGGGTTCGAAGCTCTAGGTTTATTTGCAGAAAGCCAATTTTAGTTCACAAGCATTTAGTAAAAGACTCATTATTTGCTAACTAACTCAAGTGGGAACATTAGTGTCATTCCCACAACTCAGTTGTGATTCAAGTCAAGTCACCTTTCACCATTCACCAACATTTTCAAGAATCTGACACCGGAAACTGTATGGCCTTTCCAACTGTCCGTAACCGTGGACACGGCTATTCGAATAGGTTTACACTCTGCAGAGGTTGCACACTTGTGCCACAACATTTGATTACATCCGTCGGGGATAACCCCGAATCATCGTAACTCGAGTACGCGGATCATCAACCATAACCTTTCACTTATACATCCTAGTATAGGCACCTCTCCCCATGAGCTTGGCCTCCCAGTGAAGACAAACCGTCAGCCTGGGAACTGCACAGGGCTTGGCCGGACAATTCACCTCACTTCACATCATTTCACTTTTAACGGAGGCAGCCTCGGCATAACCCTTATGATGCTTGTTTAGAGGGAACCCATACTAAGACACATAAATTTCCAGTTAAGCACTACCCATAATCAGGTATTGTGGGGGTACTCAAACATTGGAAAGGTATCGCATCCAAACCATTATCAGTTTTAGTAAAAAAAATCACCATCTTCTCTGAGTCATATTCACCTTCAAAATTCATTCAAGTCACTTCACTTCACCAAGCTCCCATCTAGAGTAGTCAATTTTATTTGTTAGCAATAGATCTAATCATGAGGGGTGCTAACTTAGCTTTGCTTGCTCTAGGCTAAGTTTGGTGCTCTTGCGCTACTCTAGACCAAGTGAATCATGAATCAAAAAGTAACTTTGATAAATAAAATTTAGTAAAACTTGTAAAGTAAAAAACTTGTAAAGTAAAACTTGTAAAGTAAAAAAACTTGGGGGCCAGCTGACAGCGTGGGGGCCACGCGTCAGTGGGAGTGAGCCAGCGAAACGGTACGCGCAACACGAGCCGTGTGATTAGAAGGAGATCGCACGGTCGAGGTAGGTCATCGTCTCCGACGGGAGATGAACTCACTAGCGGTGGCGGTAGGGGGTCGGCGAGCTCGTCGGAGCTCCGGCGGTCGTCGGAGGTGTGCGCAGCAACGTTGTCGAGGAAGGGGAAGCGTCTGGTAGCAGTGGCGTCTCCTGGGGCGGCGTCCTTCTCCGGCGATCTTCGGCGACGGAGCGCGGCAGTGAGCTTGCGATTGGGTTGCTCCGGTGGGTAATGGGGCGAGGCGAGGTGGCTAGGTGGCTCAGGGAGAAGAGGGGAGGGGAGGTGTGTGCTCAATTTGAGGAGCGGAGTGCTCCTTTTATAGCAGCGAGGCGAGGCCGTGGGGCGGTGATGAGGTCATCGTCGACGACGCGTCTACAGGGGCGGAGGTGCACTGGCGATGACGCGCGTGTGTTGGCGATGTCAATGCGGTCACGCTGCGCTTGATTACGGTGAGAACGATGCACAAGAGAGGACGAGAGGGTGACGAGAGCGGCCAGTACTCACGGCGGACGTCGGTGAAGTGGGCATCGTCTACGGCGTTCCCGCGGGCCAATGGTGGTGTCTGGGAGGTGCGCGGTGACGTCGTGAAGCTGTTGGCGCAGAGAGCAAGGGCAGGGGTCAACAGAGAGGCTCTGGCGACGACGTGGCCAGGCGCGTCTGCGACGCTCGCCGGGCGCGCTCTGGCGTGCATGGTGCACGTCTGGGCGTGTCTGGGCGTGCATGGCCTGGTGCGTCTGGTGCACCAAATCGTCGAGTCTGAGGTTGGGCACGATCAGGGGAGTGGGGAGAGCAAGTGTGACAAGGTGGTGCGTGCTGGGGAGGGCCAGAGAGAGAGGTGGCATGGTGAGGTCATGCCATGCCACGACATGGTGGAGTTGAGTCAATTTTGTCATGATTTCAAGTACCACACTTTGTCTATTCTGCTTGGCACTGAGAAGAGGGGTCAGAGAGGTACTAGTGGTGACCTAGGGTTGATGGAGGAGGCCAAAATCTGCTGGACATTGCAATGTCCCGAGTTGGCAGATTGGTGCCCACCAGGTGTTTGTTGAAATGGCCGCAAGAACAAAACTTTCAAATTTTGAAATGATTTTTGGTGGAGTGTAAAGGTATAATATGAGAAGTAGAATGAAGGTGGTGGTGATCAAAATGGAGTTGAAATGCAAAATCACAAATTGCACCATATCTTAAATCTGTTTCAAAGTCTCAACTTTGCTTGATCACCATTTGAAATTGAGCAAGAATTTGCAGGGATGGTCTTGGGCAAAGTTGTTCACCTTGATGTTGTCTTGGATGAGGTGCAAAGAGTTGGCAAAGTGTAGAAAGTAAATCTCTAAATATCAGGGCTCAAAGTGGGCATCAGGCGAAGAATTGCCAAAATGACCATTAGTGCATGTGAGTTGGTTTTGATTTCAAATTTGATTCAATTTGATTTTCTTTGATTCCAAAAGTCCTAATAAGTGTTTATTAACCATTTACAACCAATGGTGCAAGCCAAAGTGGTCTAGGTTAAGAGTTTGCAAAAATGGCATAAGCCATATGTGTGTGTTGAGGTGAATTTTATATTTTCTTCTCTCCTTTCTTTTTCCTTGTAATTGGATGATCAAGAGATCATGGTTAGGGTTTGACTGTAAGTGTAATCACACAAGCAAGCATCATGGCAAAATGCACAATCAAATAATTAACAAGGTGATCTATATGCATAGCACTATATGATGATAAAAAGTTTTTGTTGGTTCACAAATGGGGTATTTTGGGAAACTCTCTCTTTATCTCTTTATTGAAAAGTTGGGATGTTACACAAATACACATATCCCCTTCAACAAAGCGAAGAGGCAATGTAAATGGCACTCAACGGTAGACAAGTTTTATTAGGTATCGATTGTAGTAATGCTATATTACTAATCAAGTTATTATTAGATTATTAACAACAAGTATAAGGTGTAAGTTGTTCTATGATCAAGCTATACAATTCCAAGTCGTCCATAACCGCGGACACGGCTTATCGATAATATGTACACCCTGCAGGGGTTGCCCAAATGTAACCATACGCATGCTGGACCCCACTTACTACAGGTGAAGTCTCACAACAAGACCGTTCCCAATGCAAGAGAAAGTTTAATGGGAGCCACCCAACTAAGCTACCCGTGACGAAGTCCGGCCGTACTCCGATACGGACCCAGAGGTTTGCGCCGGCGGCTAGGCGTGCGAACCACACGCTTCGCTAAACGTCCCGCAAGGTACAGTAACGAATATAAACACCCGAAGGCAACAAGAAGTAAACACCCGAAGGCAACAGGAAGTAAAGCATGGCATAGGCAAATAAAACCAAGGTTGTGGCTCCCAATTAAACAGACTCGAGGAAAGGTAATGGGTGAGGGGGGTCCCGATAAACGTCCCCACGTACGGGTAGAGCGCTCAATCTCGGAACAGATAACAAGAACTCGGGTCCTAGGGGACATTAGCAAGTCAAAGTTCCGATGCTTTCGCAAAGGTGCTCACAGATGCCTCTGCTTACAATTTTAGTTGTTAACAATTAAGTAAAGCATGTGTATCTCCAACAACTGATATAGGAGGTGTTAACCTCCCAACAACCCAACATATCCCGATAACAGATCGAGATAAACAACATAACCTAAACACGCCTACGACTCGCAAGGCTCAAACATCAAGCAACGGCTATGGTTAAGGAATGATACATATTGGATTATTATGGTAAACAAGTGGAATAGGACACGTGACTCGATAAAGAAGCGCAACATAAGGATAGCAATGCGAGGGAGAGTGTATAATAGGTGAAGAGAGAGGGCTCGCCTGTGAAAAGCTGAAGAAGAACTTGTCAAAGAACTCGCCGTATCTCACATCATCACTTCGTGATCCTATCCGGGAAGAAGCAAATGCTGGAACACACAACGCATGCAAGCTTACTACTATGGAAGAAGAATCGGCATGATCAAGATGATATGCATGACATGGCAGCGATGATGCGATCCAACTTGTCCATATTAATCGGAGTCGGAACCCCGGACAAACAAATTAGGTTAGAGATGTATTTTCTACCAGCAAAGTTAAGGGTGGATTAGCATGGCAATACATGATAAGGGTGAGCTACATCAAAGTTAAATGGAACCGGGACAATATTTATACAGTATCCCACATATTCCATATGTTCCATATTAGGTGCTATTGCAAACTATCACGAGATTGTATGATGCATTATGCAAAAGCAAGTATGGATGGCATAATCATGTTCATCACATTTTTCTGATCAGAATTGGTATATAACACTTTGTCATTTGAGTTACAGATTAAAAGTTATTAAAGAAATAGTATTTAGTATTTAAAATAGAAAAACAAGATTTATTTAATTAGGAAAAGGGTCTAGTTTTGATTATCAGAAAGGGGGAGGGTCCCTGATTCAATTGTAAAACGTGCAGTGGGTTTTAAGAAAACCATCCGGGGAAGCACGGCGGGTTGATATATTTAAAGTGGCAGGGGCCTCGGTGCAAGAAGGTAGATCTAGAGGGAGAGGGGGGTTTTCTCACCGCGGGGGGTGCTAGCCCGTTAGGCTGACAGGCGGGGCCCGCTGGCCACGTGGCAAGCCGACGTGGCAACCATCCTCGACGCGGGATGCCGCGCGCGTTCTGGTGGCAGTGGTCACCGCGGCGGGGCGTTGTGCGCGTGGACGACGTGGAGGCCCCCGGACGCGCGGAGTTGGGCGTCGCGCTCGCCTCGTCGGCGCGGAGCGTGGGGAGGAGGCGGCGTCATCGGGGAGGCGTCGGAGAGGCGCCGATGTCGAGGTGTTGTGGAGGAGGCGGTCGGCACACGGTGAGAAGAGCTAACCAGAGAGCAAAAAGAGGGGGAAGGAGGTCAAGGAGGTGCGCCGCGATACCGTGAAGATGACGGCGCGGTCGAGGAATGCGGAGGAGGGCCGTGGCAGCCGAATTCGGCCATGACGGCGGCAGCAGAGGCTGGGGGGAACGGCGATTTGGCGTCGATTTAGGCGCTCCCGGATCGATTGAAGACACCAGGAGAAATAGGAAGGTGAGGCGCGTCTAATGGGGGCGGTGGCGAGGCTTGGGGTGGTCCGAGGAGGTGGCGCCATGGCGGAGGAGGATGGTGGCAGGGGGTTTCTCCCTCTCTCTTTGGCTTGCAGGTGAAGAAAGAAAAAGGGGGACGAGAGAAACGTGAGGAAGGAGGATGGTGGTTGTAGAGATGCTGTGGTCCTAAGGAGATAAAGCGAGGGAGGGGGCAGGTGACCGTGGCGTCGGTGGAGCTCACGCTGCCTGCGTGACTGCGGTCGCTGTCGAGAAGGAAGGAAAGAAAGGGGATGGAGGGGGGACCGAAGGGGTACTGGCCAGAAGAAGAGGAGAGGGAAAAGGTGGGCTCGGGCCTTGCTGGGCTGCGGGGAAGGAAAGAGATGAGGCCAGGGAAGGGGAAAGAAATGGGCTGCAGCCTGGTTAGGGTAGCTAGGGTTTTCTGTTTTTAGTTTTTTTTCTCCTTTTCAAAAACTGTTTTGTAGTTTGATTTGAAAACAAATTAAATAAATTTTGAATTTGAAATAAAGGGAGGAATAGACACAACAAAATATTTTAATAGTAAATTTATTTACATGGAAGTGTTTGGGTTTTGTTAATAGAGGAGGAGAAGGTTTTATTCTTGTAATACCATATGAGAGAAAAATAAAGATTTAGGGTTTGTAAAATACTTTTTATTTGACAAAACATGGAGATGATGATGCATGATGCATGATGATGCATAAACAAAAAGGAGCAAGCAAAAATCTATAGGGGTACTACCCTGGGCCGTTACACTTATTCTAGCTGAAATTATTGGTCCTCACCGAAGCGCCTTTGTCCCGGGGCTGCTTATTACTGATAACATTCTCATTGCATATGAGTGTGTTCATACAATAAAGAAGAAGCAAGGGAAAAGGGGTTTATGTGCGGTCAAGTTGGTTATGCACAAAGCTTACGATCGCGTGGAGTGGTGTTTCTTGGAGAAAATGATGATTAAGCTGGGCTTTGACCAAAGATGGGTGAAGCTAATTATGTCATATGTATCATCTGTAAGATATAAGGTTCGGTTTAATTCAAGTGAGACCGAATTTTTACTCCCACAAGAGGAATCTGTCAAGGCGATCCTCTTTCACCCTACTTATTTCTATTATGTGCAGAGGCTTTATCATGTATGTTGAATCATGCGGAGAATTCGAATGCATTAGTGGGAGTGAAAGTATGCCGAGACGCACCAATTGTCTCTCACTTGCTGTTCGCGGATGACTCACTTATATTGATGGAAGCAAGTGATGAAAATGCTAAACAGTTGAAACAAATTCTGGATGCATATTGTTCTAGTTCGGGTCAGTTAGTAAGTGCAGCAAAGTGTAGTGTTTATTTCAGTCCAAACACTACGGTTGATGATAAAGTGAAGGTATGTGAGGAGCTTGATATTTGGACAGAATCACTTAATGATAGATACCTGGGGCTTCCCTCTATGGTGGGTGCGGACAGATCGGATAATTCAACTATTTGTTGAAAGAGTCCAGGCACTCATTAGCGGATGGAAGGAGAAGATGTTATCTATGGGAGGAGAGGAGATGCTTATAAAAGCAGTTTCTCAAGCCATGCCGGTGTTTGCGATGACAGTATTCAATAGCCCAAAGAAAATTTGCAAGGGAAAATGCATTGGGTACCATGGTGGAAAATGTGTATTCCTAAAGAGCGAGGAGGTATGGGATTTCGTGATTTACATACATTTAATACGGCAATGTTGGCAAAACAGTGTTGGAGGCTAATGAAGGAGCCAGATTCTTTATGTGCAAGAGTATTGCGTGCCAAATATTATCCTGATGGGAACCTTTCGGATGCAAAGTTAAAAAGTGGTAGTTCTTACACTTGGCAAAGTGTGCTATATGGGATGCAAACCTTTAATAGAGGATGTATATGGCGTGTGGGGAATGGAGAACAGATCGACATCTGGAAATATTCTTAGATTCCAACGAGCCCAACTAAAAAAGTTTATACACCAAGAGGAGGTATTTTAATTAATAAAGTTGTTGATCTCATCAATCCAGTAACCGGGCGTTGGGATGAAGATCTAGTGAGAGAGCTTTTTTTGGAGTATTGATGCTACTAGAATTCTGGAAATACCCATTGCACCATCAGGTATGGAAGATTTCGTGGCATGGCATCACACAAAAAATGGTTTGTTTTCAGTAAGATCAGCTTATCACGCTGAATGGGAGTACCAATTTGGTAGACACCACTGAAAGTGCATGGAGCCCCCATGTGTGGTTTTCGTAATTAATGACAATCCCTATGGACTAATGTTTGCATTGAGTTATATTTGTAGGAGTTGTCCATAGGCAATTCTTGAACCATATGTTGGCTGCAAGGTTGCAATAAGAAGAATTTGATGAAGGATATCAAGTGTCAAGTATGTCTTGAAGATGAAGATGAAGTGAGCCCTCAAGTTACTTCAAGACATCAACATGTTTGTATTAGGTTGCAATAAGAAGAAATTGATGAAGGATATCAAGTGTCAAGTATGTCTTGAAGATGAAGATGAAGTGAGCCCTCAAGTTACTTCAAGACATCAACATGATGAATAATGAAGAAATGAAGTGCAAGTTCAAGATGAGCCAACTAGAAGAGTTCATAAGCTTGAAGCTTGCCATGGAGAAATGAAGTGCAAGTTCAAGATGAGCCATCTCGAAGAGATCCTTTGCTTGAGTCTTGCCATCCATATGGTGATCATGGATATGTGAAGATGCGCCGAAGAAGAAGCTCTCCCATGGTGGATTATGGGGGAGCAATCCACATGGCGGTCATGGTTATGTGAAGATGCGCCGAAGAAGAAGCTCTCCCATGGTGGATTATGGGGGAGCAATCCACAAGACTTCGTCAAGCAAGCACAAGCAAGAAAGGCGTTCCATCTTGTTGAGGTCAAGATCGTCATCATCGAGCTCAAGTGGAATGCGCAAGTATAAGGTTTGCTCTTGATAGGGTTTCTTTCTCACCGGTCTCATAGTGTAGTTGGAGACCGGTTTAAAGTTTAGTTGTCGTACTATCAAGAGGGCTCTCGAGTGAGTAACTCGATCGTATCGTTCGGAGAGAGCTCAAACCTTTGCATCCTTGCATCATCTTTCTTGGTTGTTATTTGGACCTTATCCATGTGATGTTTTAGAGCTTGTGCTTATTCTCATGACAAGCTCTAGTTCATCGAAAACGGATTTCGCATAGATCACTTGTTGCGTTTTCGAGTTTGGTTCATCATCTTTCTTGGTTTTTTTTGGATCTTATCCATGTGATGTTTTAGAGCTTGTGATTATTCTCATGACAAGCTCTAGTTCATCGAGAATGGTTTTTGCATGGGCAACTTGTTGCATTTTGAAGGTTGGAGGTTTTTACCAGTATGTCTATTTTTAGATAGGTCAAACCTTTCATCATTTGTTTCTATCTTACATTGTTGGATCATGATGGTTCCCTGCATGATATTGTAGAGCTTGTTCCTAGCTTTAAAACAAGCCCAAGATCATCAAACTCGGAGTCCGGATGCTAAAGTTACCTTTCATCATTTGACTGACTCAGTTTGATGTTTCTGCCAGTTTGGGAAAATCTGGCCAAATATCCGGCCCCCATTCAGGGGCATGTTTTCTCATGTTCTTAGCCGATTTTTGGGGGCCGGATTTTTGCAATAATCCGGCCCCGGATAATCCGGCCTGGGAGGACCCAAACGGTCATATTTCGATGGGAGGGGGTATTTAAGACCCCCTTCTTCCTCCTTGGGCAGCTACCTCTTCCCCTTTGTGCTCTCCACCATTTTTGACCTTGAGAGCTTGCCATATCCCTCTACTCCTCCTATACTTCTTGAATCTTTTTGAGGGAAAAGGAAGAGGAGATCTAGATCTACATTTCTACCAATCAAATCCCTCTCTTTGTGAGGGGAATCCACTAGATCTAGATCTTGGAGAAATTTGGTGTTCCTCCTCTTATTTGGTCTACCTCTCTTATTCCCCCAATAGCTTTTGTAGCTTTGTTGGAATTTGAGAGAGAAGGACTTGAGCATCTTTGTGGTGTTCTTGCCATTGCATTTGGTGCATCGGTTTGAGTTCTCCACGGTGATTCGTGGTGGTGAAAACAAGAAGGTTGTTACTCTTGGGTTCTTGGAACCCTAGAAGGATTCTAGGCCTTTGTGGCGGTTTGTTGGGAGCCTCCAATTAAGTTGTGGATGTGTGCCCCAATCTTTGTGTAAGGCACGGTTTCCGCCTCGAAGGAAATCCCTTAGTGGAACCGTGACCTAAGCCTTTGTGGCGAGGGTGACTGGAGATTTAGGTGAGGCGCCTTCGTGGCGCTCGGTGTGTGGTGTGACTACCGCATCTTGGGGTGAGGCCTTTGTGGCGTGGGTGTGCATCGAGCAACCCATCTCAAGGTGAAGCCAGTTGTGGCGTTCGGGAGCACTAAGCCACCGCACCTCTCCACCGGAGATTAGCACTCGCAAGAGTGTGAACTTCGGGATAAATCATCGTCTCCCGCGTGCCTCGGTTATCTCTATACCCGAGCTCTTTACTTATGCACTTTACCTTGTGATAGCCATCGTGCTTGAAGTTATATATATCTTGCTATCACATACTTGCTTGTATTGCTTAGCATAAGTTGTTACTGCACATAGGTGAACCATAGTATATAGGCTTTGGGCTTGACAAAGTAAACGCTAGTTTTATTCCGCATTTGTTAAGCCCATCTCGTAAAAGTTTTAAATCGCCTATTCACCCCCCCCCTCTAGGCGACATCCGTGTCCTTTCAATTGGTATCAGAGCAAGGTCTCTCATTCTTAGGCTTCACCGCCTTGAGAGTAAAGATGTCGGCTAGAGGATTAGTGCACGATAACACTCTTATATTAGATGGCACAAATTATGATGTTTGGAAAATTTGCATGCTTAGTCATTTTCGGGACATTGACCCTCATATGGAGAAAATTGTAGATATAGGTTTTTCTCCTCCTATGGATTCACAAAATCTATCTTTAGAGGATGAGAAAAATTTATATCTCAATTCTCAAGCTTCTAATGTTCTTATGAATGCTTTGCGAGATGTAGGTATTTTTCCATACTTGCCTTTTTGGAGCGCTCATGAGTTATGGACAAAAATTCAAGATAAATATGATGTGTCCAATATTATTAAGGATGATTGCATTGCTTCCACTTCCGGCCGTGATGAGTTCTCATCTTCTTCCACTTCACCAAAGTGTGTCAAGACACAAGGTAATGATATGGTGAGTGGTGATGAAAATTGCAATGTTGATATTGAGCTTTCTATTGATGATTCTTCATCTCTATCTCATTGCAATGCTTCATCTACGGACTCAAACACATCTAGCACTAGAAATGATTTACATGCTTGTGTTGATTGTCCTTCCATATCATGTGTAAGTTGCTTGAAAAAAACTAATGATGATATGCTTGCATTGTCTTGTGGCCATGATAAAAATTCTTCTATTTCCTTTAGTTATTGTGTGTCTAACAATGTAGAGGAAACCAAAGATTCTGTTGGTCAAGACAAGATCTTGAAAGGAGCCTCAAGTAACTCCACATCTTTATCTCACGGTCCTCATATATGCCTTATGGCCAAGGGTTCCACGGTACCTCCTACCATGAAACCTAATATGTCTCGTGGTGATAAGGATGAGGATGAATATGAAGAAGAGGATTCGGTTGTCTCTCTACGCGATAAGGGTAAGAGCGTATTCAAGGTTATTTGCAAAGATAAAATTGCTTGCTCTCACTTCTTTGAAATCTTGACTACCACTATTGAGAGCCAAAAACTTATTTGGATGCATGAGAACACCATTGATAAAAAGGGTGCTCTTGAACGTGAGTATGCCAATGATGTGGCATCCCTAAAGGATGAACTTGAAGAAGAACAAACCACCAAGGAAGCTCTTGAGGAGACCTTTGCTCTAGAATTGTCTAGAGAAAAGGAAAACCATGATAGAGCTCTTGAGATGGCAAATGAACTAAAGCTAAAAAATGATAAGCTTGTGTTTGTTAATGCTAAACTCCTTGAGGATTTTGAGCAACTCAAAAAGGGCTCAAGGGTCATTGAGAGTGCACTCACTAAGCTCACCGAATCGCATGAGAAACTTAAAGATTCGTATCTAAAAGAGCATGCAAACTTGCCTTCTCCTATTGCTATTAATAATGATGCGTGTGCTACTAACTCTACTTCTTGTGAAGCATCTATCTTGAAGGAGAATGTTGAGCTAAGGGCTCAACTTGAATTGCTAACTAGCAATTATGGGAAATTGGAAGAAAATCATGGAAAGCTTTCTAGCTCCCATGAGGATCTTCTAGCCTCCCATGATAGGCTAAAGTTAGCTCATGAGGCTATCATATCAAAGGCAACACCTTGTGAGCCTCATGTGGATACTAGCACTACTACCCAAAATGCTATATTGCCATGTGCTAGTCCTAGTAATTCATCCACTCATAGTATTGCTAAATCTTGTGATGAATTATCTTCCTTGCCTTGTTGCTCTAACAATGAAGGTTCTACTTCCTCTAGTACTTGTGTTGTTACTAACCATATGTAGAGGAAATCAAAGAGCTCAAGGCCCAAGTCACTTCTTTGAAGACCGACTTGGTAAAGAGTCATGAAGGGAAATGCAAACTTGACACGATGTTAAGTGTGCAAAAATCCCCCAATGACAAGAGTGGACTTGGACAACAACAACAACAACAACAACAACAACAACAACAACAACAACAACAACACAACAACAAGGTCCAAGTACAAGTCAAAGACCCGGCCAAGATTGTTTGCTTCAAGTGCAAAATTGAAGGGCACCATGTTAGATCTTGCCCTTTGAAGAAGAAGCAAAAAAGGGAAGCGGCCTCAAGCTCAAACACATATTCAACCTCAAGTTGAAGAAATGCCACTTCCCAAGAAGAATCAAGCCAATGCTCCCATTGTGGAGAAATCTAGTGAGAAGAAGGAGAAGAAAAGAACTTGCTACATATGCCATGAGAAGGGCCACATCTCCTCCTTTTGCACTATTGGTACCTCATCCAACTCACCGTTGATGATGTTTATTCTCTTCGTAAGGATGAGGGTGGCAATGTGTTTGCCAAATTTGTTGGTGCTCAAAGTGGTGTCAAGAAAAGAACCATTTGGGTTGCCAAGCCTATTGTGACTAACCTCTTAGGACCCAACTTAGTTGGGGACCAACAATCCAAAACTTGATCAATAGGTGCTTGTTGGAGGGCATTGGAGACTTGGCTACATCATGAAGAATTAAGGGATCTTCATCATTTATATTATCTCAAGACAAGTCTTTTGGTTATCTTACTTCTATCATATACCCAATGTTCCTCCTTGCGGTAACATGTGCTCAACTCATTTATATTGAAAGTTACTCGCCCCTTTGCATGTGTTAGTTTTGTTCCTAACATGTGTTTGTATATGTTGTGCATCCTACTTGTTTTTCTTGAGAAATCAAGTCTATGAATGTTAGGTTGCACACCATGTATTCGTGCTTGTGTTGGAGCCTCTTTGCATCTTGTTGTATCTTATATGGCTCTTATGAGAGATTAATGGACTATAACATTTTGGGGGAGTGATATGCCTTCAGGAATTTCACAATCCTAACAATGTGTGTACATGAGGAATATCACTTAGAATTGATATTGCAAGATGCTGCGTGTAGTTGACACGTCCGTTGGGAACCCCAAGAGGAAGGTGTGATGCGCACAGCAGTAAGTTTTCCCTCAGTAAGAAACCAAGGTTATCGAACCAGTAGGAGTCAAGGAACACGTGAAGGTTGTTGGTAGCGGAGTGTAGTGCGGCGCAACACCAGGGATTCCGGCGCCAACGTGGAACTCGCACAACACAATCAAAGTACTTTGCCCCAACGTAACAGTGAGGTTGTCAATCTCACCGTCTTGCTTTAAACAAAGGATTAGATGTATAGTGTGGATGATGATGATTGTTTGCGAAGAACAGTAAAGAACAATTGCAGTAGATTGTATTTCAGATGTAAAGAATTGGACCGGGGTCCACAGTTCACTAGTGGTGTCTCTCCCATAAGATAAACAGATGTTGGGTGAACAAATTACAGTTGGGCAATTGAGAAATAAAGAAGGCATAACAATGCACATACATATATCATGATGAGTACTATGAGATTTAATCAGAGGCATTACGACAAAGTACATAGACCGCTATCCAACATGCATCTATGCCTAAAAAGTCCACCTTCAGGTTATCATCCGAACCCCCTCCAGTATTAAGTTGCAAACAACAGACAATTGCATTAAGTATGGTGCGTAATGTAATCAACACAAATATCCTTAGACAAAGCATCGATGTTTTATCCCTAGTGGCAATAGCACATCCACAACCTTAGAGGTTGATGTCACTCCCCCAGATTCAATGGAGGCATGAACCCACTCTCGAGCATAAATACTCCCTCTTGGAGTCACAAGTATCAACTTGGCCAGAGCCTCTACTAGCAACGGAGAGCATGCAAGAACATAAACAACATATATGATAAATTGATAATCAACTTGATATAGTATTCAATATTCATCGGATCCCAACAAACACAACATGTAGCATTACAAATAGATGATCTTGATCATGATAGGCAGCTCACAAGATCTAACATGATAGCACAATGAGGAGAAGACAACCATCTAGCTACTGCTATGGACCCATAGTCCAGGGGTGGACTACTCACACATCGATCCGGAGGCGATCATGGCGATGAAGAGACCTCCGAGAGATGATTCCCCTCTCCGGCAGGGTGCCGGAGGCGATCTCCTGAATCCCCCGAGATGGGATTGGCGGCGGCAGCGTCTCTGGAAAGTTTTCCGTATCGTGGCTCTCGGTACTGGGGTATTCGCGACGAAGGCTTTAAGTAGGCGGAAGGGCGGAGTCGGAGGAGTCACGGGGGCCCCACACGCTAGGGCCGCGCGGGCCCCCCTAGGCCGCGCCGCCCTAGTGTGGCGGCGCCCCGTGGCCCCACTTTGTTTCTCCCTCGGTCTTCTGGAAGCTTCGAGGAAAAATAGGACCCTGGGCGTTGATTTCGTCCAATTCCGAGAATATTTCCTTACTAGGATTTCTGAAACCAAAAACAGCAGAAAACAACAAATGGCTCTTCGGCATCTCGTCAATAGGTTAGTGCCGGAAAATGCATAATAATGACATATAATGTGTATAAAACATGTGAGTATCATCCTAAAAGTAGCATGGAACATAAGAAATTATAGATACGTTTGGGACGTATCAAGCATCCCCAAGCTTAGTTCCTACTCACCCTCGAGTAGGTAAACGATAACAAAGATAATTTCTGAAGTGACATGCTATCATAATCTTGATCATACTATTGTAAAGCATATGAGATGAATGCAGCAATTCAAAGCAATGGTGAAGATAATGAGTAAACAAATGAATCATATAGCAAAGACTTTTCATGAATAATACTTTCAAGACAAGCATCAATAAGACTTGCATAAGAGTTACTCATAAAGCAATAAATTCAAAGTAAAGGCATTGAAACAACACAAAGGAAGATATGAGTTTCAGCAGTTGCTTTCAACTTCAACATATATATCTCATGGATAATTGTCAACACAAAGTAATATAACATGTGCATTAGGTAAACATGTAAGAATCAATGCACACAGTTGATACAAGTGTTTGCTTTTAAGATAGAAGGAATGGGTAAACTGACTCAACAATAAAGTAAAAGAATGGCCCTTCGCAGAGGGAAGCATGGATTACTATATTTGTGCGAGAGCTTTTCATTTTGAAAACAAGAAACAATTTTGTCAACGGTAGTAATAAAGCATATATGTTATGTATAAGATATCCTATAAACTGCAAGCCTCATGCATAGTATACCAATAGTGCTCGCAGCTTGTCCTAATTAGCTTGGATTAACATGGATTATCATTGCATAGCATATGTTTCAACCAAGTGTCACAAAGGGGTACCTCTATGCCGCCTGTACAAAGGTCTAAGGAGAAAGCTCGCATTGGATTTCTCGCTTTTGATTATTCTCAACTTAGACATCCATACCGGGACAACATAGACAACAGATAATGGACTCCTCTTTAATGCATAAGCATTCAACAACAGATAATATTCTCATAAGAGATTGAGAATTATTTGTCCAAACTGAAACTTCCACCATGGATCATGGCTTTAGTTAGCGGCCCAATGTTCTTCTCTAACAATATGCATACTCAAACCATTTGATCATGAAAATCACCCTTACTTCAGACAAGACGAACATGCATAGCAGCTCACATGATATTCAACAAAGGTAAAAGTTGATGGCGTCCCCGTAAACATGGTTACCGCTCAACAAGCAACTTATTAAGAAATAAGACACATAAGTACATATTCTTCACCACAATAGTTTTTAAGGCTATTTTCCCATGAGCTATATATTGCAAAGACAAAGAATAGAATTTTAAAGGTAGCACTCAAGTAATATACTTTGGAATGGCGAGAGAAATACCATGTGGTAGGTAGGTATGGTGGACACAAATGGCATAGTTATTGGCTCAAGGATTTGGATGCACGAGAAGAATTCCTCTCAATACAAGGCTAGGCTAGCAAGGTTGTTTGAAGCAAACTCAAGTATAAAACGGTGCAGCAAGACTCATATATGAACATATTGTAAGCATTATAAGACTTTACATTGTCTCCTTGTTGTTCGAACACCTTAGCCAGAAAATATCTAGACTCTAGAGACCAATCATGCAAACCAAATTTTAACAAGCTCTATGTAGTTCTTCATTAATGGGTGCAAAGTACATGATGCAAGAGCTTAAACATGATCTATATGAGCACAACAATTGCCAAGTATCAAATTATTCAAGACATTATACCATTTACCACATGCAACATTTTCCGTTTCCAACCATATAACAATGAATGAAGTAGTTCAACTTTCGCAATGAACATTAAGAATAAGGCTAAGAACATATGTGTTCATACGAAACAGCGGAGCGTGTCTCTCTCCCAAACAAAAAATGCTAGGATCCGATTTTATTCAAACAAAAACAAAAACAAAAACAAACAGACGCTCCAAGTAAAGCACATAAGATGTGACGGAATAAAAAAATTGTTTCACTAGAGGTGACCTGATAAGTTGTCGATGAAGAAGGGATGCCTTGGGCATCCCCAAGCTTAGATGCTTGAGTCTTCTTAAAATATGCAGGGATGAACCATGGGGGCATCCCCAAGCTTAGACTTTTCGCTCTTCTTGATCATATTGTATCATCCTCCTCTCTTGACCCTTGAAAACTTCCTCCACACCAAACTCAAAACAATCTCATTAGAGGGTTAGTGCATAATTGAAAATTCATATATTCAGAGGTGAAATAATCATTCTTAACACTTCTGGACATTGCACAAAGCTACTGAAAGTTAATGTAACAAAGAAATCCATCAAACATAGCAAAACAGGCAATGCGAAATAAAAGGCAGAATCTGTCAAAACGAACAGATCCGTAAAGACGAATTTTTTAGAGGCACCAGACTTGCTCAGATGAAAATGCCCAAATTGAATGAAATTTGCGTACATATCTGAGGATCACGCACGTAAATTGGCATATTTTTATAAATTTTCTACAGCAGGGGCGGCGCAATTTCGTGACAGCAAGAAATCTGTTCCTGCGCAGTAATCCAAATCTAGTATTGACTTTACTATCAAAGACTTTACTTGGCACAACAATGCAATAAAATAAAGATAAGGAGAGGTTGCTACAGTAGTAGCAACTTCCAAGACTCAAATATAAAACAAAGTGCAGAAGTAAAATAATGGGTTGTCTCCCATAAGCGCTTTCTTTAACGCCTTTCAGCTAGGCGCAGAAAGTGTGAATCAAGTATTATCAAGAGACGAAGCATCAACATCATAATTTGTTCTAATAATAGAATCATAAGGTAACTTCATTCTCTTTCTAGGGAAGTGTTCCATACCTTTCTTAAGAGGAAATTGATATTTAATATTACCTTCCTTCATATCAATGGTAGCACCAACGAGTTCGAAGAAAAGGTCTTCCCAATATAATGGGACAAGATGCATTGCATTCAATATCCAAGACAACAAAATCAACGGGGACAAGGTTATTGTTAACCATAATACGAACATTATCAATCCTCCCCAAAGGTTTCTTTATAGCATTATCAGCAAGATTAACATCCAAATAACAATTTTTCAATGGTGGCAAGTCAAGCATATCATAAAATTTCTTAGGCATAACAGAAATACAAATCATTGACCCTTATCTTAATGATGGGCTCCCAACCATCTTCTAACTTCCTAGGAATAGAAGTTTCAAGTTTTAGTTTCTCCTCTCTAACTTTTATGAGAGCATTTGTAATATGTTTTGTAAAGGCCAAATTTATAGCACTAGCATTGGGAGTTTTAGCAAGTTTTTGTAAGAACTTTATAACTTCAGAGATGTGACAATCATCAAAATCTAAACCATTATGATCTACAGCAATGGGATCATTGTCCCCAATATTTTGAAAAATTTCAGCAGTTTTATCAGTTTCAACAGTTTTAGCAGTTTCAGGCAATTTTGCACGCTTTGCACTAGGAGTAGAAACATTGCCAACACCAATTATTTTACCATTGATAGTAGGGGTGTAGCAACATGTGAAGCATTATCATTACTAGTGGTGGTAATAGTCCAAACTTTAGTTACATTATTCTCTTTAGCTAGTTTTTCGTTTTCTTCTCTTTCCCACCTAGCATGCAATTCAGCCATCAATCTAATATTCTCATTAATTCGAACTTGGATGGCATTTGCTGTGATTACAATTTTATTATCATTATCCTTATTAGGCATAACTTTTAATTTTAAAAGATCAACATCAAAGGTAAGACTATCAACCTTAGAAGCAAGAATATCAGTTTTATCAAGCTTTTCTTCAACAGATTTGTTAAAAGCAGTTTGTGTACTAATAAATTCTTTAAGCATGGCTTCAAGACCAGGGGGTACACTCCTATTATTGTTGTAAGAATTCCCATAATAATTACCATAACTATTACCATTAGCAGAAGGATATGGCCTATAGTTGTTACCAGAATTATTCCTATAAGCATTATTGTTGAAATTATTATTTTTAATGAAGTTCACATCAACATGTTCTTCTTGGGCAACCAATGAAGCTAAAGGAACATTATTAGGATCAACATTAGATCTACCATTCACAAGCATAGACATAATAGCATCAATCTTATCACTCAAGGAGGAGGTTTCTTCAACAGAATTTACCTTCTTACCTTGTGGAGCTCTTTCCGTGTGCCATTCATTTATCATCATATCATCAAGAAGCTTTGTTGCCGCCCCAAAGTGATGGACATAAAGGTACCTCCAGCAGCTGAATCCAATAGGTTCCGCGAAGAAAAATTCAATCCTGCATAAAAGGTTTGGATGATCATCCAAGTAGTTAGTCCATGGGTAGGGCAATTCTTTACCAAAGATTTCATTCTCTCCCATGCTTGAGCAACATGTTCATTATCTAATTGCTTAAAATTCATTATGCTACTTCTCAAAGATATAATTTTAGCAGGAGGATAATATCTACCAATAAAAGCATCCTTACATTTAGTCCATGAATCAATACTATTTCTAGGCAAAGATAGCAACCAATCTTTAGCTCTTCCTCTTAAGGAGAAAGGAAACAATTTTAATTTTATAATGTCACCATCTACATCCTTATACTTTTGCATTTCACATAGTTCAACAAAATTATTAAGATGGGCAGCAGCATCATCAGAACTAACGCCAGAAAATTGCTCTCTCATAACAAGATTTAGTAAAGCAGGTTTAATTTCAAAGAATTCTGCTGTAGTAGCAGGTGGAGCAATAGGTGTGCATAAGAAATCATTATTATTTGTGCTAGTGAAATCACACAACTTAGTATTCTCAACAGTACCCATTTTAGCAGTAGTAAATAAAGCAAAGTAAATAAAGTAAATGCAAGTAACTAATTTTTTTGTGTTTTTCATATAGAGAACAAGACAGTAAATAAAGTAAAACTAGCAACTAATTTTTTGTGTTTTTGATATAAGAGCAAACAAAGCAGTAAATAAAGTAAAACAAAGCAAGACAAAAACAAAGTAAAGAGATTGGATGTGGGAGACTCCCCTTGCAGCGTGTCTTGATCTCCCCGGCAACGGCGCCAAAAAATCTACTTGCTGCGTGTAGTTGACAGGTCCATTGGGAACCCCAAGAGGAAGGTGTGATGCGCACAGCAGTAAGTTTTCCCTCAGGAAGAAACCAAGGTTATCGAACCAGTAGGAGTCAAGGAACACGTGAAGGTTGTTGGTGGCGGAGTGTAGTGCGGCGCAACACCAGGGATTCCGGTGCCAACGTGGAACCTGCACAACACAATCAAAGTACTTTGCCCCAACGTAATAGTAAGGTTGTCAATCTCACCGGCTTGCTGTAAACAAAGGATTAGATGTATAGTGTGGATGATGATGATTGTTTGCGAAGAACGATGAAGAACAATTGCGGTAGAATGTATTTCAGATGTAAAGAATTGGACCGGGGTCCACAGTTCACTAGTGGTGTCTCTCCCATAAGATAAACAGATGTTGGGTGAACAAATTACAGTTGGGCAATTGACAAATAAAGAAGGCATAACAATGCACATACATAAGCCCGACGAGCGGTCCACGGAGCTGCATCCCTACTCACCCGGTCTATGCACATCGCTCTTTCCAGGAGGTTGGCCGCCTATCCTAGATCTTCCCATTTCCAAAAAGATCCCTTGTTCGATCTGGTTTAGTATCAAGGTTCTTCTTTTTCTGTTTCTATATATATGGGTCCGTGCAGCATTTCCACGATATCGTTATGATCAATTAATGGGACTTGGCCAAGGAATATTTTGGTTGCTTTTGGCGGATTGCTTACTACTAGGTTGGACCGGATGTCAACCTGTGGAGGCACCATTTGTTACTATTGGACTATCATGATGAGTACTATGAGATTTAATCAGGGCATTACGACAAAGTACATAGACCGCTATCCAACATGCATCTATGCCTAAAAAGTCCACCTTCAGGTTATCATCCGAACCCCTCCGGTATTAAGTTGCAAACAACGAGACAATTGCATTAAGTATGGTGCGTAATGTAATCAACACAAATATCCTTAGACAAAGCATCGATGTTTTATCCCTAGTGGCAACAGCACATCCACAACCTTAGAGGTTGTTGTCACTCCACCAGATTCAATGGAGGCATGAACCCACTATCGAGCATAAATACTCCCTCTTGGAGTCACAAGTATCAACTTGGCCAGAGCCTCTACTAGCAACGGAGAGCATGCAAGAACATAAACAACATATATGATAAATTGATAATCAACTTGACATAGTATTCAATATTCATCGGATCCCAACAAACACAACATGTAGCATTACAAATAGATGATCTTGATCATGATAGGCAGCTCACAAGACCTAACATGATAGCACAATGAGGAGAAGATAACCATCTAGCTACTGCTATGGACCCATAGTCCAGGGGTTGACTACTCACACATCGATCCGGAGGCGATCATGGCGATGAAGAGACCTCCGAGAGATGATTCCCCTCTCCGGCAGGGTGCTGGAGGCGATCTCCTGAATCCCCCGAGATGGGATTGGCGGCGGCGGCGTCTCTGGAAGGTTTTCCGTATCCACTACAAGAAAAGTTCTGATAGACAACGTCTCAAAATCGTCCGCTAAGGGGTATTTTTCGTCGCCTAACCACAACCAATCTCGGCGCATCGCCAACTCCTTCGTCTCGGGGTTTCTTCCGGTAAGCACCATCTTTGCCCTAGATCGCATCTTTAGATCTAGGCAGCATAAGCTATTGCGTTGTTCATGCGTTGCTCGTCTTTGAAACCTTTTTGATGGCGAGCAACGTAGTTATCTTAGATGTATTAGGGTTAGCATTGTTCTTTCTTTGATGCCATGCCATACATCCCAACACTTCTTCCTCTTGGGTGGCAGGCGCTGGCAAATCCAATTTGTTGTTGAATCAGGTCATTAGGTTGCTCTTGTTCTTGGGATTCGTTTATCTCACAGCAGTTGACCTTCCCAAGGGTTGGAGGTCGGCGGCGTGCTGGGGTGGTTTGCTAGCCTAAACAGGATATTCAGGGATCAACTCGTCGTGGTTTTAGAGCCTGTCAGGACAAAACCTACAGACTCTTTTAATCACGGCAAGCTGTTGTGGAGACAAGGATGATCCGTTCTGCGGTGAAAGCCTAAATCGTCGTAGATCGCTTTTAGCTTTATCTTGATCAACGGGACCACCATATATTCGTGCACCTCGTACGAATCATGGGTGGATCGGCTCTTTGAAGCCGATTCACCGGGAGCCAACTTTGAGCCGATCGAGGCACCGTATTCAACGTTTACGTGTACCGTCGTCGCGGGAAACTAAAGCGAGGCATCATCCAGCACCTTCACGACCCGGTATGGGGCGCCAGGTGGCGCCCTAGCGGCCGACGTCAGGGCGCGCGACCCCGGAGGGCGCCGCGGGCGCGTCTGGCTGAGGGACGAGGGCCAGCCGCCCAGCCACACTGGGTACTCCGACTCTCTGGTGTTGCACGGTCGCTGCCACGCCGGGTCGGTTCCGGCCGCAGCAGCATCCCGGCAGCACGCCACGGTGAGACAATCTTGACATCCCGCCTCACCGCCTGCCATGGAGATGGCGGGCAGGCACTTCCGGTCCGAGTGCGAGGACCTGCACCGGCGAGGCTCAGAGCATGGCCATGACGGATCGGGCAGTCCTCGAAGCCGACCTTCATCGGCTACTCTTCCACGGAACCCGCTCCCGCTGGCATCGGGTGGAAGGGAGTTCTCACACTGAAGCGCGCGCTTCGATGGAGTGGACACCGTCCGCCCGTCGGAAAGCGCGCTTTGGGGTGCGCCGAGGATCAGCACCTTGTGGTGAGCTCATTCGCTTTGCCATGCCACCCTGGGCCTTGGTGGACGCTTTGGAGCGATGTCGGCTCTGCGACGTGATCCAGAGTCATGCAGCCACTCCGGTACTCTCCGCGTCGGGGGCCAGCTCTGCAGGGACGTACAAAGGGGAGATGCCCTCCCGGTCCCGTCCACGCAGCCCGCCGTTCGCGTTGGCGGCACCGAAGTGCCGAACTCATCGGCATACGCCGTCCACAAGATTGGTGGTGACCCTAGTGACTGCCAATTCCTGCATGAGGCGCCCAAGAAGGAGATCCCGCACGGATACACGTGCGCATGCGTTGCGCAGGCTGCGATGGCTTGGGCACTCTCGAGCCGAGGCTGCAACTAGCGGCGGGCCTACGGAACAGACGCGGGAGGAACGCTCCCGGGAGCATGAATCTTGAGAAGCAGGACGTGGCTAGCCAAGTGCTGCCACTCCGGCGAACCTCCCGAGCTCAGCTCCTGCGGTTAGCTCGCAGCCCCCGGAAAGGCAGACGCCGCATGGCCGGCCGAGAGGTACTGCCACTGGCCGAATCTTCCAGTCGGCACGCCTGACCAGCCATAGCATGGATCAGGACGCGCACCGACGCGAGGCCGATTCGGCATGATGCCGAAAAGGAGGACGAACATCAGGCAAAACCACCAGAAAGCCGTACCCCAACGAGATGCGAATTGAGTCCGCTGCCTCCCAAATATCGGCTCCCTGGCTTCACAAAGTTTAGTGGATCG
>NC_061509.1:166605283-166667354 GCF_022539505.1 Lolium rigidum | reverse complement strand
CAAGTGACCAAATATGAGGTGCCAAAAAATCCAAGAACAGTTTTATTGTACATAGAGGATGACATGCGGGTCCCATGAGCCGGCAGATTCCTCAACGTTTCAAACGTGGCATGAGATCGAAAGAAAAAGGCAAGTGACCAAATATCGAGAGCCAAAAATAATCCAAGAAAAGAAACTTTATTGTACATAGAGGATGACATGCGGGTCCCATTTTGCAGCAGCGGTCTCAACGTTTCCAAGGCGGCACAGGACCAAAAGAAAAATGATGTAGCCAGAAATCAGGGGGTGAAAAAATCCAAGAAAAGAAAGATTTCAATTGGGCTAGATCTGGACATCTGGGCCTTCGAACTATCCTTCTGGGCCTTTTGACTCGTACAATTTCAGCCCACTCCAGAACATGAAAGTTCGGATTTTTCTCAAAAAAAAAAAACAGGAAAGTCCTATGCTTCGCCAAAACAAAAAACAAGGAGATTCAAGATATAAGTTGTAAAAATAAAGATTTAATTTATCTGTTTGCAATAGCTCAGAGCGAAATACACTGTTTATTGTCTGCAAAATAATTAAGATATCACATGTTTCTTGTACGGGGAGGCTGACATCAGGGACCCATGAGCCGACGAGCGTCGTCAACGTTTCAAAGGCAGGGGGTCAAAAATAAAAAAATAAAAAATCAGTTGGTAAAAAAATCCAAGAAAAGAAAACATTTATCGTTCTGAGAGGATGACATGCGGGACCGATGAGGCAGCAGCATCATCAACGTTTCCAAGGCGGCAGGGGATCAAAAGAAAAAAAAGGAAATAGCCAGAAATTAATTAGGGGTAAAAAAATAAATCCACCAAAGGAAACTTTTATTGTTCATAGAGGATGACATGTGGGACCGACCTGCCAACAGCGTCCTCATCGTTTCAAAGGGGGCAGGGGATCGAAATAAAAAGGCAAATAGCCAGAAATTAGGGGTCAAAAATAACTCCAAGAAAGGAAACGTTTATTGTTCGTAGAGGATGACATGCGGGACCCATGAGCCAGCAGCTTACTCAACATTTCAAAGGCGGCATGAGATCGAAAGAAAAAAGGCAAGTGACCAAATATCAGGAGCCAAAAATAATCCAAGATTTATTGTACATAGAGGATGACATGTGGGTCCCATTTTGCAGCAGCGGTCTCAATGTTTGAAATGCGGCTTGAGATCAAAAGAAAAAGAAAGTAGCTAGTAATTAGGGGGTCAAAAAAATCCAAGAAAAGAAAGTTGATGGACATAGAGGATGACATGCGGGTTCCTTGAGCCAGCGACTTACTCAACGTTTCAAAGGGGCAGGGGGATCAAAAGAAAAAGGCAAGCCAAAAATCAGCGGGTGAAAAAAAATCCAACAAAGGAAACTTTTATAGCACATAGAGGATGACATGCGGGTCCCATGAGCCGGCGAGGTTCCTCAACGTTTCAAACGTGGCATGAGATCGAAAGAAAAAGGCAAGTGACCAAATATCAGGAGCCAAAAATAATTCAAGAAAAGAAACATGATTTACATAGAGGATGACATGCGGGTCCCATTTAGCAGCAGCGGTATCACCATTTGAGAGGAAGCAGTGGATCGAAAGAAAAAGGCAAGTGACCAAATATGAGGTGTCAAAAAAAATCCAAGAAAAGAAAGTTTTATGGTACATAGAGGATGACATGCGGGTCCCATTTAGCAGCAGCGTTATCACCGTTTGAGAGGCGGCAGGGGATCGAAAGAAAAAAGGCAAGTGACCAAATATGAGGTGCCAAAAAAAATCCAAGAAAAGAAAGTTTTATAGTACATAGAGGATGACATGCGGGTCCCATTTAGCATCAGCGGTATCACCGTTTGAGAGGCGGCAGGGGATTGAAAGAAAAAGGCAAGTGACCAAATATGAGGTGCCAAAAAAACCAAGAAAAGAAAGTTTTATAGTACATAGAGGATGACATGCGGGTCCCATGAGCCAACAGATTCCTCAACGTTTCAAACGTGGCATGAGATCGAAAGAAAAAGGCAAGTGACCAAATATCAGGAGCCAAAAATAATCCAAGAAAAGAAACTTTATTGTACATAGAGGATGACATGCGGGTCCCATTTTGCGGCAGCGGTCTCAACGTTTCCAAGGCGGCACGGGACCAAAAGAAAAATGATGTAGCCAGAAATCAGGGGGTGAAAAAAATCCAAGAAAAGAAAGATTTCAATTGGGCTAGATCTGGACATCTGGGCCTTCGAACTATCCTTCTGGGCCTTTTGACTCGTACAATTTCAGCCCACTCCGAACATGAAAGTTCGGATTTTTCTCAAAAAAAAAACAGGAAAGTCCTATGCTTCGCCAAAACAAAAAACAAGGAGATTCAAGATATAAGTTGTAAAAATAAAGATTTAATTTATCCGTTTGCAATAGCTCAGAGCGAAATACACTGTTTATTGTCTGCAAAATAATCAAGATATCACATGTTTCTTGTACGGGGAGGCTGACATCGGGGACCCATGAGCCAGCAGCGTCGTCAACGTTTCAAAGGCAGGGGGTCAAAAATAAAAAAAATAAAAAATCAGTTGGTAAAAAAATCCAAGAAAAGAAACCATTTATCGTTCTGAGAGGATGACATGCGGGACCGATGAGGCAGCAGCATCATTAACTTTTCCAAGGCGGTAGGGGATCAAAAGAAAAAAAAAGGAAATAGCCAGAAATTAATTAGGGGTAAAAAAATAAATCCACCAAAGGAAACTTTTATTGTTCATAGAGGATGACATGTGGGACCGACCTGCCAACAGCGTCCTCATCGTTTCAAAGGGGGCAGGGGATCGAAATAAAAAGGCAAATAGCCAGAAATTAGGGGTCAAAAATAACTCCAAGAAAGGAAACTTTTATTGTTCGTAGAGGATGACATGCGGGACCCATGAGCCAGCAGCTTACTCAACGTTTCAAAGGCGGCATGAGATCGAAAGAAAAAAAGGCAAGTGACCAAATATCAGGAGCCAAAAATAATCCAATATTTATTGTACATAGAGGATGACATGTGGGTCCCATTTTGCAGCAGCGGTCTCAATGTTTGAAATGCGGCTTGAGATCAAAAGAAAAAGAAAGTAGCTAGTAATTTGGGGGTCAAAAAAAATCCAAGAAAATAAAGTTGATGGACATAGAGGATGACATGCGGGTCCCTTGAGCCGACAACTTACTCGACGTTTCAAAGGGGGCAGGGGATCAAAAGAAAAAGGCAAGCCAAAAATCAGCGGGTGAAAAAAAATCCAACAAAGGAAACTTTTATAGCACATAGAGGATGACATGCGGGTCCCATGAGCCAGCAGGTTCCTCAACGTTTCAAACGTGGCATGAGATCGAAAGAAAAAGGCAAGTGACCAAATATCGGGAGCCAAAAATAATTCAAGAAAAGAAACATGATTTACATAGAGGATGACATGCGGGTCCCATTTAGCAGCAGCGGTATAACCATTTGAGAGGAAGCAGTGGATCGAAAGAAAAAGGCAAGTGACCAAATATGAGGTGTCAAAAAAAATCCAAGAAAAGAAAGTTTTATGGTACATAGAGGATGACATGCGGGTCCCATTTAGCAGCAGCATTATCACCGTTTGAGAGGCGGCAGGGGATCGAAAGAAAAAAGGTAAGTGACCAAATATGAGGTGCCAAAAAAAATACAAGAAAAGAAAGTTTTATAGTACATAGAGGATGACATGCGGGTCCCATTTAGCATCAGCGGTATCACCGTTTGAGAGGCGGCAGGGGATTGAAAGAAAAAGGCAAGTGACCAAATATGAGGTGCCAAAAAAATCCAAGAAAAGAAAGTTTTATAGTACATAGAGGATGACATGCGGGTCCCATGAGTAAGCAGCTTACTCAACGTTTCCAAGGAGGCGGGGCATCAAAAGAAAAAGGAAATAGACAAAAATCAGAGAGTGAAAAAAATCCCAAGAAAATAAACTTTTATAGCACATAGAGGATGACATGCGGGTCCCATGAGCCAGCAGGTTCCTCAACGTTTCAAACGTGGCATGAGATCGAAAGAAAAAAACGCAAGTGACCAAATATCAGGAGCCAAAAATAATCCAAGAAAAGAAAGTTTTATAGTACATAGAGGATGACATGCGGGTCCCATTTAGCAGCAGCGGTATCACCGTTTGAAAGGCGGCAGGGGATCGAAAGAAAAAGGCAAGTGACCAAATATGAGGAGCCAAAAATAATTCAAGAAAAGAAAGTTTTATAGTACATAGAGGATGACATGCGGGTCCCATTTAGGAGCAGCGGTATCACCGTTTGAGAGGCGGCAGGGGATCGAAAGAAAAAGGTAAGTGACCAAATATGAGGTGCCAAAAATAATTCAAGAAAAGAAAGTTTTATAGTACATAGAGGATGACATGCGGGTCCCATTTAGCAGACAGCGGTATCACCGTTTGAGAGGCGGCAGGGGATCGAAAGAAAAAGGCAAGTGACCAAATTTGAGGTGCCAAAAAAACTCCAAGAAAAGAAAGTTTTATAGTACATAGAGGATGACATGCGGGTCCCATTTAGCAGACAGCGGTATCACCGTTTGAGAGGCGGCGAGGGGATCGAAAGAAAAAGGTAAGTGACCAAATATGAGGTGCCAAAAATAATTCAAGAAAAGAAAGTTTTATAGTACATAGAGGATGACATGCGGGTCCCATTTAGCAGCAGCGGTATCACCGTTTGAGAGGCGGCAGGGGATCGAAAGAAAAAGGCAAGTGACCAAATTTGAGGTGCCAAAAAAACTCCAAGAAAAGAAAGTTTTATAGTACATAGAGGATGACATGCGGGTCCCATTTAGCAGCAGCGGTATCACCGTTTGAGAGGCGGCGGGGATCAAAAGAAAAAGGTAAGTGACCAAATATGAGGTGCCAAAAATAATTCAAGAAAAGAAAGTTTTATAGTACATAGAGGATGACATGCGGGTCCCGGTTAGCGGCAGCGGTATCACCGTTTGAGAGGCGGCGGGGGATCGAAAGAAAAAGGCAAGTGACCAAATTTGAGGTGCCAAAAAAAACTCCAAGAAAAGAAAGTTGATTGCACATAGAGGATGACATGCGGGTCCCATTTAGCGAGCAGCGGTCTCAACGTTTCCAAGGCGGCAAGGGATCAAAAGAAAAAGGAAGTAGCCGGAAATCGGGGGTCAAAAAAATCCAAGAATAGAAAGAATTTTGGTTCATAGAGGATGACATGCGGGACCCATGATCCTGCATCGTAAACGGCTCGATCGGAGTACGTTGAACGAGATGGCGCGATCGAGAAAAAAAACAATGCCAGAGAGGCTGCCATCTGGGCCCTACATCCCTCGGGCGTGCGGATTTGCGTTGACTTGGCCGGCGAACCCGAGATTTCGAGATGCACCACGTCCTGGGCCACCATACGCGACGTTTTGGCCGCTTTCGTCGGGCTAGGTGGCCTCAAAAACGAGAAAAAAAAGTTTTGACATGCACCACGGAGGGACCAAAAATCGTCGGCCATGGTACACCAGCAACCACGGCGCGACTTCAACTTCGTCGGCCATGGCAACTTTTCTTGTAGTGATCGTGGCTCTCGGTACTAGGGTATTCGCGACGAAGGCTTTAAGTAGGCGGAAGGGCGGAGTCGGAGGAGTCACGGGGGCCCCACACGCTAGGGCCGCGCGGCCCCCCTAGGCCGCGCCGCCCTAGTGTGGCGGCGCCCCGTGGCCCCACTTCGTTTCTCCCTCGGTCTTCTGGAAGCTTCGTGGAAAAATAGGACCCTGGGCGTTGATTTCGTCCAATTCCGAGAATATTTCCTTACTAGGATTTCTGAAACCAAAAACAGTGGAAAACAAGCAAGCGGCTCTTCGGCATCTCGTCAATAGGTTAGTGCCGGAAAATGCATAATAATGACATATAATGTGTATAAAACATGTGAGTATCATCATAAAAGTAGCATGGAACATAAGAAATCATAGATACGTTTGGGACGTATCACAAGATTATCTAGTCTCTATGTGGTATGTCATCTTCATGAGAATTTCAAATTCTAATGTCCATTAATATCTCTAGTTGGATCTTATTTGCCTCTTGTGAAAATAAACTCCTTATCACATTATGGGGGAGTAATAAGCTTTGTGTATATTCTATACCTAATAATAAAGAAAATAAGGCTTCTTGTTGGTCCGTCTGTTTTTACCCCTATTTTTCATGGTAATTACTGTACCTGCCACCCCCAAGTTAAAAACAGTCCATTGTGTTTCCTTTGTTCGACACGTTTCATCTGTGTGATCCTTCCTCCGTTGCTTCCCTCTGGACAGGCACGGCCCAGAATCCAATTCCAAAACAACTAGAACTCGTGTACCTGCACAAAACCCGGCCGAACAAGACCTATAAAGGCTGCGTTGGTGGCAAACAAGAACTCCAGACGAAGACCAGTTCGTCTCGCGGGAATCGAGGCGGGTCACGGTGGCGGCCACTTGGGGAACTTGCTATGCGCGGCGGGCTGCTACGACGCCACCGCCATGATAGGGTGCGCGCGGTTCCCTCTGCTACCCCGCACAATTGGGAGGCAACAAGGGCGACGGCGCCGCGGCGGTGGAATTCGGAAGCATCGTAACTCGGATTTGGTGGCGCACAGAATCCGGCGAGTATGGGGCCGACGATTCTGAG
Organism: Lolium rigidum; assembly: GCF_022539505.1. Lineage (NCBI taxonomy): Eukaryota > Viridiplantae > Streptophyta > Magnoliopsida > Poales > Poaceae > Lolium > Lolium rigidum. The sequence continues at coordinate 166,660,728 of NC_061509.1, read as the reverse complement.
CCGGAACCGGGATCCTGCGAGGTCCGCAGTTGCCATCGTCGTTCTCTTAACTGCACCGGTCGGCACTGTTGGAGGGCAGGAAGGCCGGCAGGAGGTGGCGATTAGCCGGAGCAGAGCGGACGGGAGGAAGCAAGAAAATCGGAATCATTCCGTCGTGGGTGATATCTGGTTCGCGTACCCCATCCCTGCGAGCTTCATTTTTTTTCTCCTGGCCGGTGCGGTTTATTTCCAGTTCCTCTGCACAGTGGCCTAATTAAATAGAGCACGAGCAGACGCAGAGAAGATGCGCTTGGATTTTCACCCTTCTTTGAGTGAAAGATTTACAGCTGAAGGTACTTTGCTGGTGTCCTCCTACATTTTGATTTTTCAGACATGTGAGAGCAAACAACATGATATGATCGAGCAAAGCTGTGAGATTATTTTGTTTGGCAGTATTTGTTGCATGAAATAGCAGAAAGGTTTGGGGCCTTGAGAGGGTTTGGGCGTTGAGTATAGCGAGCAAATTACGGAAGCAGATTTGGTGCATATAAGCACCGGTATCACTGTTTTTAAAATATTTAAAAACTGTACATCTGCGTTTCAAAAATCATCACCATTATTCCATGAATACATACACATCTCCTGAATATTAGTGTGAAGTTTCGGTAGAAATTTCATTGTATTTTGAGCTATAGAAAAGAAAAAAAATTGAGGGGTAGATATTTGTCAGAAATTTTTCTTTTTTGTATAGCTCAAAATACAACATATTTTTCTTCAAAATTCTTACCGTACCTTAGGAATCTTTATATGTATGTGGGTATTTAATTTCAATTTTTTTAGAATTCAATGGTTATAAAAATCAGGAGCACTCGTGCTCATGTGCCAAAGACATTTTTTTGGAAAATTACATAAAAAAAATTAATTACGGGTTAGGGGTTGATTCGACTTTGAGCCAAAATTTGAAAATTGACGATGTTTACTAATATACAAAGATGGAGTAAGGCGAGTCAATCAATTTTAAGATAAAATTAAAATAGTGACGATGTTTTTCGATCTAGCGGTGGCGCTCACAATCATTTGAAGTTTGCGGTATTACAAGTCGGTGAAGCGAATACCCGCAAAAGAAAAGTCAATGAAGCGAAGAGCTCACGTGGTCATCTTTGAGTTAATCTTCTTTAACATGAAAGATAAAGCGTGAACACCTTTGTCGATTGTGCCACAAAGGAAAAGGTGTCATCAGGGATGATTGGTTGGAGCATATGAGTCATTGTCTATCCCGGTCCCGGTGCAACGCACGGGCATTTTTACTAGTACAAGCCTATAAAATGTGAACATTTGAGGTTGTGTCACATAGAATTGATATTGTAAATTATCTCTCTCATATGTGGCAAGTTTGCTCAAACAAGTTCCAATTTGCTTAAATGGCTTCATTGCTAATATCTTTGTGGATCTTATTTGTGAAAGTTTTTCTTGGAATGGTTTTTCACAATGTGTCCCTCAATACATTTTTGGAAAACCATGTGCTTCAAGTCATACTATTAATTGCTTTTCATGTTGGTATGAATGCTATTAATTGCTTTGCATGTTGGTATGAATACTATTAATTGCTTTGCATGTTGGTATGAATACTATTAATTGCTTTGCATGTTGGTATGACTAATTGAAGCTATCAAGAAACTCTCTTTGCATGATGGTTAACTCTTATCTGATACCATATGCTTTATTTGGTGTAATACAAACTACCACCGGGAAATATTTCCTAATACCTCTTGTCCTAGGACAATTGGCAATCTATTATTGGGTAAAAATTTATTGATCATGTTTACATTGGCTCTTGTGTTTAAATTGTCTTATTTATTGCCATGAATGTGTTGTGCTTTGACTCCCATGTGTCTTCCTTGCATCTTATGGATCTAATTTGTCTATTCAAACTTTCTTAGCATTTTAGTAGATATAGGTAGCGTGATGATCCTAGTTTTGTGCATTTAGTATTCATATGCAAAATCCTAGATAATGCACTAATCTTGGGGGAGCCCTCCAATATTTGTTAGAATGCTTAACATCTGTTGATCATTATCAAAAATTTGGTTTTGGGAGACATAAACTTTCTTTTTGGTACTTTGTGCCATCATAAAAAGTTTCGAGGTTTGGTTTATTCGTTGGAACCTTGCTCTCTTGGGAGTTGGTTATCTCATTCCTTTGTGTTTAGGTTTAATTAGCTTCTTATAATGAGATAAGTCTTTGGAGTCAATCTTGTGTTAATTTGATTCTTTGATATAATTTGGACAACCATTGTCTCTTGATTTATTTGGTGTTTTGTCCAAATTGTATCTTCCTTTGGTTCTTGAAAGTTTTGTGCATGCATATTTAATATATGTATATCTTATGGCATGTGTTATTTTCTTTGATCCAATATATAGGGTAAACTCCATCAAATCCTAATTTGGCTAAGATGTGCATGAAATTCAATTTCATATCTATATGCACATAGTATTGTGGAGTTTGTCCTATATGTTGTAGTGTGTCTAACTACTTCGGACCCAATTAGTTTGGGGACCATTTTGCACTTACCTTTGTGTTAGGTACAATGGATATGCATTGGATGCTTGTCTCACTCTTGGAAAGAAGTGGTGACTCAATGGTAACTTGAGGCAAACTAGGATGGTCAACGAACACATATCTACTACATCCACACCAATGCTATTTTGGTAACAAGTATCTTCTCATGCATACTTTTCTTGTATCCAACCTTATGGTTGCATCTTGGCATGAATCTCTTGATTTGCAAATATTGTGCTTCTTGCAAAAGTCTTAATGAAACCTCTTTATTGTGAATGTGACTAATTTGAGATGAGTGCATTTGTTGGGAAGTATATTAAATCATGCTCATGATTCATCCATCCCAACTATGCCTATCTAGCAATTTTATTGCATATCAATTCCTCAAGGCTCTCACGTGTGCAATATAGATGAAAGTGCAAATTTAGTTACTTCTTTTGGTATCCTCGTTTGTGATACTTGTTGCCTTTCTCAAATGCATCCCAAGTATCTTCTATCCCTTGTTGATATTTGTGATGTATTTTAGTTGTTTGTGGTTTAAGTTCATGAATGTACAATAAGATAAAATTGAGCCTTTGGCCATGCTATTAAGCAAAAATTCTTATTGGTATATTCCATGACTTCGTCTTGGATATCATACTATATTTCTTGCGTATCTATTTTGTGTGTGCATGTTTCTTTGTGGATAAATATCTTTGTGATATTTCCCACTTAGAGAAACTTATACACATAAGAGATGATACATCTCCTTTTGATATCTTTTTTATTTATTGCGTGTTGATTGGTCATGCTAAGCATATAATTCATTGAAGACTTTGATGATGCTTTTTGCTCATCCTTGTAATAGACTTATAATATGCTTTATCATGCCTTTCACATATCCTCTTGGTTGAGCCTTTTTATTATGGTGCCTCTTTCTTGTTGCTCAACTATTTGTTTGTTGCAAGTGTTAAGCTTATTTTTCTATCTATGATCTATTGCAAATGTTTGTGTTTTAAATGGTAATGAGGGAGTGAGGATTCCATGTTATGCATATTGTATTCAAAAACAACATTTTAATTTATGCATGTACCTTGGGGAGCTTCCTCATTTGATTTAGAGCACCACTATCTTTTGGTGATCATTAGAGTTTGATTCACTTGGTATCTTTTGTTTTTTAATGATATTATGGGAGTGATGATTCCATGTTTGTGCACTTTATACTCCAATGCAAGTTGTCTAGTTTTGTGCACAAACCTTGGGGAGCTTCCTCATATTATTTAGAGTAATCTTCTTGATCTTATCATAATATCTATCTTTCTTTTGGTATCTTCTTTGTGGTTCATTTGGTTGCTTGCTTCATTTGTTGAAGCTTCTAGACTTTGTTATCTTTTTGCAATCTTTGATCCTATCTATAGTGTGATTCCTTCCGAATATTCGTCATTGGATACGTGCATTTGATTCCACTCAAATTATGAGAAATGCACACGCTATGGAGGAACTCTCACTATATTGACCTTCTAAATTTTTCACCCATTTCGGCAATTGGTGCCAATGGGGGAGAAGTTTGGAGGGTTTAAGGGAATTTGGTTATGTCTTTGCTTTGTGCTTAAGCATGTGCCTTTATTGCATTGCATCTTGTTGCTTTGCATAGTTGAATAGTTAGAGGAAACTCCACTAGGCTTTGAATGCCAATATATGCAATGAAAGTCAAGATCATTCACACACGCATATATTATGGGGGAGTTTGCTCCATATATTCAACTTGCTTGCAACTTCAATTCCTTATATAAACCCTCTCAAAGAGATTGTCATCAATTACCAAAATGGGGGAGATTGAAAGTGCATGGAGCCCCCATGTGTGGTTTTGGTAATTAATGACAATCCCTATGGACTAATGTTTGCATTGAGTTATATTTGTAGGAGTTGTCCATAGGAAATTCTTGAATCATATGTTGGCTTCTAGGTTGCAATAAGAAGAATTTGATGAAGGATATCAAGTGTCAAGTATGTCTTGAAGATGAAGATGAAGTGACCCCTCAAGTTACTTCAAGACATCAACATGTTTGTATTAGGTTGCAATAGGAAGAAATTGATGAAGGATATCAAGTGTCAAGTATGTCTTGAAGATGAAGATGAAGTGAGCCCTCAAGTTACTTCAAGACATCAACATGATGAAGAATGAAGAAATGAAGTGCAAGTTCAAGATGAGCCAACTCGAAGAGTTCATAAGCTTGAAGCTTGCCATGGAGAAATGAAGTGCAAGTTCAAGATGAGCCATCTCGAAGAGATCCTTTGCTTGAGTCTTGCCATCCATATGGTGATCATGGATATGTGAAGATGCGCCGAAGAAGAAGCTATCCCATGGTGGATTATGGGGGAGCAATCCACATGGCGGTCATGGTTATGTGAAGATGCGCCGAAGAAGAAGCTCTCCCATGGTGGATTATGGGGGAGCAATCCACAAGATTTCGTCAAGCAAGCACAAGCGAGAAAGGCGTTCCATCTTGTTGAGGTCAAGATCGTCGTCATCGAGCTCAAGTGGAATGCGCAAGTATAAGGTTTGCTCTTGGTAGGGTTTCTTTCTCACCGGTCTCATAGTGTAGTTGGAGACCGGTTTATAGTTTAGTTGTCGTACTATCAAGAGGGCTCTCGAGTGAGTAACTCGATCGTATCGTTCGGAGAGAGCTCAAACCTTTGCATCCTTGCATCATATTTCTTGGTTGTTATTTGGACCTTATCCATGTGATGTTTTAGAGCTTGTGCTTATTCTCATGACAAGCTCTAGTTCATCGAAAACGGATTTCGCATAGATCACTTGTTGCGTTTTCGAGTTTGGTTCATCATATTTCTTGGTTTTATTTGGATCTTATCCATGTGATGTTTTAGAGCTTGTGCTTATTCTCATGACAAGCTCTAGTTCATCGAGAATGGTTTTTGCATGGGCAACTTGTTGCATTTTCAAGGTTGGAGGTTTTTACCGGTATGTCTATTTTTAGATAGGTCAAACCTTTCATCATTTGTTTCTATCCTACATTGTTGGATCATGATGGTTCCATGCATGATATTGTAGAGCTTGTTTCTAGCTTTAAAACAAGCCCAAGATCATCAAAATCGGAGTCCGGATGCTAAAGTTATGCCCGTTTCAGTTTGATGTTTCTGCCAGTTTTCAGGGGGCGAAAAATCCGGTTTTTGGGAAAATCCGGCCAAATATCCGGCCCCCATCCAGGGGCATGTTTTCTCATGTTCTTAGCCGATTTTCGGGGGCCGGATTTTTGCAATAATCCGGCCCCGGATAATCCGGCCTGGGAGGACCCAAACGGTCATATTTCGATGGGAGGGGGTATTTAAGACCCCCTTCTTCCTCCTTGGGCAGCTACCTCTTCCCCTTTGTGCTCTCCACCATTGTTGACCTTGAGAGCTTGCCATATCCCTCTACTCCTCCTATACTTCTTGAATCTTTTTGAGGGAAAAGGAAGAGGAGATCTAGATCTACATTTCTACCAATCAAATCCCTCTCTTTGTGAGGGAAATCCACTAGATCTAGATCTTGGAGAAATTTGGTGTTCCTCCTCTTATTTGTTCTTCCTCTCTTATTCCCCCAATAGCTTTTGTAGCTTTGTTGGAATTTGAGAGAGAAGGACTTGAGCATCTTTGTGGTGTTCTTGCCATTGCATTTGGTGCATCGGTTTGAGTTCTCCACGGTGATTCGTGGTGGTGAAAACAAGAAGGTTGTTACTCTTGGGTTCTTGGAACCCTAGACGGATTCTAGGCCTTTGTGGCGGTTTGTTGGGAGCCTCCAATTAAGTTGTGGATGTGTGCCCCAATCTTTGTGTAAGGCCCGGTTTCCGCCTCGAAGGAAATCCCTTAGTGGAACCGTGACCTAAGCCTTTGTGGCGAGGGTCACCGGAGATTTAGGTGAGGCGCCTTCGTGGCGCTCGGTGTGTGGTGTGACTACCGCATCTTGGGGTGGGGCCTTTGTGGCGTTGGTGTGCATCGAGCAACCCATCTCAAGGTGAAGCCAGTTGTGGCATTCGGGAGCACTAAGCCATCGCACCTCTCCACCGGAGATTAGCACTCGCAAGAGTGTGAACTTCGGGATAAATCATCGTCTCCCGTGTGCCTCGGTTATCTCTATACCCGAGCTCTTTACTTATGCACTTTACCTTGTGATAGCCATCGTGCTTGAAGTTATATATATCTTGCTATCACATAGTTGCTTGTATTGCTTAGCATAAGTTGTTGGTGCACATAGGTGAACCATAGTATATAGGCTTTGGGCTTGACAAAGTAAACGCTAGTTTTATTCCGCATTTGTTAAGCCCATCTCGTAAAAGTTTTAAATCGCCTATTCACCCCCCCTCTAGGCGACATCCGTGTCCTTTCAACCACCCTGATGTGATGGACATTGGCGGATCACAGGGTAGTAAAGTTTGGAAAAAATTGTGGAGCTTACAAGTTCCGGCCAAGATTAAGTTTTTTGGGTGGAGGTTGTTACATGGAATGATACCATGCTTGAGGGTGTTGGCGAATCGCCACATTGGCTCCTCCAGCCAATGCCCTATCTGTAATATCGGATGTGAGGACATATTGCATACTATGTTCACTTCTCCTAGGGCGAAGGAACTTTGGGAGAGACTCGGAGTTGGAAGTATTCTGGATGGAGTGATGATGCTTCCTGACAGATCAGGGCCATTGCTTATTGAACATATGCTACTAAACCTGGGGGACTGGACACCTATGGGTGGTATTGGATTACCTGAGATTATTATCACAGGAGCTTGGTATATTTGGTGGGAAAGACGCCAATTTACACACGGTGAAAATCTTCAGCCTACACATAGGAGCGCAATGTCTATTGGCGTTCTGGTTACAAACTACTGGAGAGCGAAGAAAAAACCGATGGAGAGAAAGAAGGAAGCATGGCATAGGCCACCAGAGGGGACTATAAAGATCAATGTTGATGCTTCATATGACGCTGATTTGGGAAAGGGAGGTATGGGTTTGATAGCTCGAGATAATAATGGGAAGTTCATTATGGCAAATTGTAAAGAGTTGCTGTTTGTGGCGGATGCTTTCATGGCCGAAGAATATGCTCTAAGGGAAGGCCTAGATATGGCACAATTTATTGGTGGCAACAACTTCATCATTGAGTCAGATAACCAGCTTGTCATTGACACAATGAATGATGGGGGTTTCTCTGCGATATCATCTGCAGCTATTTTCGATGATTGTAGAATTATCAAATTATCAACTCAGGTTTTAGAGACATCAAATTTCAGCATTGTAATAGGGAGGCCAATGAGACAGCACATGAGCTAGCTAGGTATAGTTACACTGAACATGTTGGTAGAGTTTGGGATGATGATCCCCTAGCTTTCTATTTCCGAAACTCGTTAACGATGTAAGCATTTTTGAGAATCAATAAAGCTCGCCGACAGGCTTTCCCTCAAAATAAAAACATCGAACAGTTCTGGAGTCTACTGAGACTTAAGCTAAACTGAGAATTGGCAAAATCCGATATAAAAAAAAGATCCAATGCTTTTTTGTCAGCTTTGCTCGGATGAGTCTACAAAGTACAGTCCAATTCTAATCCGCGTGAACTGTGACGGGTTTGGAGCTTGGGAGGGAGGCGACATCGCTCAATCTGCGCCATGGATGATAACAAAAAAGGAGATGGGCTTCTGAACTCCTGGTTTTCGTCAGTTTATGGCTTTAGATAGGAAGCAGATTTCAGTATTCTTCCGGGACATGAGATGAGTTTCCGCTGAAAAGCTAGAAACCGATTTGGATGAAAACCAAGAAACACTCTTCTCTTTCCGCTATTATAATTTTTTCGTCAGATTTCAGCAGGGAAAATATGCAAGTCTTCAGCTTTCTTCCGGGGGATGAGACGAGTTCCGGCTGAAAAGCTAAAAAACGATTTGGATGAAAATTGATAGGTTCCTCTCTTTTCTGTAATGTTTTTGGTAGCTTACGGATTTACAATAGAAAAAGGAAGTAAGTTCTAGTTTTCTTCTCAAGTCCCAGCTGTTACTTGGTTCATCATTTAGGCTGCCAAAACGAGCTATGATGCTTCCCTGTGAAGCTCCAAACCCACGAGAATTCACGTGGATTGGATTAGAAATTCGCGATTCAGACCCATTTGCGCAAAAGTTCGTTGTACTACATAAAGCCTCAGAATGGTGGAGTCTGATCCATTCAAGATGCAATGGCCCAACCACTCAACCAGGCAGGGTTCCTTGTCAGCTGCTGCATATATTTTATGGAACATTTGGAATGAGAGAAATAGGAGAATTTTCCAAGGAAAAAAAACTGTACCCTAATAAGAAAGTAGTTGGAAAATCTAGAGAGGAGTTGCCATGTAGCCTATTAGAGCCTGTATATTTTTTTTATTTCTCTCTTTGGCTTTGCCATGTAGCCCCTTATTTGGGATAAAAAAAAGCAATGCCCCAGCTGTTGACATAGAAAAAACATCTGTAGCAATAAATATTTGGAGTGATCTTGGATGATCTCCCATATCTTTTTTTTTTTTTTGAGAATCCCATATCTTTTTTTTTCTACAAAGATTTACACCTCTCCCCACCACGGGTTAGATTAAGCATATCTATTGGTTAATGATGGTAGCATTGCACAGATATTTCAGATAGCATCAAAATCAATGTATCGACCCAAACATCACCTCTCCGCTTGGCATGTTCAGCATGCCCGTAATGTCAAGAATTAATAGGCTGGCCCAATTTTTTTTTTTTGGCCCAACACATTGATCCAGCCCTATCAGCATATCTTTCATGGACCTTGGCATGAATAGAAACCCATTGTTCTTGACCAAATGTATGCACATCAAAGCTCAACAAACAAATATTCGAAAAAAACTGAAAAAATATGTGCACACCAGAGATAGAACTATCTAAAAAAAACATGTAGAAGTGAAACCGCAAAATGGATCCCGGCCTCTAGTGTGCCAACAGAAATTCCAAAAAAATCCGAAATTCTGTTAAAACCATGTGCATATATAGTTGTGCACTATGTTTTTTGTAAAATTTCATGAAGATATAACATGTTTACTTGTGAGCTACACACAAAAAGAAAAACCGGGAGAGTTTTCTGTCAGCATAATAGCGAGTTATTTGGTAGAGTGTCTCTGATGAGTTTGAAAAGTGTAATGCTAGAATTTAGGGATGTACTCTAGTTGTTTCACCTGACCTGCACGTCAGTCCGTATGTGAAATCCCGTTTGAAAATATCGGTGCTTTTTGTTGTTTCACGCCTCTCCGTGGTCCCACACATACGGGGTGCGTGTGGTGGTGTGTACAACGTATACTAGCTTTTAGATTGGTAACTTTGACTTCCATGTACACACCCACGAGGAGGCATCAGAATGTCTAAACAAGAGGAGAGGCAATGTTCGTTTCCAGCTTTAAGCTAAATCTAATGAGGAGGTGGACCAATGAATGAATGTTTGTTGTTTGTGGCAAAAGAAAAGAGTGCATAATGGTGGCCAAGAGGGAGGAAGCATCACGACGCATGTGACTAAAACCTAAACAGATGTCGCGCCCGCCGCTTTTGACAAAAATAAATGAATGATGGTCACTGAATTAAATTTTGTTTCGTAGCAGCGCATGAGCATTTAGCTAGTATATATAGAGTATGCATGTAGGTACGTGCATGCCATGTTCAACCTGAAATACGAAAGTATGTAGCCTACGAAAAAATGACAAATTTTATTGTTCGTACTATAACGATTAGGCGTTTACTATTTACTGCATAACAATGTTTTATTTTCATTTTTTGTGTGGGTTACATACGGTCGTATTTTTTCTTAAAAGATTGCTCGGGTAAGTATCAAACTAACATGTACGTGCCGAAATTATTTCAACTTTTTCGAAACATTTAAAGAACATTTTTCGAATTTTTTGAATCGGGTGCACTGCTACCTAGGTTTGACATCGTATTTTCATGATGCGAGGAGTAACATGTAAGCTGTAACCATACATTTTTCATCCATAACTTTTAGTAAGATACTAGGAAGAATTGCTCGCAACAGCATGTTGCGCATGTGCCAACTGCAGCTTACGATATTTACTCATGAAACTAACATGACAATTGTGCAACAATATTTATGGCATGCTAATGTTTCATTAATATATATCTTAGACTTTATAATCTAACATTTATTTTGGTTTAATTTACTGCTTCACGATTTTATATACATAACGGTGCTGCACCACTTTTCCCTAAATACTATAACACGTTGTAGAGACTAACTAATTTTGTAGAGCAATAATTCAACATGTCGCTCCTGTCAGGTCAAACTTAGAAGAAAGCCAAGCAAACACTTGTCAGGTCAAACAGCTAACTGCTACTCCTACAAATGGTCACACCTTCTCTTAACTTCTACTAGACCATGATAGCGCGCGTTGCTGCACCCGTCGACTTTGACAATATAACGACAATAATTTCAATAAATATGTGAAGACATGTAACATGAAAACTAAAGTGATTAGTTGTTATTATTTTTTCATTTGTCAGTTGTGTTTTGGTTGGCTCAAAATATAACAGTACCGAGTCACATTTGGGCTTGATATTAGTTGCGTAAATCATAACCAAATGTTTGAACAGAAACATGAAGTATTGAATATAAATATTAGCTAGGTGCAACAATGAGACTGCACATATGCTGTGAACATGAAAGTCCTTGAAAAAAGAATGGTCAAAATATTTGAGAAAGTTCATGTCACCACTATGTTTATGATGAAAAGGATATCATCAAATTCTTCATAGGCCACATGGCACAATTTGTGCCTAAATCTATTTAGAGACCATATTGTTGCCTTTTTGTGGCTTACAGTATAAAGCAAATAATGCAAATCGGTCAAAGAAGTAAAGCGGCACTTTCCATTTTGATGCTTATAATTCTGATTAACTATGTGTTTCAAAAATCACCAAACTAATTATTCATCCTATATATGGTGTTAATACCCCGAATTCCATGGACCAGATGTCCAAGAAGGATGCATGAGAATCTCTATTCTTCAAATCTTGTGCTCATTCACCACAAAAAATCAGTAACTTATTTTGGTTTACCTGGTGAAATATGCAACATAATCAACTACACCAAACTATCATTACGAGAAGCTGCAGCTTGTAAAATCTAGGAATAACTTATCTATGTTTACTCCATGCAATATAATTGAATGTAGAAATACATCTGTTGAGAAATTGCAACTGAATAAAATTCAAGGAGAATTCAAATTAAGGATGGACCAAAATGAAAGGTCCTGATTAATTGTTGAATAATTTGGGGAATAGGGCCAAATAATAAGAAATCGACATTATTCATAAACATTTACCAACATTGTTTCAGGAAAACTGTTATTTATCAGTGTTCACTTCATGTAGTACCACCACCTACTGAAAAACCTTCTTCCATCTTGAATAAAGAGTTCTCACATTATGGCATTGCTTACGGTTAGAAGAAAGAAACTTCAAGTGTTCGAATTAGCAATCTATGTGGTGTGGAGCTGTATAGTGCAAATACAATGGAGATAACCCTAGTAAGAGTTATATAAGCTTTCAGTATTCTCGAACCGTTCAACTATATTGGCCAATTGCAACAGAACAAGATTTTTCTTTTGCTATCAGGAAGGTGAATCACAGCTGATTACATCGCAACGATCAAGTGTATGATGTGGGGAGTGTAGAGCTCATGTATAAATTAGTAAAACCACCTCATCTCGTCCTTTTCTGTACCAACAATCTAAGACTCATTTCTTATATGTAGCTAGCTCCGATATGGTTCTTTAAAAAATCCAAGTAAGAATTCTAAGCCCTGCCACGTTTGGAAATAGGTTGAGCATTCTTCTTCTTCTCTTCTACAAAGCCATAATAGAACGCCCTATCCTAGATCTATGCATGAGACAAATATGAATTAGAGCTTTCTTATTTTTGGAACTATTTCAATTCCAAATACCAAAAGATGAACACGTCATAAATTTATATATTAATTTAGTAACAATGATCTGCAGCCTACTTATACTTGCATCAAACAGCTTGTCTACAGATGTATAAAAGTTGCAGCAGAGATTGTTCAATCTAAATTTGAAATGGTTACTGACTTAAAGTCAAGCAAAAAAAAAACATTCAACCAGGAGCAAAATGTAAGATAAAATTCAGAATAGGTAAGACAGAAATAATAATTACATTAGAAAAAATGTAATAGAGAATCGTATGAACATTGATGTCAAGACTATTGTATCGATGTTTAGGATAGGTGAGTGCACCCTTTGATGAGTTCCCAAAGGCTAAGGAAATTGCAGTAAACCATGTGGCGTGTTTAGTTTGGTTTCAAGATAATTACTGGAAGGTAGCATGCAATCTGCGCTTCCTTTTTGGCCTCCAACAATCCAGCACCGTGTGCAGCTCCCTGATGAATTTCTTTTAGATGAAAAGGGACCGCCCACCGGCTTCATTTCATTTCACGCCCTGATGAAGTGAATAACACAAGATGAATTTCTTTTACTATGAAAAGGGACCGCCCACCGGCTTCATTTCATTACACGCCCTGATGAAGTGAATAACACAAGATGCATTCATGGTCACATATCTTGATTTAGAAGCCTCCACCATAAGAGGGCTCAGACTGGGCGAAAATTTCGTTGAAAGATAGGGGCGAGCGGTACCTGTAGGGGACGTCATGGACGACGTCTGGGAAGTGCGAAATTGCTACCACCATCTAGGACGGCAGAGCGCATCTCAGATGCCAGTTGTGATTGCGAAGTCTCTGAGAAAACTGGCATGTCCCTCAAGGGCATCGCCGCTGATGGTTCAGATCGGGAGAGGGCCGCCGCTGCTGAAGGTAGAGTTCGTGGTCAGGTCTGGGAGCGGAGAAGGCGCCATGAGAGGGAGGCCAAGTGTGGCTGGAACATGGGCTTCATGCAATAGGGCCCAGTTAACCACAAAACGCCCAGCTCAGTTCACGGAGCGATAAGACTAAGCAAACGACGTAAAGCTATAGGTTGCGGCGTAGAGATGATCTGAAACGTTCATTAGGCCAATCGGACGGTTTAAAGCCTGAAATCGATGTGGTTAGTAACTAATAACAAAACAATCTCCTTGTGTATCATCATGAAGTGCTACGAATTTCAATGGTAGGCGCTATTAAACTTTAATGTTTTGCCCTGAGTTCGAATCCCCCCTCTGTAGTTATATTTTTACTAACACACTGACAGGTGGGACCCACATGTAAGACAGCTTCATAGTCTCAAGTTTAAAAGAAAAAATACAGTGGTCTTTTCGCATAATTTATGTAGCCATGTGTCACCTTCTAATTGCTTTTGTACCTATTTGCTCCGTCGGTGCAAGTTTGTGTACTGCAGGGTTCACTTTGGCAAGTTATTGTATGAATATGTTCTCACTCAACAAGTTGTTGTACCTATGATGCTAATATCTCTTAGAAGAACTGTATACTAGCTGATAGTACTGGATGTTCACTTTCGCAATTTATTATATGAATATGTTCCCACTCAACAAGTTGTTGTACCTATGATGCTAATACCTCTTAGAAGAACTGTATACTAGCTGACAGTCACTGGAATACTGGATGTTCTTTTTCAAGTTTCAGCGGAGAAGCGGCATTTGGCTTTGATACAAATTCGGATGCTATCTATACTACTCCCTCTGATCCTACCATCATTGGTGTGGTTCATGATCAAAGAGATGGCGGAGCTCTCAGGTAAGGCGACCGCATCGCCCCTCCCACCTACCCCGCCGCCGACCACGCCCCCGCCCCCCTCCCCCGGCGCCCGTCCCTCCCCGTCGACGCGCCTTGCTCCACAGGCGCCCTGGTTCCTCTCGGAGGAGCGGCACAGCCTCCTCCGCGCCTCGAAGCTGATCTCCACCCCGGATCTGGATCGGGTGCTGACGCCGCCGGATCTGACGCCGCCGCGCTCTGCCGGCCCCGTCCTCTCCGACGGAGACGTTGTGCCGGACTCCCCTGCTGCTTCCACTTCACGCGGCGCTGTGCCAGCTGTTGGGAGCGGTGGGGCCATCGTCTTCAATGCGGAGGAAGAGGGGAACGCCATTACTGCTCCTGCTGCCCCTGCTCTCCGCTCCCTCGTCGTCGTGCCAGCCAGCTACCCAAGCTCTGCGCCTCTTCAAGGCACGTCCACTCCATCCGCGGCGCCCCATGCCCCGGCTGAGGCGGGCTGGGTTACTGTGCCCGAACGGCGCCGTCCGCGACGGGACGGGCATTATTCATGGCTGCCCACCGGTGCGCCCTCCCCTATGACTCGCGCTTCCCAGGCCGAGGCTGCTGCCATTCGCTTCATAAGCCGCACTGAGGGTCGCTGTGCACGCTGCCTCGCTCCTTCTCACCACCACCTCGCCTCCGCCTGCCGCGACAAGATCCGCTGCCTCTCGTGCAACCTTTCCGGCCACAAGGAGCGCCACTGCCACCTACGTCAAGCGCATTGAGCCGCCAAGTCATCTCGCCATCGTCCGCAACCTGGGCCACCTCCATCGTCGCCTCTCGCCCCCGGGGCTCGGTCCTGGGCTGAGGTCGCCACCGCACGCCCCAAGCCGCCTTCCGCCACGCCGACCGAGGCCGCCTCCGGGCCCCTGCTGCTCCCTCCGCCTCCTCCTATGGCGCAGTCCGGAATTGGCTCTGCGGCCACCAGGCCGGAAGAGGACACGGTCATCATTGCCTTCTCCTTCGAGCTCGACCAGGACGTCAAGGACTGGGAAGCCACGGCCGCCATCGCCTGGGTCATCAACGGCAACCGCAAGGTGCCGCCCATCGCCATCGACCGCGCCATCAGGAAGCGATTCCGTCTCAGCCACAGCGAGCTCACCGTCTGCCCGCACCAGCCCGTCCAGTTCCTGCTCAAGTTCGTGCAGAAGGGGCACTGCTCGGAGGTGCTGAAGCATGGACGCATCAAGGCCGACGGTGCTTTGCTGCAGCTCCGTCCTTGGAGGCCCCTGGAGCACGCCTTTGGCGCCTCCATGTCTTACCGTGTGCGGCTCTGCCTGGAGGGCGTGCCCGCTTATGGCCACACGCCATACGTCGCCGAGCGCATCATTGCAAGACGGTGCTCCTACGAGCGCCTTGAGGACAGCTCCGTGCTGCTCACGAATGCCCGGTCCCTTGACTCGCCGGGCCTGGACTGCCAACCCGAGCGCCATTCCAAAGGTGCTCGTGGCTCACCTTCACCGGCCGCAGCAATGGCGGCCCCGCCTCCGAGGTGTTCGTCCATGAGGTACGTCCAACGGGCAGCAAGCGCGGCGCCACCTTCCGCGTTCTGGTCCACTTTGACCAGATGGAGGACTACTCTATGGCGCCACTCGACTTCTTCGGGTCCAGCAGCGACGCTGGCGCTTTCAGGCCCACGCCTGTCTCCTTCGAGTGGCATTACCTCACCGTCAACGGCATGCCGCCCGTGCCCCTGCAGAATGAAGACGACGAGGAGACTCTGCGGGCTGCCGCTCTGGCTCGCAGGGACAGACGCGCCAAGGGAGATGACCATCACCACCACCACTCCTCGCACCGCGACGACAGGGACGATGACCACGACAAGGATGGCGCTGCTCGCCGGGAGCGCCGGGGGCTGGGCGAGCGGCGTGACGCCGACGGTTACATCCGCCGCGACCGCACGCGTTCACCGCGCCGCCGCGATGTTGCTGACGCTGGGCACGGCCGACGCCGTGACTTGGCGCCCAATGCCGGCTCAACGCTTGGCGACGTCGACATGACTCCTGCCCCTACAGCTTTGGAGCTGCAGGCGGTGCTCGCCGACCAAGCTGCGCTGCTCCGCGCTGACCTCCTGGCGTGCCTGGATGGTGCAATCAAACCCATCCTGGCTGAATCGGAGGCGCTGCGCAGCTGGAACGCCCGCGCCACTGCCTTCCTCGACGGCCTGGTGGAGAAGGGCATGCTCACGAGGGTCACTACCATGCATGTGCCTCGGTCTCCCACGATGCTGCTTGAGGGCGACGCTGCCGCGACAACAAATAGCCCGGATACCCCAGGTATGATCCTCGCCGATGCGCCCTTCGCTGATACGGTCAACCTGTTCGCCCAGATGGATATCTCCTCAGAGAATGAAGCCTGGAACGCCGACGAGGATTGCTTCCCTCCACCCGTCCCAGACCACCTCCTGCCCGCCTCTCCGGAGCGGCCCTCGACCACGATCGACACCGGCAGCGGAAGAGCGGACTCGCCCTCGAGCATGGCAAGCCCAGACACGCCTCTGGCTGGCCTCGGTGACGTCCAGCTGCCGACGGCCACCACGGTGGTGGCTGACGCCACGGACACGGTCATCACTCTGGCAACAGCTACGCCGCCTACAAGCAACATCACCACGCCGGCTGTTGTTGACGCCTCCACGCGTCTTCTGACCTTCATCGACTCCGTCGCTGCGCCGATTCAGCAGCCGCTCATGGGCACTCCATCGCCTAAGAAGAAGAAGAACAAGGTCGCCCTCCCGCTTGCCTCTCCGCGTCGCAGCGGACGCATCGCCATCAAGAAAAAGGCGCGATCGCTCGCCGATGGCGCGGAGGCCATCCAGGAGCTCATCGCGCGTGTCTGCGGTCTTCTAGCACCGACAGCCACTTTCGACGACGCGGCGAAAACGGCCTACCAGCAGCTGTTCATCAACGCCCCGCTCGCTGCTTCAGCCATCCAAGCCCTGGAAGCTCTTGTGAAACGGGTCAACAAAATGAAGAAGAAGGGTGCCACAAAGCCTGCAGCCGAAAACGTGATCATCCCTGCCGATGTTTAGAGAACATCCAAGCCGCTACCTTCCTGGGCATGAGCCCCGTCGTACTTTAGGCTCTTCTTTTCATCTTCACCTAAGCTGTTGCGTCAGCAAGACTACTCACCATTTGTGCTACTCGGGTCCGTAAGCAAAGTTTTAAGCTCCCTAAGGCTGCGATCGAACTCAAGTCTACTCGTCCGCGCGATACCGACTTCCTCTACTCCGTCATGTACGGGTCTTACTCATGCTGCAATATGCTCAGCCTCAACGTGAAAGCCTCGCTACATTAATGTCGCAGAAAAATGTTTGCATCTTTAATTGGAATCCGCGCGGCCTCAACAATAGAGTACGTCGTGATGCAGTCCGAGACCTCATCCGCGACACGCATGCTTCTATAGTGTGCTTACAAGAAACTAAGCTCGACCACGTCGATGACGCGATAATCTCCGCCACCCTCGGACCAAACTTTACCGCCAACTACGCCTTCATCCCAGCTATCGGCACTTCGGGGGGAATGATCCTGTCGGTGTCAGATGCTTTCTTCACCATCTCGAACGTTCACGCCACAGCTAATACTCTCTCGGCGTCGATCACCATGCTTAGTGAAGGGACCACTTGGTCCATCTCCTGTGTCTACGGGCCTTAGGGCGAGAGCGACAAGTTACTATTCATTGAGGAACTTAAAGGCCTGAAGGCGATCGTTCAGGATGCTGATAACCCACAAGTATAGGGGATCGCAGCAGTCTTCGCGGGTAGTAAAACCCAATTTATTGATTCGACACAAGGGGAGACAAAGAATACTTGAAAGCCTTAACAGCGGAGTTGTCAATTCAGCTGCACCTGGAAACGGACTTGCTCGCAAGAGTTTATCGGTAGTAACGAGTTTATAGCGATAGCGATGAGTGAAATAACAGCAGCAGAGTAACGAGAGACAGCGAGTAGTGATTATAGTAAACGAGCGAGAATTAAAATACTGTAGGCACGGGGACGGATAACGGGCGTTGCATGGATGAGAGAAACTCATGTAACAATCAAGCAGGGCATTTGCAAATAATAATAAAACGGTGTCCAAGTACAAAGCAATCAATAGGCATGTGTTCCAATTATAGTCGTACGTGCTCGCAATGAGAAACTTGCACAACATCTTTTGTCCTACCAGCCGGTGGCAGCCGGGCCTCAAGGGAATCTACTGGATATTAAGGTACTCCTTTTAATAGAGTAACGGAGCAAAGCGTTAACACTCCGTGAACACATGTGATCCTCACATCACTACCATCCCCTCCGGTTGTCCCGATTTCTGTCACTTCGGGGCCATTGGTTCTGGACTGCGACATGTGTATACAACTTGCAGGTAAGACCATAAACAATGAATATCATGATGAAATAATAACATGTTCAGATCTGAGATCATGGCACTCGGGCCCTAGTGACAAGCATTAAGCATAACAAGTTGCAACAATATCATCAAAGTACCAATTACGGACACTAGGCACTATGCCCTAACAATCTTATACTATTACATGACCAATCTCATCCAATCCCTACCATCCCCTTCAGCCTACAGCGGGGGAATTACTCACACATGGATGGGGGAAACATGGCTCACTACTAGGAAAAAGGCATTCAGTGGCGCACCACATATAGCCATCAGTGGCGCACTAGTGGTGCGCCACTGTTATCACGCCACTGCTAACTCCTAGTAGTGGCGCACTAGTGGTGCGCCACTACTATCCTTGATAACGGTGGCGCCTCTGCGTGGTGCGCCATTGACATGTCCGAGCGGTGCGCCACTATTACTCCAAATTGGTGCGCCACTGTTGGTCAGCTGCAGTGCGCCACTACTGTCTAGCCAAGGTGCGCCAATGCTAGACTTTGGGGTGTGCCACTGCTTCAGCGAGGTGCTGCGCCACTGCTGCGTGTGGACGTGCGCCACTTCTGCGTGTGGACGTGCGCCACTGCTGAAGTGCCTGGTGCGCCACTGCTAGAATCGTAGGGTTCACAGGGCAGTGCGCCACTGGAGCCAGGGCAGTGCGCCACTGCTACTTAGTGGTAGTGCGCCACTAATGGGCGACCAGTGCGCCACTGCTACAATTTCGATTTTTTTTGTTTCCTGGCAGGTATTTATACAGGTTGTATATGGTACAATAGCACAATACAGGATATATAACACATATACACAACAACACAGCTCATCCATACATAGTTCTTCATATTATCCCCACATGATTCACAAGATTTCACATTAGAGAAGTTACGAGGTTACAATGCAAGTTACGGGGTTACAAAGTCGCAAATGATTACACAAGATCGATCATCTAAAGTACAATCACATAGAAGAGAGCTAGAGTCACTACTAGCACCGTCCCGATGAAAGTGGTCTTCATCCGGTTCCTCCTCCGCTTCGTCCTCTCTCCCGCCAGATAGCGTGCGTATCTGTCTTCGGCCTCCGCTCTAGTGGTGTACCCTTTGTAGCTGTTACTGCTAAAACGGTGAACCTGTCTCCGACACTCCTCCCAGTCGTTGTAGACTCCGGGAACCTTGCCCTTGTACACGACATACCACGTCATATCTGCACATATATGAACAAGCCAAAGAAACATTAGTGCACGCTCATAGATGTTTGCAACGAATAAGAGCAAACTCAAAAACGATCCAAGTAGTATGAACTAAAAGGCATGCCTCATACATTGTTGGTCGGAACAAATATTAACATTTAGGGACGGGGTCGGTGAAACCAAGTAGGATGCACAAGAGATTGATACTTGTGTCATCGCACCAGGTTCATCGACCCCTCCCAAGTGTATAGGTGACCAAACATTCTAATCATCGGCATTTTGAGATACCAAAGCAAATGGAATGACAAGGGCCTCATACATTGTTGGTCGGAACAAATATTAACATTTAGGGAAGGTGTTAGCGAGACCAAGTAGGATGCACAAGAGATTGATATTTGTGTCATCGCACCGAGCTCACTAACACCTCCCCCAAGTGTAGTGACCACAAAATTTAATCAACGGCCAATGCAATTAAGAAGTGCCAACTCAAATAAGAGACAAAGTAGCTAGTATGAACTAAATGGAATGCCTCATACATTGTTGGTCGAAACAAATATGAACATCCCGGGATGGCGTCAGTGAGGCCAGGTAGGATGCACAAGAGATTGATATTTGTGCCATCACACCGAGGCTCATTGGCGACACCCCGGAGTGTACGGTTGACCAAACATTCTAATCATCGGCACTAAAATGGAAGAAAGAGCATATGCCTCATACATTGTTGGTTGGAACAAATATTAACATTTAGGGAAGGGTCGGCGAAACCAAGAAGGATGCACAAGAGATTGATACTTGTGTCATCGCACCAGGTTCATCGACCCCTCCCCCAAGTGTATAGGTGACCAAACATTCTAATCATCGGCATTTTGAGATACCAAAGCGAATGGAATGACAAGGGCCTCATACATTGTTGGTCGAAACAAATATGAACATCCCGGGATGGCGTCGGTGAGGCCGAGGTAGGATGCACAAGAGATTGATATTTGTGCCATCACACCAGGCTCACTGGCGACACCCCGGAGTCTACAGTTGACCGAACATTCTAATCATCGGCACTAAAATGGAAGAAAGAGCATATGCCTCATACATTGTTGGTCAAAACAAATATTTACATTCCGTGAAGGAGTCAGCGAGACCAGGTAGGATGCACAAGAGATTGATATTTGTGTCATCACACCGGGCTCGTCGATGCCTTCACGGAGTGTACGAG
Organism: Lolium rigidum; assembly: GCF_022539505.1. Lineage (NCBI taxonomy): Eukaryota > Viridiplantae > Streptophyta > Magnoliopsida > Poales > Poaceae > Lolium > Lolium rigidum. Next base: position 166,639,694 of record NC_061509.1, on the reverse strand, counting down.
TGACCAACCATTCTAATCATCGGCATTCTGAAAAACCAAAGCAAATGGAATGACGAGGGCCTCATACATTGTTGGTCAAAACAAATTTTAACATTCAGGGATGGAGTAAGCGAGGCGAGGTAGGATGCACAAGACATGGATATTTGTGCCATCACACCAGGCTCGCTTGCTCCACCACCGAGTGTACAAGTGACCAACCATTCTAATCATCGGCATATGCAAACAAAATTAAGGACCAAATCAAGTGCGGAAAACGACGAGCCATATATATAAGTTCACAAACATAGCCGAACTAGTAATTAAACGGACATGCAAGTAAAGTGCTTGGATAAAGTTTATTACAACACAAGCTCGTCTTTAGTTCACAACTACATAACTAGGCTCGCACATCAAGACTTTCTCGGAGCGTGGATAAAACCGCCGCCTTTCTTCAAGCACATCCATGAGCGGTAGTCGTCACCCTGCATTTGGAGCATTGTGTCTATGTCACTCGTTTGACGGCCGATAGCCGGCGAAGAACTCCCCGCGCTTCTAACGACATCTTGATGGATGATTTCACAAAACTCTACTTGGATGCGGAAGAAGTCTTGCTTGATGCCATCGTCGGGGACCCGCGACAATTTGTTGGCCCGAGTCTACGAGATGCTCGGGTAGCGTAAGCTGCTGCTGGTCCCGTATGAACTTATCCATGTGATAGAGGGCGTAGTAGGCATCCTTGTTACTAGAAGGCGGCTTCTTGACGCAGGGAAACTTTGTTTGGTGCTTGAACACATGCTTCCCGTACCTAACATTTGGCCTCTGCATGTTGCCTTTCGCTTTGACGTACGCATTGAGAGCATCATCAAGTACGCCCTTGACATTCGTGTAGTCCGTGGTTGACTTACCGTCCGCATCGAGGTATGTGGCCACGGAATGTTTCGGGGTTATGGAGATGAGTGTGCAGGTTTTGTCTCTGCGTAGAACACATAATGTTTAAGAACATGACGATTGAAATCTAAAAAAATCACGAGTTAAGACCGGTACGGTGAGGGGGTGACTTACTCGATGTTACACTTCTTCTGGTTCGCTAGAAAGAAGTCTTTGAGGTATCCACTCGCGACTGCCCGGTCTCCGGCGGTGGCCAAGTGGACGGCACGCATGTAGAAGGGGTCGGCTATCGCGATGTCCGGGATGTTGTGTCTAATGATCCGCATCGCCTTGCCGAGCGAGTATAGGCGAATGAAGGTGTAGTGCGGCGGATAACTGTTCAGCATGGCGAAGATGTCATCATACCGCAGGAAGATCTTCTCCGCGAAGCCACTATCGACAAAGCCATGGCCCGAGGGCACCTTGGCAATATACACTGGGTATCCATGATCTTTCTCCACGAGACGCCGCTCCTCCATAAACTGAATACCGTCAACCAGAGATCGCATAGGACCGGGTGCAGCATCATACAATCTTTGAATTAGCATCCGCTCACCCGACGCATGCACCCTCGCCTCGATATTCTTGGGCACTGGTGGCCCGTCCTGAGCACGGATAGGTGTCGGCTGGCTGGCAGACTTGTCGTCCTTCTTCTTTCTTTTCCGTCCCTTCGGCTTTATATTTACTGGGACTGCATTCTCCTCTTCGCAAGCCTTCTTCAGTGTGTTAGGACTGATAACACTTCTCACCTCGGCTATCGGCTGAGTCTCGGTGAAGTCGGCAGCTGGAGGCGTCTCCTGAGAACAGAATAGGCGTCGCTTGTTGCAATAGGTTTTCCCCTCAGCGGCAGCTTGAGAGGGTTGGCTACTGAGATCGTAGTCCATCACCCCAAAATCGAAGTTGCATTCCAGGTTGGCGAACTTACTTGATGGCGTGTATTTCACACGTTCGTTGGGCAACCCCAAGAGGAAGGTATGATGCGCACAGCAGCAAGTTTTCCCTCAGAAAGAAACCAAGGTTTATCGAACCAGGAGGAGCCAAGAAGCACGTTGAAGGTTGATGGCGGCGGGATGTAGTGCGGCGCAACACCAGAGATTCCAGCGCCAACGTGGAACCTGCACAACACAACCAAAGTACTTTGCCCCAACGAAACAGTGAGGTTGTCAATCTCACCGGCTTGCTGTAACAAAGGATTAACCGTATTGTGTGGAAGATGATTGTTTGCGAGAGAAAACGAGTAAAACAAGTATTGCAAGCAGATTTGTATTTCAGTATTAAAAGAATGGACCGGGGTCCACAGTTCACTAGAGGTGTCTCTCCCATAAGATAAAAGCATGTTGGGTGAACAAATTACGGTCGGGCAATTGACAAATAGAGAGGGCATAACAATGCACATACATGACATGATAAGTATAGTGAGATTTAATTGGGCATTACGACAAAGTACATAGACCGCCATCCAACCGCATCTATGCCTAAAAAGTCCACCTTCGAGTTATCATCCGAACCCCCTCCAGTATTAAGTTGCTAAACAACAGACAATTGCATTAAGTATGGTGCGTAATGTAATCAACAACTACATCCTCGGACATAGCGCCAATGTTTTATCCCTAGTGGCAACAGCACAACACAACCTTAGGGGTTTCGTCACTCCCCCAGGTGTCAATGCAGGCATGAACCCACTATCGAGCATAAGTACTCCCTCTTGGAGTTAAAAGTAAAAACTTGGCCAGAGCCTCTACTAGAAACGGAGAGCATGCAAGATCATAAACAACACATGTGTAATAACTTGATAATTAACATGACATGGTATTCTCTATCCATCGGATCCCGACAAACACAACATATAGAATTACGAGATAGATGATCTTGATCATGTTAGGCAGCTCACAAGATCCAACAATGAAGCACAATGAGGAGAAGACAACCATCTAGCTACCGCTATGGACCCATAGTCCAGGGGTGAACTACTCACTCATCACTCCGGAGGCGACCATGGCGGTGTAGAGTCCTCCGGGAGATGAATCCCCTCTCCGGCAGGGTGCCGGAGGAGATCTCCGTAATCCCCCGAGATGGGATCGGCGGCGACGGCGTCTCGCAAGGTTTTCCGTATCGTGGTTTTTCGCCTCGGGGGTTTCGCGACGGAGGCTTTAAGTAGGCGGAAGGGCGAGTCGGGGGCTAACGAGGGGCCCACGCTATAGGTCGGCGCGGCCGGGGCTTGGGCCGCGCCGCCCTATAGCTTGGCCACCTCGTGGCCCCACTTCGTGTGTTCTTCGGTCTTCCGGAAGCTCCGTGGAAAAATAGGGCCCCGGGTCTTCGTTTCGTCCAATTCCGAGAATATTTCGTTACTAGGATTTCGAAACCAAAAACAGCGAGAAAACGAGAACCGGCACTTCGGCATCTTGTTAATAGGTTAGTTCCGGAAAATGCACTAATATGACATAAAGTGTGCATAAAACATGTAGGTATCATCAATAATATGGCATAGAACATAAGAAATTATCGATACGTCGGAGACGTATCAAGCATCCCCAAGCTTAGTTTCTGCTCGTCCCGAGCGGGTAAAACGATAACAAAGATAATTTCTGAAGTGATATGCCATCATAACCTTGATCATACTATTTGTAAACATATGTAGTGGATGCAGCGATCAAAACAATGGTGATGACATGAGTAAACAGGTGAATCATATAGCAAAGAATTTTCATGAATAGTACTTCAAGACAAGTATAAATAAGTCTTGCATAAGAGTTAACTCATAAAGCAATAAATCAAAGTAAAGGCATTGAAGCAACACAAAGGAAGATTAAGTTTCAGCGGTTGCTTTCAACTTGTAACATGTATATCTCATGGATAATTGTCAACATAGAGTAATATAACAAGTACAATATGCAAGTATGTAGGAATCAATGCACGGTTCACACAAGTGTTTGCTTCTTGAGGTGGAGAGAAATAGGTGAACCGACTCAACATAAAAGTAAAGAGAATGGTCCTTCAAAGAGGAAAGCATCGATTGCTATATTTGTGCTAGAGCTTTTATTTTGAAAACATGAAACAATTTTGTCAACGGTAGTAATAAAGCATATGAGTTATGAAAGTTATATCTTACAAGTTGCAAGTCTCATGCATAGTATACTAATAGTGCCCGCACCTTGTCCTAATTAACTTGGACTACCGGATCTTTGCAATGCACATGTTTTGACCAAGTGTCACAATGGGGTACCTCCATGCCGCTCGTACAAAGGTCTAAGGAGAAAGCTCGCATTTTGGATTTATCGCTTTTGATTATTCTCAACTTAGACATCCATACCGGGACAACATGGACAACAGATAATGGACTCCTCTTAAATGCATAAGCATGTGGCAACAATTATTATTCTCATATGAGATTGAGGATATATGTCCAAACTGAAACTTCCACCATGAATCATGGCTTTAGTTAGCGGCCCAAAGTTCTTCTCTAACAATATGCATGCTCCAACCATGAAGGTGGTAGATCTCTCTTGCTTCAGACAAGACGGACATGCATAGCAACTCACATGATATCCAACAAAGAATAGTTGATGGCGTCCCCATAAACATGGTTATCGCTCAACAAGCAACTTAATAAGAGATAAAGTGCATAAGTACATATTCAATACCACAATAGTTTTTAAGCTATTTGTCCCATGAGCTATATATTGCAAAGGTGAATGATGGAGTTTTAAAGGTAGCACTCAAGCAATTTACTTTGGAATGGCGGGTAAATACCATGTAGTAGGTAGGTATGGTGGACACAAATGGCATAGTGGTTGGCTCAAGTATTTGGGATGCATGAGAAGTATTCCCTCTCGATACAAGGTTTAGGCTAGCAAGGTTATTTGAAACAAACACAAGGATGAACGGTACAGAAAAACTCACATAAAAGACATATGGTAAACATTATAAGACTCCATACCATCTTCCTTGTTGTTCAAAACTCAATACTAGATGTTATCTAGACTCTAGAGAAACCAAATATGCAAACCAAATTAGCAAGCTCTAAGTGTTTCTTCATTAATGGGTGCAAAGTATATGATGCAAGAGCTTAAACATGAGCACAACAATTGCCAAGTATCAAATTATCCAAGACATTATAGCAATTTACTACATGTATCATTTTCCAATTCCAACCATATAACAATTTAACGAAGAAGAACTTCGCCATGAATACTATGAGTAGAGCCTAAGGACATATTTGTCCATATGCAACAGCGGAGCGTGTCTCTCTCCCATAAAGTGAATGCTAGGATCCATTTTATTCAAACAAAACAAAAAACAAAAACAAACCGACGCTCCAAGCAAAGTACATAAGATGTGCCCGAATAAAAATATAGTTTCAGGGGAGGAACCTGATAATGTTGTCGATGAAGAAGGGGATGCCTTGGGCATCCCCAAGCTTAGACGCTTGAGTCTTCTTAATATATGCAGGGGTGAACCACCGGGGCATCCCCAAGCTTAGAGCTTTCACTCTCCTTGATCATATTGCATCATACTCCTCTCTTGATCCTTGAAAACTTCCTCCACACCAAACTCGAAACAACTCATTAGAGGGTTAGTGCATAATAAAAATTCACATGTTCAGAGGTGACACAATCATTCTTAACACTTCTGGACATTGCATAAAGCTACTGGACATTAGTGGATCAAAGAAATTCATCCAACATAGCAAAAGAGGCAATGCGAAATAAAAGACAGAATCTGTCAAAACAGAACAGTCCGTAAAGATGGATTTTATTAGGCCACCAGACTTGCTCAAACGAAAATGCTCAAATTGAATGAAAGTTGCGTACATATCTGAGGATCATGCTCGTAAATTGGCGTAATTTTCTGAGCTACCTACAGGGAGATAGACCCAGATTCGTGACAGCAAAGAATTCTGAAACTGCGCAGTAATCCAAATCTAGTACTTACTTTTCTATCAAAGACTTTACTTGGCACAACAAAACATAAAACTAAGATAAGGAGAGGTTGCTACAGTAGTAAACAACTTCCAAGACACAAATATAAAACAAAAATACTGGAGTAAAAACATGGGTTGTCTCCCATAAGCGCTTTTCTTTAACGCCTTTCAGCTAGGCGCAGAAAGTGTGTATCAAGTATTATCGAAGGGTGGTGCACCTACAGCGGGGTTTGGAGTTTTCTCAACCATGCATAGTATATTGGATACATAAGTTTCAGCGTCTCCCTTTTCATTAGTCTTGGGCTTGCTACTCTCATCGAACAAATTTTCAGGAACAAGCCAAGCATAGTTATGTTCTAGTGCATCATTCATAGCTAGGAGTTTACATGGTATGGGTGCTTTGATCTCCCCACCATCATTAGTGTATCTTATTCTATCCATGTCCATCTTTTCAAGGAGACTAACAAAATTAGTATGAGAACCAAGCATATTAAATTTAGCAAAGACCTTCCTAGCTTCTCTTGCTAGACCACCAAATTCTCTAAGAAGGGTTTCTAAAACAAAATCTTTCTTTTCCCCCTCTTCCATATCACCAAGTGTAAGAAACATGTGTTGGATTATAGGATTGAGATTAACAAATTTAGTTTCCAACGAGCGAACTAAAGCAACGAGCAGCAATTTCATAAGTGGGAGCAAGGTCTACCAAGTGTCTATCTTCAAAATCTTCAACGGTACTAACATGGGTGAAAAATTCTTCTATATTGTTCCTCCCAACTATAGACCCTTGTCCTACCGGTATGTTCTTTGCGGTAAAATCAAAAGGAAACATGATGAAATAAGTAAAGTAAATGCAAGTAACTAATTTTTTTTGTGTTTTTGATATAGCAAACAAGATAGCAAATAAAGTAAAGCTAGCAACTAATTTTTTTGTGTTTTGATATAAGTGCAGCAAACAAAGTAGTAAATAAAGCAAGACAAAAACAAAGTAAAGAGATTGAGAAGTGGAGACTCCCCCTGCAGCGTGTCTTGATCTCCCCGGCAACGGCGCCAGAAAAAGAGCTTGATGGCGTGTATTTCACACGTTCGTTGGGCAACCCCAAGAGGAAGGTATGATGCGCACAGCAGCAAGTTTTCCCTCAGAAAGAAACCAAGGTTTATCGAACCAGGAGGAGCCAAGAAGCACGTTGAAGGTTGATGGCGGCGGGATGTAGTGCGGCGCAACACCGGAGATTCCGGCGCCAACGTGGAACCTGCACAACACAACCAAAGTACTTTGCCCCAACGAAACAGATGAGGTTGTCAATCTCACCGGCTTGCTGTAACAAAGGATTAACCGTATTGTGTGGAAGATGATTGTTTGCGAGAGAAAACAGTAAAACAAGTATTGCAAGCAGATTTGTATTTCGAGTATTAAAAGAATGGACCGGGGTCCACAGTTCACTAGAGGTGTCTCTCCCATAAGATAAAAGCATGTTGGGTGAACAAATTACAGTCGGGCAATTGACAAATAGAGAGGGCATAACAATGCACATACATGACATGATAAGTATAGTGAGATTTAATTGGGCATTACGACAAAGTACATAGACCGCCATCCAACCGCATCTATGCCTAAAAAGTCCACCTTCAGAGTTATCATCCGAACCCCTCCAGTATTAAGTTGCTAAACAACAGACAATTGCATTAAGTATGGTGCGTAATGTAATCAACAACTACATCCTCGGACATAGCGCCAATGTTTTATCCCTAGTGGCAACAAGCACAACACAACCTTAGGGGTTTCTGTCACTCCCCCAGTGTCAATGCGGGCATGAACCCACTATCGAGCATAAGTACTCCCTCTTGGAGTTAAAAGTAAAAACTTGGCCAGAGCCTCTACTAGAAACGGAGAGCATGCAAGATCATAAACAACACATGTGTAATAACTTGATAATTAACATGACATGGTATTCTCTATCCATCGGATCCCGACAAACACAACATATAGAATTACGGATAGATGATCTTGATCATGTTAGGCAGCTCACAAGATCCAACAATGAAGCACAATGAGGAGAAGACAACCATCTAGCTACTGCTATGGACCCATAGTCCAGGGGTGAACTACTCACTCATCACTCCGGAGGCGACCATGGCGGTGTAGAGTCCTCCGGGAGATGAATCCCCTCTCCGGCAGGGTGCCGGAGGAGATCTCAGAATCCCCCGAGATGGGATCGGCGGCGACGGCGTCTCAGTAAGGTTTTCCGTATCGTGGTTTTTCGCCTCAGGGGTTTCGCGACGGAGGCTTTAAGTAGGCGGAAGGGCAGAGTCGGGGGGCTAACGAGGGGCCCACGCTATAGGTCGGCGCGGCCAGGGCTTGGGCCGCGCCGCCCTATAGCTTGGCCACCTCGTGGCCCCACTTCGTGTGTTCTTCGGTCTTCTCGGAAGCTCCGTGGAAAAATAGGGCCCCGGGTCTTCGTTTCGTCCAATTCCGAGAATATTTCGTTACTAGGATTTCGAAACCAAAAACAGCGAGAAACGGAACTGGCACTTCGGCATCTTGTTAATAGGTTAGTTCCAGAAAATGCACTAATATGACATAAAGTGTGCATAAAACATGTAGGTATCATCAATAATATGGCATAGAACATAAGAAATTATCGATACGTCGGAGACGTATCAGTACTGTCCTCATCCGGACCATCGTTCGGATCCTGTGCCATATGCATGTCCTCGTCGGCTGATGGCGGCACCGTTGGGGTGGTCTTGCCATGGCTTGGCGCCGGCACGGCTTGGGGTGCTGTCCGTGGGGTGGTGTCGCTCGCCCCCAAACGAATCCGGCTCTTTGGCCAAACCATGGACCAATTGAAGCATTGGTGGAGGGTAAGGACCTCATCCGCGTCGGCGCCATGGGGTTGAAAGGAAGGTACCACGTCGTCGTAGCCACTAAGCACCCGAACCAGTTGAATCCTATACACGTCGGGTGCCATGGGTACACCGTGTAACTGGCGGTTGCTCGGTTGAACGATTTTGGCCTTGGCAACATCGATCAACTCGCCGTTCACAAAATGCAGGAGAGTGCATGGGACGTCGGCGGCGGCACCCTGCGGAAAACATGTAGGGCGTTAGGGATGGCTAGCGTAGTCAAAGGCAAGGATATGGAAGTCATCGGAGATGAGGGTTGGTTACCGTGATGGCGTCCAGCTCGGCTAAGGTCGAGGCACCGCCGGCGGCGGGCGTGCCACTGATGGAGTGGCCGCTTGTTGGCGCGGTGCCGGGCGGCGTATTATCCGCAGCGACGGGTGCATTGAGCTGAAGTAATGGTGCCGCGGGAGACACCAAGGTTGGCGCCGCGGGAGCCACCAAGGTTGGCGCCGCCGGAGCCACCAAGGTTGGCGCTGCGGGAGCCACCAATGTTGGCGCCGCCGGAGACACCATTGTTGCCGCCTGCGGACTCACCGATGGCTCCACGTTGTGGGAGTTGCTGCCCGTGAGACCGGGAACCGGGGAGGCCCCTTTTTCCTCCCCTATACCACGCGTCCGGACCGGCAACCAAGGTAGGGATGATGGAGCTAAGCGTCGTGCCCACTTGGTCCTCCACTTGCCGTCGTTGCGTCCTCTCGTTGGGTCTCCACGATATGTTGCACTTGTTGCCGCACTTGCTCCCTGGACCAATGTCGGGATCTGCGCAACTTGTGCCTTGAGCTGTGCGACCTCCTTCTCATCGATGGTGGCCTTTTTCTCCTTTTTTCCCGACTTGTAGTATTCTGACCATTTCATAGAGCATCCTTCACCGACCACACGACCAGCCGACGTCGGCTTACTCAATGGATCCCTCTTCTTGTGGGCATTCAACGCCCTATTTAAAGGGTTGTCCCAAGGGGCACACTCGCGAGGAGCTCGTGGACCCCGCGCCGCTACTAGCTTCCTTTTCACTTTCCGCAGACAACCTCCTTAGCCTACGGGAGGAACATGCATGAACCATTTAGAAATTTGGATTCATCAATAAGAATGCAACCATAAAGGAGCTAATTAAGCGGGTGCATTCCTTACCAGAAGAGCCTCAAACTGCTTCACATCCGGAGTGGTGGTGAGCTCCTTTGTTTCCGGGTCAATACGGTACCGGGCCAGGAGAAAGTTCCTGGTTTGCTTGTTTTCGTATTGTGGCAAGAGGGGCTCGAGGCCGTTCTTCACACGCTCCTTATCCGCGGCGTCCCATTTCTCTATTTTGATCGGTACAATGTGTAGATTAACAATATGACATCCATTATTCATACAAGAAAATGATACATAATTATCTTTTCATAATCTTCTTGCCCTTCTTTCTCGCGGTTGAATAATTTAGCCCCGGAACTCCTTGACTTCTTCTCTTGAATGGACGGCCTTTAGGTAGGGTGGTCCTGCTTCTTCTTGTTGTGTATGGTTCTTCATCATCGTCGTCGTCATCTTCCATCTTCGGATCGCCGTACTGGTCAAAGTCTAGCTCGTTGGCGGCTCCATCCATTCCGATGATGCTCCTTTTGCCTCTCCTCACGACAACACGGCTGGGCTTTTGCGGGTCGGTAATGAAGAAGCATTGGTCCACTTGGGAAGCTAGTACCCATGGCTCATATTTCGCGGTGACCTTTGCGCCCGCTGTCTTGGATTTGGCTTCGGGTATAACCATGGTGGTGAAATGCCGGTCTTCTTTTATGACGTTCTTGGCCCACCTGACACGGAACATCGACACATTCTCTCCGGCGTAGCTCAGCTCCCAGATCTCCTCGATCATTCCGTAGTATCTCTGCTTGACGTCACCGGTGTAGGACTCCATCGTTACCCCGGAGTTCTGATAATTGCTCTTCATGTGCTTTTCCTCGGTGTAGAATGTGTAGCCGTTGATATCGTACGCCCGAAATGTCATCGGGTTGTGTTCGGCGCCCTGTGACAAGGCGAATATGAGTTTTTCTTCCGCAGAAGAATCCTCGTCTATAGGGTACGTCAGCATCTTGTCCTTGAACCACCGCGTGAAGGTTGAGTTGTGCTCTTTGATTATATCTCCGTCCGTCCTCTGTTGGCCCTGATCACTGTACGTCTTTGCGATGAAGGTTTTGTGCTCTACCACCCAAGGATCGACCACGTCTATGTGTTGTAGCGTGACTAGGTTTGCTCTTTCAAAGTCGGCGATTCGACCCTTGAAGTCGACATGCATTTCGCGGCTACCGTCGCGGTGACCCCATCCGGCGAGCTTCCCGAGATGCTCGTTTACAGAGCGAGGCCAACGAGGTTCTCGATTTCTAGATAACTCGTGCGAAGGAGATGCACTCTTCGGTCAGAAAGCCCTTGGCTATGCTTCCGTCTGGACGTGCCCTGTTGCGAACGTACCCTTTGATGACACCATTCATCCTTTCGAACGGCATCATGCTGTGCAGGAACGTCGGCCCCAGTTGGATGATATCCTCCACGATATGTACCAGTAGATGCACCATAACGTCGAAGAATGCGGGCGGGAAGTACATCTCAAGCTCGCACAGTATCACCACGATCTCTTCCTGTAGCCTTCTAAGTTGCCTCACGCCAACAGACTTCCGAGAGATGACGTCGAAAAAGTTGCATAGGCCAAAAAGCGTTTCACGGACATGCGCGTCCATGATCCCACGGATTGCAACCGGAAGTATCTGCGTCATCAGCACGTGACAGTCATGAGACTTCATCCCGCTGAACCTCTGCTTCGCTTTGTCTAGGTACCTGCTTATCTTCCCCGCGTAACCGTAAGGAAGTTTTACTCCTAGGAGACGAGTCGAAAAACTGCTCGATCTCCTTCTGACTTAGAGTGAAGCATGCGGGGGGGCAGTAATATTCAATCTTTTTGGCATTTTTGCCCTTGCGACGACTTTGCGTGTCCTCCGCCTCATCATCGTCATCATCATCATCATCATCATCATCATCATTAGGGCGTCCCGCGTGAAGCTCCTCCACGATCCCAATTGATTGCAAGTCGTACCTTGCTTTCGGCCCATCTTTGGTCTTCTCTGGCATGTTGAGGAGGGTACCAAGCAGACTCTCGCACACGTTCTTCGTGATGTGCATGACATCAAGGCTGTGAGGCACACGGAGGATCTTCCAGTACGGCAAGTCCCAAAAAACAGACCTCGTCTTCCATACCTTAAGCAGCGGCTTTGGCGCCTTTCGCTTCTTTCCCGGCGGTGGGCACTCTTTCCAATTTTTCAATAGCTCGTCTATTTGCTCGCCGCTTCTCGTACGTGGCCGTCTTCGGGGTTCGTCTTGACCATCGAACAGATCCTTGCGTTTCCTCCATGCGTCGTCCTCGCGAAGCCACCTTCGATGTCCCATGAACACCGTTTTCGAGGACCCGGGATCTCTATCTAGCTGGCGGTACGTTGTGTCGTCCATGCACCTTACGCATGCATTGAATCCGTGGACCACCTGCCCCGCGACATATCCGTAACCGAGAAAGTCGTGCACCGTCGTGAGCAGGTGCGGCTCTCATAGGGAAATATTCTTCCGCGGCGGCGTCCCACGTATTGGCAGGCGTGTCCCATAGCGTGGCTAGCTCCTCTTTCAGAAGCCCCATATACAGATTGATGTCGTTCCCTGGTTGTTTCGGCCCTTCAATTAGCATACTCATTTGAATGTACTTCCCTTCATGCACAACCAGGGGGGAGGTTGTACATCCACACAAACACGGGCCAGGTGCTATGCGTGCTGCTCTGGCTGCCAAACGGATTGACTCCATCGGTGCTCGCGCCCAGCCTTATGTTCCTTGGATCGTCCCCAAATTCTGGGTACTCGAGGTTCAACGCATTCCACTGGCAAGCATCAGAAGGGTGTCTCAACATCCTGTCCTTTTTCTGTTTCTTCGGATCATCTACGTCATCTTCTCCCTTCCTCATCTCCGCGTGCCAGCGCATTAGCTTTGCTTGCTTAGGATCCGCGAAATACCGCTGCAGACGAGGAGTGATCGAAAGGACCACACCACCTTCCGAGGAGCTTTCTTCCCCTTCTTGTACCGACTGATGCCGCACTCCGGACATATGGTACACTCTGCGTGCTCGTTCCGATAAATGATGCAATCGATCAAGCACACATGGTATTTCACATGCGGTAAATCCAGAGGACACACGATTTTCTTGGCCTCCTCGATACTAGTCGGACACGTGTTACCTTTGGGAAGACGTTCCTGCCGGAATGACATGTTGTCGTTGAAGGATGTGTCGGTCATTTTGTGCTTTACCTTCATCTCCCGAGCCATGAGTGTTACTTTCAGGCGGGTATCCTCCGGCCTGCATCCTTCATACAATGGAGTAACCGCGTCTACCTCCGGTTGATCCATCTTGGCTTTCTCTCGGGCGGCAGCTCTTGCGTTACTCGTCCGCTGAGAAGCGGCTCTTGAAGATAAGGGTCCCGCACCCGGTCCATCGACGATGGTCCATCGTCTTCATCTTCATGATCGTCATGATGACCTCCATCTCCTACATTGTGATCATGATCATCTCCGGGATCTTCTACATCCCGATCATGCCCGAGATCTTCTACATCCTGATCACCTCCTTCCTTACTTCTTGTTGAATTCCCATGGACAAATTCATAATCATCTTCGTCGCCTTCCCACCGATAGCCATCCATGAAACCACGCATGAGAAGGTGGTCCCGCACCATATCGGCTTTAGGGTCCATAAGGCTCGTCGGCTTGCATCTTCAACACGGACATCTTATCTCCTTTTGGTTATTTCTAATCATCTCGGCTGTCGCGGCTTTCAAAAACCTAGCCACAACGCCTTCGCTCATCATGCGGACCATGGTCGCTCGCGGATATAGAGAAAATGGATATCTTAGCATACCAAAAGAAAATTTTGGCATGAACTTCCCTAAAAATAGGACATGTATATGCGTAGTATGCCCAACATTCGCCGAAACGGAAATGAATCAACGTTTCGGCAAAATATTGGCAACTCCATCGCATTTCAAATCCCTGCAAACAAAAACACATGCAACACATGTGTGGAGGCTTCGCATATACAACACATGTGGATCCGGAGGCTTCGCATACAACACACATGCACGTGATCACGCTTTTCGCGCATGCGCACAACACATGATATCATCGAGCTTCGCACATAACATATGTGCACATACACGTGTACGTGACGTGTGTGCAAGACGATCGGAACCGGTCACACACAAAGCATAAAACCAACAAAGTTACCGATACGGCGAGACCTAGAGTGTTGGATGAGGTAAAAAGTTGAGATTGAGTAGGGTATTGAGCTAAGAAAGCTTCACCATTACTTACCTATGAAGAAAATTAAGTTTACCAACTTAATTTTGGTGAATGAAGAGGTGAAAATGAGGTGGGAAGGAGGGGCAACACGACCGGATCCAGATTTGGTGGGAGGTGGTGGTGGAAGAGTGTTTGGGGAAAGTGGGTGGCACATGTGAGTGGAGGGTTAAAAGCGAGGAAATGGTCCCGGAGTTAGCAGTGGCGCACCACCTAGCGGTGCGCCCACTGCTAGGGTGACATAGCAATGGCACACTTTGCTAAGTGGTGCGCCACTGCTAAGCCTCTCATCTCTAAATGGGCTCTGGCCACCCTCTAGCAGTGGCGCACCAGCTGACATGCGCCATAGGTAACCTATGTAGTAGTGGCGCACCGACGAAGTGCGCCATTGCTAAGCCTATCATCTCTAAACGGGCTCTGGACACCTCCTAGCAGTGGCGCACCTCACCAACGTGCGCCATAGGTAAGGAATGTAGCAGTGGCGCACCCCACTGACGTGCGCCACTACTAGGTTGGGGGAGGACCTGGCCTCTTGTCACCACTTACTTATGGCGCACCACTATCAAGGTGCACCACTACTACTTTTGTAACAGTGGCCCACCGTTTTGTGGTGTGCCACTGCTAAGTAGTAGTGGCGCACGGCAGTCATGGTGCGCCACTGCTGGCAGTCTTACGGCTAGGCCTTTTCCTAGTAGTGGCTGGTCGATGGAGAGGCGTCGGTGGTGATGATGGCGATGATCTCCTCCAATTCCCCGTCCCGGCGGAGTGCCAGAACGGAGACTTCTGGCTCCCGAGACGGAGTTTCGCGATGTGGCGGCGTTCTGGAGGGTTTCTGGCGACTTCGACTTCTCCCGTGCGTTTTTAGGTCGAAGGCAATAAGTAGTCCGAAGGAGGGCGTCGGGGGCCGACCAAGGCCGCCACACACTAGGGCCGCGCGGGCCCCTCCTGGGCCGCGCCGGCCTAGTGTGTGGGGCCCTCGGGCCCCCACCTGGCTTGCCCTTCTAGCTCCGTCAGTATTCTGGTAAAATAGGACCTTTCACATAAATTCCGAGGATTTTCCTGAAAGTTGGATTTATGCACAAAAACGGGACACCATAACAGTTCTGCTGAAAACAGCGTTAGTCCGTGTTAGTTGCATCCAAAATACACAAATTAGAGGCAAAACAATAGCAAAAGTGTTCGGGAAAGTAGATACGTTTTGGACGTATCAACTCCCCCAAGCTTAGCTTATTGCTTGTCCTCAAGCAATTCGATTAACAACTGAGCGATAAAAGAACTTTCACGAACACATTTGTTCATATGATGTAAATATTCTCATGCTATGGCTAACACTTAGGCAGTTCATAATAAGATACATGCAAATAAGATCATCTAATAGCTATGTCAATCATGGAAAGGTACCAACAATTAATAATAAGCATCATGAATCATGTATATAAGAAGGATCGCAATGTTCATAAAATAGTATGATAGAGTGGTATCTCGCTTGCCCATATTTGATCAGCAAAACATAAATGCTCAGGCACCTCTGAAGTTCATAAAAAGACTAGAAATAGTGATTGTCAAAGATAAAAGCATCAAAGTTATACCACAATCAATCATATTTTGAGACAAGCATATTACACTAAGAATGACAGTTGTGCTCTCAAGAAAGTGCTCAAAGAAAGGATGGAGACAACATAAAAGTAAAAGATTGACCCTTCGCGAGAGGAAGCGAGGGATTAACATGCGCTAGAGCTTTTCATTTTTTAAACGGGAGTAAAATTGTTTTGAGAGGTGTTTGTTGTTGTCAACGAATGGTAATGGGTACACCAACTACCTCGCCAACCGGACTTTCAAGAGCGGCTCCCATGAAGGACGTTATCTCTACCAGCAAGGTAGATCATCCCTCTTCTCTTTTCTTTACACACGTATTTTAGTTTTATTATGAGTGACACTCCCCCCAACCTTTGCTTACACAAGCCATGGCTAACCGAATCCTCGGGTGCCTTCCATCAATCACATACCATGGAGGAGTATCTATTTGCAAAATTAAGTTGCTTACTGATGAATCAGAGCAAAACATGTGAAGAGAATTATTAATGAAGGTTGATTAATTGGGGCTGGGAACCCCGTTGCCAGCTCTTTTCGCAAAATTATTGGATAAGCGGATGTGCCACTAGTCCATATGAAAGTCCGTCAAAAGTAAATGACAAGGTTGAAAGTTAAACACCACATACTTCCTCATGAGCTATGAAACATTAACACAAATTGAGAAGCATTTTGAAGGTTTAATGGTAGCGCATGAGAATTTACTTGGAATGGTTTGAAATGCCATGCATAGGTATTTATGGTGGACACTCTGGAATAACTTGGTTTTCATGTGTTTGGAAGCACGAGCAGCGTTCCCGCTCAATACAAGTGAAGGCTAGCAATAGACTGGGAAGCGACAATCAAGAGAGCAGTGATACGTCTCCGACGTATCGATAATTTCTTATGTTCCATGCCATATTATTGATGATACCTACATGTTTTATGCACACTTTATGTCATATTCGTGCATTTTCTGGAACTAACCTATTAACAAGATGCCGAAGAGCCGGTTCCTCGTTTTCTGCTGTTTTTGGTTCCAGAAATCCTAGTAAAGAAATATTCTCGGAATTGGACGAAATCAAGACCCGGGTCCCTATTTTTCCCGGGGCCTTCCGGAACACCCGAGATCCGCCGGAGGAAGCCACGGGGGCCCCACACCACACCCTGGCGCGGCCGGAGAGGGGGCGCCGCCCTATGGTGTGGGCCCCCAGGCCCCCTCCGAGGCTGCCCTTCCGCCTATTTAAAGCCTCCGTCGCGAAAACCCTGATACGAATAACCACGATACGGAAAACCTTCCAGAGCCGCCGCCATCGCGAAGCCAAGATCTGGGGGACAGGATTCTCTGTTCCGGCACCCTGCCGGAGCGGGGAAGTGCCCCCGGAAGGCTTCCCCATCGACACCGCTGCCATCTCCACCGCCATCTTCATCACCGCTGCTGCTCCCATGATGTAATATCCCAGGTTTAGAGGCAATAAAATGAGAGAACACCAAAGTGTGCATTGCATTCATGCATAGAAAATCCGGGGAATTTTCGCGCTTTCAAATAAAACTTACCACAGTAACTGAAGTTTCACTTGACTTGCTGGAATTGAAGTAGCTCATCAAGTCAAGCGCTATAAACTTCACTGTGATCTTTGTTAAAACCTTGTTTTGGGTAGAGATGATTTGATCTATGGATTAGATCAAATGGAATTAGATTTACAACAACACATTCTTTAAGAATCAAAACCTAACTTATTAACACTTAAAAGTTAGCAACTACCTTTGTGTGTAAATTAATTCACTTATAAATAAGTTAAACCACGGGGTCTAAAGTGCATAAAAGCCACACATTCTTATTTAAATCATAATTTATTAAATACATGGAATATCATAAAACTAAATCCATTTACATTACGAATTATAGTTCAAACTATTTGAATCAAACTAACTATGAGTATTTTGAAACTCATATGACCATGCCTTGGTGAAATCAAACCCAACTATCCAAAATTGAGGAATAACCTTCAACTTTAACTTTTTACCAATATTATAATGTAAATCCAATCAAATATGATATGATGACTCATCCACAATAATAAAACCATCCACATGATATTTAGTAGCAAATGCCACTTGGCTATCCAGAAATAAATCATATGAGAGGATAATCTCTATGCCATGTGGGATGAAAATATCTACATGACTTGCTTTCCAAGCTTTGCCACCTCATGCTCAAAGGATTGCTATGGATGAGGGCATGACAACCAAGCACCTTACTCATCAAACAAATCAAGAGTCACCACCTATGTGTCATGATACTAGAGCTTGCCCAAGCCTATAAATAGAGCCACACCCTTCATCCATATGAGCATCTTGTACCATGCTACAAGGAAACCAAACACTTGAGACTTTCCAAGTGAATTAGTTAGGATCAAGATGAAGAAGCTAGGAGGTGGAGGCATGCCACAAGATGCAGGTTTATCAGATTTCCTGAAGAACAAGCTACATAAGATACCAAGGTAGAATTCCTAGGCAAACCATATATTTAGAGGATCATATCATCATCTCTTGAGTAGGACCTTAGGATATTCCAAGACATGGAGAAGTGAGAGAAGTTATAATACTAACCATAGTCATGTGCATACAAGAATATTAGAGTAGTACTAATCCTAGATGTTCAAGTCAATATTGGATCTTGGAGGTGAGAACCCTATTCCAATAGCAATACCTTAGAAAACCAATTCCATAATCATCACCACTTAGTATTAATTATAAACCCTAAGAATCTAGGATGAGTGTGATGAGAGGAATAATAAGGAGGGATTAGTGAGGAATAAGTGGATCTTGTCTAATGCATGATTATACCTTGTAAATATAGATGATAAGTTAAAAACATATGATTAATAGATCTCATCTATCACATAAAATAATAAGTATGTCACCAATAGTTAACCCCAAACCAATCCTCATGCCTTGTATGGAGGAGTAATGTCATTAAACCTAAACCTTGTTTATCCAAACACTAGAGTAACCCTAGCTAGCCAATAAAACATAATCAAAGCTTATGTTCATATCCTAATTCTTGGTTGTGTATCAATTGGGTGATCACAACTAAAACCCTAGGTCACCTTTGCATTTCAATCCAAGTATCACTTTGGATTAAAAGTAAAACCCTGCCATGCCTCATGCCTATTTTATATTTCAATTAATGAAGCATCATCAAATTCTTAAACCCTAAGAACTATCACACACATAAAATCATGAACCAATTCCATACCCTTTTCCATTTGTTGAACTCTAGCCATAATTCAACTATATGTGAGTAATCACTATGGTTAAGCAATAGAAAAATATAATATGTTCACCATGCACATGTCTAAATTTTAAAAGCATTTAAACATATGTGATTTCTAAATTTAAAAGCAATTGAGATGAACCCTAAAATAATATCTATTTGAGTCTTAACTTGTACCTCATAAGAACCAAAATTAATCAATTATAAATGGTTGTTTAAAAACAAAACAAGACGAGTGAGTATCATTATCAAATTGTTATAATATTCAAATAATTTAGAACCTGCAAAACAAAACAGAATTCAAATTTGAATTCAAAACATAAAATAGAAACCAGGAAATAAAAACGAGAAAATAGAAAAGAAGAGAAGAAGCTTACACGGCTTACACGGACCGCAGCAGCCCATCACCACCATTTCGCAGCCCGGTACCGCACCGGCCGAGCAGGCCAACACAGCCCGGACGCGGCCCAGCCCAAAGCCACTTACCGTTTCGCGTGCGTCAATAATCGTGCGAAGAGAAAAGCCTCGTTCTTCTTCTTCCCCGGCGACGACGAGCGCGACCATGCCAGTCGGCGACGCCCTCGTCGATGATAAGCACGGATTCGGACGCCAACAAGACGCTCAAGACTTGCACTAATCGATTCGCGTCCGAGCATATCCAGAAGAGAAAGATCTGCGTCCAGAGAACTCTCCAGGCACCGCCACCTCCTGACCGTCGTCGTCGTCGTGTCGAGGCCTCAGAGCTCCCCTCGGCCTATAAATAGGGGGGAGAGCACCGCCGAGCACCCCTTGATCTCATCCAACCATCCATTTCCCCTCAGCATCTCTCTAGCCCTCGATTTCTTCCTTGACTGCTTACCGACGTCGAGCACGAAGCCAACGATTGAGGCCACCCCGGAGCTTGCCGTGAGGTCTAGGAGGAGCGCCTGTCGCCGTAGAGCATGTGGGAGGAAGGAATCATGCTTGGATCTTCCTCAAGCCGTCGAATTTCATCGATCCCTTCCACGGTACCTCGCCGGTAATGGCGAATTCCTCACCGTCTCCGTCAACAATCGCCGGAGTCGACCACACCATCATCACCGGGGTGAGCTTGCGCATCTGCGGACCCCTCTATTGCTTCCTGGCATCAATCGTAGCCGTAGTTCGTGTGCTCGCCGGAGTAAACCACCGCGGGACTTGGTCGCCGGCGTAGCTCCGGTGAGTCCCCGCACAAACCATCACCACCAGTAGCTTTGATTCGTCGTTCTCGTTCGATTGGTACCAACCGCGCGTCCGGGGAACCCTAAATCAGCGGCGCCACCGTGCCACGGCCGCCGGCGGTTAAACGCCGGTGCGGTCAACAGCCCAGTCCATTTTGACCGGTCGTTGCATGCGTGGCATCCAACGTGGCAGTAGCCCCACTGTACGTCTGCGGGTGTGTAACCGAATCGGTATGTCTAGCCTTTTCACTTAATTTCAAATTCCGAGAAAATGTCGAAACTTTGCAAAATCATAGAAATTTCATTTCAACTCAGAAAAATGCAAATAATATGTCAAAATGCTCACAAAAATAAACTCTACCCAAATAAAATATAAAACAAAAATGTGTGTCAAAATAAAAATTCACTTATTTTTATCTTTATTAATTATGTCTTTCTAATTGTTTAAAATGCAAATTGAATTCAATAATTAGTGAAGTTTCAAATTTAAATTTTAACTATTCAGTAACTAATTAAAATGTTAAGATTAATTTTCTTTATCATATTTGCATTAACTTAAATATTAGTGGTAATTCATAAACCCTAACTAGTAATTATTTTAATTCTCAAACCCTCTAAAAATTAATAGCATGTTAAAATTATTAATAACTTTATTTCAAGTACTTAATCACATTAATTCTAGTACCAAGTATTACTTTAAGAATTGGATCATAATTTAGAAACCCTAGTTTTATTATAAGTTAGAATGCTGGATCCCATTATTTTATGTGATCATTTGAAAATGCTTTAACCCTAAAACCCTAGTTGCTTATCACATGTGATCATGTGAATTCCACCTTACATAGAGAACCTTATTATGAGATCAACAAATACAAGTCATGATCTACCAACATAGAACCAATTCACATGAGTCATCATTTCATGTCCATATTCTTAGTTAAAACCTATATGATTCACTAGTGCCACCTAGGTATAAACCCTAAATTGAATTAGTACCATTAATCACCACTCCTATATACCATACCATTAAGATGAACCTCAATCATTAAAGCCTAGTAGAACCATAATGATAAACCCTAGTATCAACTTTGTGAAACAAATCACATAACATGTTCCTATCCAACTCAACCCTACTTAGTAAATGATAAACCACTTAGTTAGAAACCATTAGAGATTATTTAGTAAAGCAAATGTGAAGCCATAGTAAACCCTAATAGCAAACCTATGGAACCATCTTAATAACCATCCTTTGAAATGATGTATAGGAGAAACCATAGCAATAAATCTACCAATACTTGTTATATAGGAACCCATTCCAAGTTAAGAACCAACTAGTTTCTATTAGTGAAATTAAACGAACCCAATAGTAAACCCTAGAAAGCATAGCTCCCATGTATAGTAGTCCATATTCTTATTTAACCTGTTCTTCAAAAGTTATTCTTTTGAAGTACAAATGTCAATCAAACCTTAGAAGCCCTAATCCTTCTTTGAAATACTTATTATTTCTTAAACAACATGTTCTTCAAAAGTTATTCTTTTGAAGTATAGTATAAGTAATCATCAACCATGTCCTGTAGAACTTAAAATTGACAACTGTTCTTTATATATTGTTCCACCACTATTCTTTATGTGTATGATTGTTATGATGTCTTATATCACTTGGTTATGATACTAATATAACCAAACCCTAATAAAAACCTTGTTTGAGAACCATTCTAAAAGTGCAACCAACCCTAAAGAAATCTTTACAACTCATACATCTTAAATAATTAAGGTTAGGTTACGCTCGGGACGATTGCATCTCATACTATGCATTGTAGCATTATTGCCAGTTCTTTAAACATTGTCCTTACCGGACGATGATGGTATTTCAGCATTTGGAGTTCTCACGTATCGAAGCTTTTGCTCGCATAATCTTGCAGTCAAGAAAGGCAAGTTCATCGCTTGCTCATGTCATTTGATTATTTTTATCAAATTATATGCAAAGTACTATACTTATCACTCATGCATTGAAAAGCAAAGAATTATTTTACAATTATGAATATGACTATGTGGTGGGCAATGGAACCATGGTATGTGTTGATATGGTGGAGGTTCCATTGCATGGGTTATATCACCCTAGGATTAATTACCAATGCCGTCCAGTGATTCTAGCGCCGTACAAACCGCGTTGACCATGAGATCTATAATGGCTGCTGGGAAGCCAGCCGTATCTTTTCCCTTACGCACGCCAACGGATCGGAGAGCTGGTGGGGTGCTGGAGGCACTGCCGCAATAGGTTGGGAAATCCTTTTAAATCCCCATCCATTAGTGATGATAAGCTCAACGATCTATGAGGGATTGTCCGGAGTACACCATGAGTAAAGCCGTATTATCGGGGGAAGTCTACTGGAGGTGTACGGTCGGACAAAAGGGTGGGTTTGCAGTCGCGGAGAAGGCGGTGTGGGCTTGGATCTTACACCTGGCCTCACACCAAAGGAAGTGTGGACGGAATCTCGAGCCCGGTTGGCAACAAGGATAAGGTCTCTTATGGGAAAAGTAACGCACCTCTGCAGAGGATACGGAATTGTGACTGTCACTCCCTGTTCCGGGAAGGGAACTGCGAACGCGGCAGGAAAGGAACTCGATGAAGTTCTAGTCAACCTGTGAAGACTGACGGGCATAGTTTTCAGAATAAAATAAACCTTTTGAAGAAATGTTTATGAAAACTTGCATTCGCCTATGACTTTCTGGTCTATGGCTGTAGCTAGTGCATGATACACATATTTCCTAATATGAACTTGCTGAGTACGCTCGTACTCATTCTATCTCGTTTGAGCCCCCTTCTTAGAGCAATACACCGAAGGAGAAACTACCGTGGAACTCGAAGACAAAGGAGTCAACTGCAACAAGATGAAGAATCCAATCAAAGAAGTCAATGGAGTCAACTTCTGCATCAGCTATAATGGAAACCTAGACTAGTAATAGAAGGGAACCTTTCCCTAATCCTAGCACCTAAGTAGCTAGAGTTCTATAGCAAGCCAATTAGCTCTTAAACTTGAGTTAGCAATAAGATAGACTACGAGTCGTTCTTCTGGAGCTTATTTGAAGTTTTACCTCACTGTAAAGTAGGAGGCTGTGTGGATCTTATGTAAACAGTTCGTGTATACTTCTATAGACATACCTTGGACTCGCATATGTTTCGTTGTACCACTCGAGAGATGTAATATGAGTGGAACGGTGTTTCACTTGTGTTATGTCAACGACTTGTGTACTACACCATGCGAGTGGTACGTCTGGGTCATCACAGCTGGTATCAGAGCAAATGCTTTGACCCTAGGATTAAAACCCTTTAAAGGAGACCTATAGGTTTGGTGGTGTCTATAGGAAGTAGTCTTAGCTAAGTCAATTATGTTAAACCAACTATTCTTTTGACTTGAGATGGGTATTCACTTGAGAATAATCCGACACACTTGAGTCAATTTTTCTTATCTATCTTTCTTAAGTAAAGTTAGTTAGTTATCTTGCTTCATTCTAAATTAATAGAACACCATTGAAGCATAAGATAATGGGTGGTAGTAGATCACAGTTGGTATACAATACATGGTAGTCCAAAGAGAGGATACAACCATAAGGAAGATATCCTATTGGAAGAAGTATACCAATACAAGTATGGTTAAGTAAGAGTCATTTAAAATGTCAAATGACTGATGTTAAGTAAGGGAGATAAGTTATATAAGGTAGTATATGTCTATGATGAGTCAATCATAGGAGGTAAGGAAGAGTGATAGGAGTATTTAAGTCTACTTGTCATGGTAAAGTTGGTAATCATATATGATTCACTTGAGAATCATGATGTGATGGAGTAGAACATCATAAGTAAGATAACAGGAGTATGATGAGGAGTAGGATTTAAGGAATAGTTCGAAAGCTTAGGCCTTAAAATCCTAATAAGCTGTACCAAGTATGCTTGGAACCATAGTCCTTAGTTTAAAGAAGGCTTATTGAGAGCATGTCACATAGAGAAATCATAGAGTTATAGGTGGTATATTCTAAACAATCATATGTTTAGAGTAGACATGTTAGAACTAATTGTATTATAGGAAGTAGTCCTCAATAGCACATATGTATGGTATACTATTTTGTTAGTACTTCCAAACAAAACTAGGTTAACTTCAACTATCCCAGGCCATTTTGTTTCAAGTTTGTCTCATTGCAAATGTGCAATTAAGATAAATGTTGAGACAAATAGTAGAAATTCACGTATTGTGCTAAGTATCACAACCTAAACCTATCTTATGTGGTGTTATATACTACACATCTGATCCTGATGTTTAGGGATGTCTTACCCAATTATTATATTCAGGCATATAAGGATGTGTATTATAAGCACAAAGCTGGATTTTCTTGGATTTTATTGGATTTTCATTGTTTGACTAGATCCATACATGAAGTTTGACCTTGATATGCAAATGCATGTTGCAATATCAAGCTCTTACTTGATGTTATAGGTCTAGAGGGTAAAGGTATTTGTGTGAGGAAGTGACGAATTCTGAAGATTTTGAAGTCAAGATGAAGGTTCACTAGAAGAAGGAAGTCAAATTGTGGGAAGCAACCACAATACTCTAAAGGAAAGACCAATCAAAACTCACTTTTATCCTTAATCAAGGAGTATTTCAACATGGAAGTACCATAAAAGTGAGAAAAATAGTGAATATGGAGTAGTAGAAGTGGAGCCGTATGCATTATGGAAGAAGGGAATGCAAGCGAAGTCACTTACAATACTATTTTCATAGTATCAACAAGTGGTTTCTTGCAAAACAAATCCCGGAAGAAGGAAAATAGACAAGTGAAGTCGTAGCTGGTATAATAAGACCGCAGCTGATATAGGATAACCATGAAGAGAAAGAATGTAAAGTGAGGTATATCTTAACTAAAACTATGTAAGAAGCCACAATTTGGTAGGTAGATATTGACTAAAACCATAACATAGCCACAGCTGATATCCAATAAGCCACATCCGGTACTAGGTAGTACTGCA
This sequence comes from Lolium rigidum, assembly GCF_022539505.1. Taxonomy (NCBI): domain Eukaryota; kingdom Viridiplantae; phylum Streptophyta; class Magnoliopsida; order Poales; family Poaceae; genus Lolium; species Lolium rigidum. The sequence goes on along the minus strand of NC_061509.1, from coordinate 166,614,542 downwards.
AGTTGGTACCGGATAGCCCACGACCTGAACATTTCTTTACCCTAAAAGAAAGAGGGATTCCGCAGCTAGTATTCCGCAGCTGGTATCCCGTAGCTGATAAATTTTTAGTTGGAGGATTCATAATGGATATCCACAATTGTGTGGATACACCACAAAGTTTTCTTTGTGAGACTCTAGAAAAGTACAAACTATAAGCTAGACCAAGACTAATCTTTTAACCTTGGAGTTTAATGATTAGAAGAAAGTAAGTTTGAAGATCATTAGTAAACTCCAAGGGGGAGAGGAAGGCTGAATGAGAAATATTAAGATATAATATTTGGAGTATGATGGACCAAGAAGAAGGTCTGAACTGAGAGGAAGTCCAATCTTATTTTTATAAGGTTGTTGGGATGTATCCATACCAAGGTACTCTCAGGAGGATGTCAGACCAGAAGCCGAGGTTCATATTTCGAAGAAGTAAGGGTTATACCTTAACTTGAGTGGGTAATTGTAATTACTCAAAACCAAGAGAACTTAATTAAGTATTAGATAATGAAGTTGGATGAAGAAGATACCGGAGAACAGTCAAAGCATAAGAAGATACTACACGAAGGAGTTTGACCATACTAAAACATAAGCCTATTAGAAAGATTCCTTTCATGGAACCTAAAGAACCAAAAGGAAGATAACTAGCTTAAAACTAGAAGCCATGGTTGGATGGACTAAATGAGTCTAATCCATTCGTAGGACTAAACAACCAGGACCATGCCTATTGAAAATACCTTACCAAGTACCATTACTTTCGTTATGGTAGTAAGGGAAAACAATACCCTACCTTAAATAAATCTTTTAAAATTAAGATTTGAGTATCGCAGCTGTTAAATCGTAGTGCCATATTACACCGCAGTCTGTATTACCGCAATTTGGTAGAACCAAGTTTTAAGTACCTAAATAGGAAGATGTCACCACAACCATTAGTAAAGTCCATTAACACAATAAGCTGTCCTAATCCAAGAATCGTTGGAAAGTAAGCCTATAAGCTTAGAGTGTTGGAAGAAATCATAGAATTGAAGAAAATATTAGTACCAGACATCAGAAGACTCCAGGAAGGATCTGGACAAAGGATATATTCAACTATATCTACTGTGATCACCATGGAGTTGAAGGATGGTGATCTGTTCAAGACATTTCAACATTCCGAAACATGAGAGCGTTCGAACTTCGGGACGAAGTTCAGTTTAAGGGGAGAGGCTGTAATATCCCAGGTTTAGAGGCAATAAAATGAGAGAACACCAAAGTGTGCATTGCATTCATGCATAGAAAATCCGGGGAATTTTCGCGCTTTCAAATAAAACTTACCACAGTAACTGAAGTTTCACTTGACTTGCTGGAATTGAAGTAGCTCATCAAGTCAAGCGCTATAAACTTCACTGTGATCTTTGTTAAAACCTTGTTTTGGGTAGAGATGATTTGATCTATGGATTAGATCAAATGGAATTAGATTTACAACAACACATTCTTTAAGAATCAAAACCTAACTTATTAACACTTAAAAGTTAGCAACTACCTTTGTGTGTAAATTAATTCACTTATAAATAAGTTAAACCACAAGGTCTAAAGTGCATAAAAGCCACACATTCTTATTTAAATCATAATTTATTAAATACATGGAATATCATAAAACTAAATCCATTTACATTACGAATTATAGTTCAAACTATTTGAATCAAACTAACTATGAGTATTTTGAAACTCATATGACCATGCCTTGGTGAAATCAAACCCAACTATCCAAAATTGAGGAATAACCTTCAACTTTAACTTTTTACCAATATTATAATGTAAATCCAATCAAATATGATATGATGACTCATCCACAATAATAAAACCATCCACATGATATTTAGTAGCAAATGCCACTTGGCTATCCAGAAATAAATCATATGAGAGGATAATCTCTATGCCATGTGGGATGAAAATATCTACATGACTTGCTTTCCAAGCTTTGCCACCTCATGCTCAAAGGATTGCTATGGATGAGGGCATGACAACCAAGCACCTTACTCATCAAACAAATCAAGAGTCACCACCTATGTGTCATGATACTAGAGCTTGCCCAAGCCTATAAATAGAGCCACACCCTTCATCCATATGAGCATCTTGTACCATGCTACAAGGAAACCAAACACTTGAGACTTTCCATGTGAATTAGTTAGGATCAAGATGAAGAAGCTAGGAGGGGAGGCATACCACAAGATGCGTGTTTATCAGATTTCCTGAAGAACAAGCTACATAAGATACCAAGGTAGAATTCCTAGGCAAACCATATATTTAGAGGATCATATCATCATCTCTTGAGTAGGACCTTAGGATATTCCAAGACATGGAGAAGTGAGAGAAGTTATAATACTAACCATAGTCATGTGCATACAAGAATATTAGAGTAGTACTAATCCTAGATGTTCAAGTCAATATTGGATCTTGGAGGTGAGAACCCTATTCCAATAGCAATACCTTAGAAAACCAATTCCATAATCATCACCACTTAGTATTAATTATAAACCCTAAGAATCTAGGATGAGTGTGATGAGAGGAATAATAAGGAGGGATTAGTGAGGAATAAGTGGATCTTGTCTAATGCATGATTATACCTTGTAAATATAGATGATAAGTTAAAAACATATGATTAATAGATCTCATCTATCACATAAAATAATAAGTATGTCACCAATAGTTAACCCCAAACCAATCCTCATGCCTTGTATGGAGGAGTAATGTCATTAAACCTAAACCTTGTTTATCCAAACACTAGAGTAACCCTAGCTAGCCAATAAAACATAATCAAAGCTTATGTTCATATCCTAATTCTTGGTTGTGTATCAATTGGGTGATCACAACTAAAACCCTAGGTCACCTTTGCATTTCAATCCAAGTATCACTTTGGATTAAAAGTAAAACCCTGCCATGCCTCATGCCTATTTTATATTTCAATTAATGAAGCATCATCAAATTCTTAAACCCTAAGAACTATCACACACATAAAATCATGAACCAATTCCATACCCTTTTCCATTTGTTGAACTCTAGCCATAATTCAACTATATGTGAGTAATCACTATGGTTAAGCAATAGAAAAATATAATATGTTCACCATGCACATGTCTAAATTTTAAAAGCATTTAAACATATGTGATTTCTAAATTTAAAAGCAATTGAGATGAACCCTAAAATAATATCTATTTGAGTCTTAACTTGTACCTCATAAGAACCAAAATTAATCAATTATAAATGGTTGTTTAAAAACAAAACAAGACAGTGAGTATCATTATCAAATTGTTATAATATTCAAATAATTTAGAACCTGCAAAACAAAACAGAATTCAAATTTGAATTCAAAACATAAAATAGAAACCAGGAAATAAAAACAGAAAATAGAAAAGAAGAGAAGAAGCTTACCTGGCTTACCTGGACCGCAGCAGCCCATCACCACCATTTCGCAGCCCAGTACCGCACCAGCCGAGCAGGCCAACACAGCCCAGACGCGGCCCAGCCCAAAGCCACTTACCGTTTCGCGTGCGTCAATAATCGTGCGAAGAGAAAAGCCTCGTTCTTCTTCTTCCCCGGCGACGACAGCGCGACCATGCCAGTCGGCGACGCCCTCGTCGATGATAAGCACGGATTCGGACGCCAACAAGACGCTCAAGACTTGCACTAATCGATTCGCGTCCGAGCATATCCAGAAGAGAAAGATCTGCGTCCAGAGAACTCTCCAGGCACCGCCACCTCCTGACCGTCGTCGTCGTCGTGTCGAGGCCTCAGAGCTCCCCTCGGCCTATAAATAGGGGAGAGCACCGCCGAGCACCCCTTGATCTCATCCAACCATCCATTTCCCCTCAGCATCTCTCTAGCCCTCGATTTCTTCCTCGACCCTGCTTCCGACGTCGAGCACGAAGCCAACGATTGAGGCCACCCCGGAGCTTGCCGTGAGGTCTAGGAGGAGCGCCTGTCGCCGTAGAGCATGTGGGAGGAAGGAATCATGCTGGATCTTCCTCAAGCCGTCGAATTTCATCGATCCCTTCCACAGTACCTCGCCGGTAATGGCGAATTCCTCACCGTCTCCGTCAACAATCGCCGGAGTCGACCACACCATCATCACCAGGGTGAGCTTGCGCATCTCTGGACCCCTCTATTGCTTCCTGGCATCAATCGTAGTCGTAGTTCGTGTGCTCGCCGGAGTAAACCACCGCGGGACTTGGTCGCCGGCGTAGCTCCGGTGAGTCCCCGCACAAACCATCACCACCAGTAGCTTTGTTTCGTCGTTCTCGTTCGATTGGTACCAACCGCGCGTCCCGGGGAACCCTAAATCAGCGGCGCCACCGTGCCCTGGCCGCCGGCGGTTAAACGCCGGTGCGGTCAACAGCCCAGTCCATTTTGACCAGTCGTTGCATGCGTGGCATCCAACGTGGCAGTAGCCCCACCTGTCTGTCTCTGGGTGTGTGATGACAGGAAAATGGCGGCGACAAAAGTAACTAATGTACGCGTCCACGTCATAGAGACAGATAGAAATTTAAATGCGCAGTGCATAAGATAAATAAAAGGGATCAAACATTGCAGGTACTTTATTTCCAGAACTTTCACATTTACATAAAAGAACTGTTAATTACATCTCCGGAGAGAAAACCCCTGATTAAGAATTCCAACATTTCTAATATAAAGGATTACATCACATGACTATTACAAAAGATAAAATAGAAAATCTAAGTCCTCCTCGCTGTCGTCGACGCCGCCGTGCTTGGGGGAGCATTTAATCTTCTTTGAATTATCACATGATTTCATATTGTTTGTTTGGTGACATATGTGTCATATTTTTACTTGTACTAATATTAGAAGTACAAGGAATAAGCATGCATCAAATACAATTTTATTTAATCGGCTTATATGGAATATATTGTTCAATTATTTGTAAGGTCATTTGCTTCTTAGTTAGCCGACTAAAGTTGTATCTAACATTGTGTGTGCAGTTTTGGCCGTATATATGTACGACACATTTTTCTACATGCATGGAGCGAGCTGGATGCATCCGGATTTTCATATCTTCACTAGTACTAATGTATAGCACCGGTACTCATATTCCATGGACACGGGTATGCATAGTTTAATTCTCAGCCTTTTTTTATATGAGAATATATGAGAAATGTAAGTTAATGATCACATCTTGGATTAACCTACATGCATTTTGTTACTTGATTTTGGCCATACGTGCATGTTGGGGGCTGCAAGCGGAAATATATGGAGGCTGCTTATCTACTTTTGGGCAGGTTTATAGCAGCGTGGTGATTTTCATACTTGCCCTTTTAGAGCATTAAAGCTCTTGTAAAGGATTTTCTTTCATTTCATTCTAGACTAGATCCATCTATTTGAAAGACTTGGCTAGCTAGACTTTGTGGTAAGTTTTAAACTATACCAAGATTTAATATTTGGCATTTTAAAGCTTTTTAGCTTGTGTCAATATGACCAAACCAAAGGCGTAATTTAGTAGCATTTTAATTTAGAGCACCTTGGCTTGTGTCAATGTGACCAAACCAAGAGCGTGTTTTTTATTGTATATATGTAGATTTATAGCACTTTGGTTTGTGTCAATGTGACCAAACCAAAAGCCAATATATATTGCCTTTGGAGGGTATTGGTTTAAAGCTACTTGGTTCATGTCCATGTGACCAAACCGAGCGCTTGATATTTTTTACCAGTATTTGATTTTATAGCAACTTGTTTTGTGTCAATATGACCAAAACAAGAGCCAAATATTTAATATGATATGAATTTGAGCGACTTGGCTTATGTCAATATAACCAAACCAAGGGTATGATTTTAACATGTAATTTTATAGCAACTTGTTTTGTGTCAATGTGACCAAAACAAGAGTATAATTTTAATAACATATGTATTTTGAGCGACTTGGTTTGTGTCAATGTAACCAAACCAAGGGCCATTTGTTTTAGTGATATGTGTATTTTATAGCAACTTGGTTTGTGTCGATATGACCAAAACAAGAGGCAAAATTTCTTATCATATGGGTGTGGATGGTTATATGGATTTAGAGCAACTTGGTTTGTGTCAATGTAACCAAACCAAGAGCAATGATTTAGTACTATGTACTTTTAGAGCAACTTGTCTTGTGTCAATGTGACCAAAACAAGCCCTAATGATTATATGGATTTAAAGCAACTTGCATTGTGTCAATGTGACCAAAACAAGAGCATGGTTTTAATAACATATGTATTTGAGCGGCTTGGTTTGTGTCAATGTAACCAAACCAAGAGCCATTTGTTTCTTGATTATATGGATTTAAAGCAACTTGGTTTGTGTCCATGTGACCATACCAAGAGCAGCGATTTAGTAGTATGTGTTTTCAGAGCAACTTGTTTTGTGTCAATGTGACCAAAACAAGAGCCAATAGTTTTAGGATAAAGAATGCAATATGAGAGGTAACAATTTAGGAAGAGAAATCCCTAGTTTCTGTCAATATGACCAAACTAGAGATTAGGAGGAGAAATTCCATGGCTTGTGTCAATATGACCAGCCAAGGAGCAAAGGAAGGATCATATTCTCACCTTTGCGTTGATGTCCTCCGAGCCTTCTTCTTGCGCGTGTGCAAGGGCAGCGGCCGGCCGGCCGGCAGCGGCCAAGCAGCAGCGCTTTTATGCGTGTATGTGGGCGAGCGTATAATGGGAATTCGAGCGATGGATGAATGAGCGATCAGAGAAGCGGTGAAAAAATGGAGTCTGTGTGGAGGATCAGCGGTGGATGCGTATCTGGTATTTATAGAGGTTGGGGGCTTCGTCGCTCACCGCGAGGAGTTGCGTCGCTGCGTGCGATCGTGCGGATCGTGGGAGCGATCGTGAGAGGACGTGGCCAGGCAATTCTCGATGGAGTGTTTAACTGCTGCGTGACCTCTTCATGCATATGGGCCATGGGCTGGATGACTATTCATTATTATATTGTTAATCATGCACTGGTGCCGTCTAATCCATGCAACGATTGTGGAGATGCACGTATAGTTCGTTTATGGCCCAATAACTAGCTAGCTTGTTACGTGTTAGCTTACATGGTTATTGTAAATTGATTTCTACATATGTTCCAAAATTTCCTTTTTGCTGTAATACTTTGCATACATGATTCACTATTTATTTAATTCAATGCAACTATATTTTATAGCGTTGTCATGACAAAGTCGATTTTTATCACTCGTACGGTCGGAATTTAGTTTAGAAATTCAGCGTCACTCGTGGAGTTTTGAATTTAGGTCAATATTAAACTACCGCCGTCAATGGCGACATAACTTTATATTGTGTGTTTTTTAGGCAAAACCCTATTTTGTTTAGAATTAATTTATTTAATTATTTAATTTGTCATATTTCATAACCATCGGCTACCTGTTATAACATAAGACAAAATCAGTGTCAACAGATGCCCCTCGAGGTCTGGGTGCGAATTATATTTTTTTCGGATCCGGAACTCGAAAATATATGAGTGCATTTTTGTGTTTTTTCAAATCATAAAACATTGATATTATATGGCTGAATTCTTTTAAGGTATCCAAAATGTTTAGATATGGACTAGATATCTGTACAACCGGAGAATTTCCCAGCTGTCAAGCTAATATTGTCGTTCATAGATTTGGCCCAACAGACACACCTTATGTTTGTCTTTTTCCTCTACGTGCATCACATGAAGCTTATTCCGATCTTCCATCTCCTTTTGAGAGACGAAGTGGAAAATATTTTGGCCTACATCTTGGCCTCATGAAGCTTTGGGGCAATTTAATTTTCGATATGAACCTGTTCGGGCGAGTACAGCATTGGAGCCATTTAATTTTCCGTATGACGCTTATAGTTTAGGCACATATAGCATTGGAGCATATTATGATTTTTTATGCTAATAGTTTAGGCTCATATAGCATTGGAGCATATTATGATTTTTTTATGCTAATAGTTTAGGCTCATGTAGCATTGGAGCATATTATGATTTTTTATGCTAATAGTTTAGGCTCATATAGCATTGGAGCATATTATGATTTTTTTATGCTAATAGTTTAGGCTCATGTAGCATTGGAGCATATTATGCCTTCATATATATATTTTTTTTATCTGAAATGTGATTGATTGGATTAGATGGCTTTCTTGGATCGATGTTGTATCTCATTCTCTTGTGTTTGTTTGTGTTGTTTGCCAGCTGGTTTGAAATATTGCAATTTATTCCTCCTTTTATTGTAGCTCATAATGAAGTTGCATTACTGCTCCCCGGACTTGTTTCATCTGAATAGCAACCTGAGTATGATCTTGGAAATATTCCTTTGATATATGAGCGAAGTTTAATGTTAGTCTTTTCATGTATGTAATATGGACCAAAAGCAAATCCCCAGCTTTCCTTTTATGAGAGGTCATGTATATGTGCCTTTGTAAATGTTTTCCGCATTAAATATCTTATCCTTGACATGTCTCAGAAAACTTTGGATGAATTCGTCCCCAACAACCCTTTAATATGTGGTGAGCTTGATGTCTCAGTATCAACTTGGAGTGAATTTATGTGAGTTTGTATAGAACTCAACATAATGTAATGGCGACAGATCAAGGAAACATGAAAAAAAATCCATGTAATGCAGGCTCTAATGTACCATACATATTAGGACACGGTAAGGTAAAGTATGCCCCAGCATCTTGGATTCCCATTTACATGAGTTTGTGCTAAGTCACATAGGAGATTCCGGGTTACACTCAATTACACCCTGCATTTTATACTCGTAGAAACAAAATTGTGTATGTTTTAGTTTTGATGGAATGTGCCTTTTGTGATTGCAAGGGAGTACTTTTTTAGCATTCCGAGAGATCCTTGACACAACATCTTGATGTCGCCCTTTAGCTTCTCCTGGCCTATCATGAAGGCATACATCATGAAACATTTAACTTGTGTCATTTTGCAAAATTCTTGTAGCTCATGATATAGAGCACAATGATCTAAAGAAATATCGGCTGAATAGTTGATGAGTTACACCCCCATCCCTTGTTGAAATTCATTCATGTCTACATGCAGCACTATTTATTTGGGAGCTAATAATTTGGAGCTCTATCATGACCTGCATGTTTTTTCTACGATGAGTAATTAAGCCATGTTTTTTTACGATGACCTATATATTAAATGTGATATTTATGCCTGAAGCTATAAAGACATGGTGTGTCTATTTGCAGTGCGCCATGTTTTATGATTATCAAGGTAAATTTAT
>NC_061509.1:166552889-166605183 GCF_022539505.1 Lolium rigidum | reverse complement strand
CCCCTGCTAAAATTATATCTTTGAGGAGTAGCATAATGAATTTTAAACAATTAGATAATGAACATGTTGCTCAAGCTTGGGAAAGAATGAAATCTCTGGTTAAAAATTGCCCAACCCATGGAGTGACTACTTGGATGATCATCCAAACCTTCTATGCGAGGACTAAATTTTTCTTCGCGAATTTATTGGATTCAGCTCTTGGAGGTACCTTTATGTCCATCACTCTTGGTGAAGCAACAAAGCTTCTTGATAATATGATGATTAATTACTCTGAATGGCACACGGAAAGAGCTCCACAAGGTAAGAAGGTAAATTCTGTTGAAGAATCCTCTTCCTTGAATGATAAGGTTGATGCTATTATGTCTATGCTTGCGAATGATAGGACTAATGTTGATCCTAATAATGTTCCATTAGCTTCATTGGTTGCACAAGAAGAACATGTTGATGTAAACTTCATTAAAAATAATAATTTCAACAACAATGCTTATCGGAACAATTCTAGTAATAACTATAGGCCATATCCTTATAATAATGGTAACGGTTATGCTAATTCTTATGGAAATTCTTACAACAATAATAGGAATACACCCCTGGACTTGAAGCCATGCTTAAAGAATTTATTAGTACACAAACTGCCTTTAACAAATCTGTTGAGGAAAAGCTCAATAAAATTGATATTCTTGTTTCTAGAGTTGATAGTCTTGCCTCTGATGTTGATCTTTTGAAATCGAAAGTTATGCCTAATAGGGATATTGAAAATAAAATTGTTACTACAGCAAATGCCATCCAAGTTAGAATTAATGAGAATATAAGATTAATGGCTGAGCTGCGTGCTAGGTGGGATAGAGAAGAAAATGAAAAACTAGCTAAAGAGAAGAATGTAGCTAAAGTTTGGACTATTACCACCACTAGTAATGCTAATGCTTCACATGTTGCTGCACCTCCTACTCATACTAATAAAAGAATTGGTGTTAGCAATGTTTCCACTTCTAATGCAAAGCGTGAAAAGCTACTGAAAGCTGCTAAAGCTGCTGAAGCTGCTGTGATAAAGCTGCTGAAATTTTTTCCAACATTGGGGATGATGATCCCATTGCTTTAGATTATAATGGTTTGAATTTTGATGATTGCCACATCTCTGAAGTTATAAAGTTCTTGCAAAAACTTGCTAAAAGTCCTAATGCTAGTGCTATAAATTTGGCTTTCACGCATCATATTACAAATGCTCTCATAAAAGCTAGAGAGAGAAACTAAAGCGTGAAGCCTCTATTCCTAGAAAGCTAGAAGATGGTTGGGAGCCCATCATTAAGATGAGAGGTTAAAGATTTTGATTGTAATGCTTTATGTGATCTTGGTGCAAGTATTTACTGTTATGCCTAAGAAAATTTATAATATGCTTGACTTGCCACTAGTTGAAAAATTGTTATTTGGATGTTAATCTTGCTGATCATTCTACAAAGAAACCTTTGGGTAAAGTTGATAATGTTCGCATTACGGTTAACAATAATCTTGTTCCCGTTGATTTTGTTGTCTTGGATATTGAATGCAATGCATCTTGTCCAATTATATTGGGAAGACCTTTTCTTCGAGCTGTTGGTGCTATTATTGATATGAGGGAAGGTAATATAAAATATCAATTTCCTCTCAAGAAAGGTATGGAACACTTCCTAGAAAGAGAATGAAGGTACCTTATGATTCTATTATTAGAACAAATTATGATGTTGATGCTTCATCTCTCGATGTTACTTGATACACACTTTACAGCCTAGCTGAAAGGCGTTAAAAGCGCTTATGGGAGACAACCCATGTTTTTACCTACAGTACTTTGTTTTTATTTTGTGTCTTGGAAGTTGTTTACTACTGTAGCAACCTCTCCTTATCTTAGTTTTGAGTTTTGTTGTGCCAAGTTAAGCCGTTGATAGAAAAGTAAGTACTAGATTTGGATTACTGCGCAGTTCCAGATTTCTTTGCTGTCACGAATCTGGGTCCACCTCCCTGTAGGTAGCTCAGAAAATTATGCCAATTTACGTACATGATCCTCAGATATGTACGCAACTTTCATTCAATTTGAGCATTTTCATTTGAGCAAGTCTGGTGCCATTTTAAAATTCGTCAATACGAACTGTTCTGTTTTGACAGATTCTGCCTTTTATTTCGCATTGCCTCTTTCGCTATGTTGGATGAATTTCTTTGATCCACTAATGTCCAGTAGCATTATGCAATGTCCAGAAGTGTTAAGAATGATTGTGTCACCTCTGAATATGTCAATTTATATTGTGCACTAACCCTCTAATGAGTTGTTTCGAGTTTGGTGTGGAGGAAGTTTTCAAGGATCAAGAGAGGAGTATGATGCAACATGATCAAGGAGAGTGAAAGCTCTAAGCTTGGGGATGCACCGGTGGTTCACCCCTGCATATATCAAGAAGACTCAAGCGTCTAAGCTTGGGGATGCCCAAGGCATCCCCTTCTTCATCGACAAATTATCAGGTTCCTTCCCTGAAACTATATTTTTATTCGGCCACATCTTATGTGCTTTTTCTTGGAGCGTCGGTTTGTTTTTGTTTTTGTTTTGTTTGAATAAAATGGATCCTAGCATTCACTTTATGGGAGAGATACACGCTCCGCTGTAGCATATGGACAAATATGTCCTTGGTTTCTACTCATAGTATTCATGGCGAAGTTTCTCCTTCGTTAAATTGTTATATGGTTGGAATTGGAAAATGATACATGTAGTAATTGCTATAAATGTCTTGGGTAATGTGATACTTGGCAATTGTTGTGCTCATGTTTAAGCTCTTGCATCATATGCTTTGCACCCATTAATGAAGAAATACATAGAGCATGCTAAAATTTGGTTTGCATATTTGGTTTCTCTAAGGTCTAGATAATTTCTAGTATTGAGTTTGAACAACAAGGAAGACGGTGTAGAGTCTTATAATGTTTACAATATGTCTTTTATGTGAGTTTTGCTGTACCGTTCATCCTTGTGTTTGTTTCAAATAAGCCTTGCTAGCCTAAACCTTGTATCGAGAGGGAATACTTCTCATGCATCCAAAATACTTGAGCCAACCACTATGCCATTTGTGTCCACCATACCTACCTACTACATGGTATTTTCCCGCCATTCCAAAGTAAATTGCTTGAGTGCTACCTTTAAAATTCCATCATTCACCTTTGCAATATATAGCTCATGGGACAAATAGCTTAAAAACTATTGTGGTATTGAATATGTAATTATGCACTTTATCTCTTATTAAGTTGCTTGTTGTGCGATAACCATGTTTCTTGGGGAACGCCATCAACTCATTGTTGAATTTCATGTGAGTTGCTATGCATGTTCGTCTTGTACGAAGTAAGGGCGATCTACACTGAGTTGAATGGTTTGAGCATGCATATTGTGAGAGAAGAACATTGGGCCGCTAACTAAAGCCATGATCCATGGTGGAAGTTTCAGTTTTGGACAAACATCCTCAAATCTCTAATGAGAAAGAATTAATTGTTGTCAAATGCTTAAAGCATTAAAAGGGAGTCCATTATCACATTGTCTATGTTGTCCCGGTATGGATGTCTAAGTTGAGAATAATCAAAGCGAGAAATCCAAATGCGAGCTTTCTCCTTAGACCTTTGTACGGGCGGCATAGAGGTACCCCTTTGTGAAACTTGGTTAAAGCATATGTATTGCGGTGATAATCCAGGTAGTCCAAGCTAATTAGGACAAGGTGCGGGCACTATTAGTACACTATGCATGAGGCTTGCAACTTATAAGATATAATTTACATGATGCATATGCTTTATTACTACCGTTGACAAAATTGTTTCATGTTTTCAAAATCAAAGCTCTAGCACAAATATAGCAATCGATGCTTTTCCTCTATGAGGACCATTCTTTTACTTTCAATGTTGAGTCGGTTCACCTATTTCTCTCCACCTCAAGAAGCAAACACTTGTGTGAGCTGTGCATTGATTCCTACATACTTGCTTATTGCACTTATTATATTACTCTATGTTGACAATATCCATGAGATATACATGTTACAAGTTGAAAGCAACCGCTGAAACTTAATCTTCTTTTGTGTTGCTTCAATACCTTTACTTTGAATTATTGCTTTATGAGTTAACTCTTATGCAAGACTTATTGATGCTTGTCTTGAAGTGCTATTCATGAAAAGTCTTTGCTTTATGATTCACTTGTTTACTCATGTCATACACATTGTTTTGATGTTTGCATTCTCTACATATGCTTTACAAATAGTATGATCAAGTTTATGATGGCATGTCACTCCAGAAATTATCTTTGTTATCGTTTTACTGCTCGGGACGAGCGAGAACTAAACTTAGGGATGCTGATACGTCTCCAACGTATCGATAATTTCTTGTGTTCCATGCCACATTATTGATGTTATCTACATGTTTTATGCACACTTTATGTCATATTCGTGCATTTTACGGAACTAACCTATTAACAAGATGCCAGAAGTGCCGAGTTCGTTGTTTTACTGCTGTTTTTGGTTTCAGAAATCCTAGTAAAGAAATATTCTCGGAATTGGATGAAATAAAAGCCCGAGAGGCCTATTTTCTCACGAAGCTTCCGGAAGTCCGAAGACGAGACGAAGAGGGGCCACGGGGTGGCCAAACCCTAGGGCGGCGCGGCCCCCCCCTGGCCGCGCCGGCCTGTGGTGTGGGCCCCAGTGCCGCCTCTCGACTTGCCCTTCCGCCTACCTAAAGCCTCAGTGACGAAACCCCCGGTCAGAGAGCCACGATACGGAAAACCTTGCGAGACGCCGTCGCCGCCGATCCCATCTCGGGGGATCTGCGGAGATCGCCTCCGGCACCTGCCGGGAGGGGAATCATCTCCAGGAGGACTCTACACCGCCATGGTCGCCTCCGGAGTGATGAGTGAGTAGTCTACCCCTGGACTATGGGTCCATAGCGGTAGCTAGATGGTTGTCTTCTCCCCATTGTGCTATCATTGTCGGATCTTGTGAGCTGCCTATCATGATCAAGATCATCTATATGTAATTCTATATGTTGCGTTTGTTGGGATCCGATGAATAGAGAATACTTGTTATGTTGATTATCAAAGTTATGCTTATGTGTTGTTTATGATCTTGCATGCTCTCCAGTTACTAGTAGATGCTACTGGCCAAGTAGATGCTTTTAACTCCAAGAGGGAGTACTTATGCTCGATAGTGGGTTCATGCATTGACACACGGGACGGTGTGAAAGTTCTAAGGTTGTGTTGTCTTGTTGCCACTAGGGATAAAACATTGATGCTATGTCTAAGGATGTAGTTGTTGATTACATTACGCACCATACTTAATGCCGTGTCTGTTGCTTGCAACAATGCGGAGGGTTCGGATGAGCATAAATTCCGAGGATTTTCCCGAAAGTTGGATTTCTGCACAAAAACGAGACACCAGAACAGTTCTGCTGAAAACAGCGTTAGTCCGTGTTAGTTGCATCCAAAATACACAAATTAGAGGCAAACAATAGCAAAAGTGTTCGGGAAAGTAGATACGTTTTGCACGTATCAGATGCCTGGCTTCTTCTTGGCGACTTCAACCTCATCACGAAAGCTTCGGACAAAAACAACCTCAACATAAATCGTAGGCTCATTGGAAAGTTCCGGGCGGCACGGGATTTCCTTGTCCTAAAAGACATGCGTATGGACGGGCGGCGCTTCACTTGGTCCAATGCCCAAGCGGACCCTGTTCTTACCAAGATAGACCATGTTTTCTGCACCGCCGATTGGGATGCCCTTTTTCCGGATGCCCATCTCCAGGCCATTACGTCCGCCTGCTCCGACCACGCGCCTCTCTTTCTCCAAGGGTCGGTCGCCTCGCCCAGGAAACAGTCTTTCAAGTTTGAAGAATTCTGGCTTCGTATGCAGGGATTCAAAGAAACGGTTTCCGAGGCATGGAACAAGGACATCCTCGCCCACGACCCCATCCGTCGAGTCCATATCAAGCTTGCTCGCACTGCAAAGGCCCTTAAAAGGTGGAAAAGGCAGAGCATCGGCGACCTTCGGATTCAGCTAGCAACTGCGAAAGAGATTATCCTTCGTATGGATCAGGCGGAGGAGGCTAGGCCCCTCTCGGACGGCGAGCGGGAGTTGCGGCGCCAGCTCAAATGCTCTTACTTGGGCCTACTCTCCATCCAGAAGATCAAACTGCGACAGCGATCCTGCCTAACCTAGATCCGTCTTGGCGACGCTAACACGAAGCTGTTTCATGTCAGGGCAAACGGACGTAGAAGGAAAGTCCACATTCAGACTCTTGCCTCTGAGCAGGGCACTGCAATCACCGCCAAAGACAAAGAAGAGGTGCTGCTGAACCACTTCAAAGGACATCTTGGGAAGAAGGCCCCCAGACTACTTCGCCTTGATTGGGACGGTCTGGGATACACCCCTCACGACCTTTCGGACTTGGATGCCCCCTTCAGCGAGGCTGAGATTCGAGACGCTGTTTTCTCCCTCCCCTCCGTTAAGGCGCCCGGTCCCGACGGCTTCATCGGCGCCTTTTTCAAGAATTGATGGGACACCATCAAGCATGACGTCATCGCCGCTATTCTCCATTTGTCGCATATCCGGGATGGATGTGCTAGCCTGGTCAATTCAGCCAACATCATTCTCATCCCGAAGAAATCTGATGCGGTGACGGTGGGAGATTACAGACCCATAAGTCTCATTCACAGCCTTTCGAAGATTTTCTCCAAGCTTCTGGCTAACCGGCTAGCACCGATTCTCCCGGACATCGTCTCCAAGTGCCAGAGTGCTTTTGTCAAGAAACGCGGTATCCACGATAACTTTCTTCACGTCCAGAACCTCATCAAGGAGCTTCACTCTTCGAAGACGCCGAGCCTCTTCCTGAAGTTAGATATCTCCAAGGCTTTCGGCTCCGTTGGCTGGGCTTACCTTCTGGAGGTCCTTGCGGCTCTAGGGTTTGGCCAAATTTGGAGGAATTGGGTATGCCTATCGTTATCCTCTGCCACATCCAGGGTGCTTCTTAACGGCGAGCCCGGCACCCCCTTCTGGCACGCCCGGGGTCTTCGTCAGGGGGATCCGCTATCCCCCATGCTCTTCATCCTGGCAATCGACCCTCTTCAGCGCATCCTCTCCCTTGCCACTCAACAGGGCATCCTCACTCCCATTCGCTCCAGGGTCACAAGCTGCCGGATTTCCCTGTACGCCGACGATGTTGGGATCTCTGTGAACCCCCGCAAGGACGACCTCAGTGCCATCTCCTCTATCCTAGAGTGCTTCGGAAAAGCTAGTGGGCTTGTCACCAACATGACAAAGACGGAAATCTTCCCGGTGCGCTGTGCAGATATTGACCTGCTGGACATCCTCACTGACTTCCCGGCTAAACTGGCCAGTTTCCCGGGGAAATACCTTGGCCTACCTCTCCACTTTCGACGCCTCCGAAAGGTCGACCTGCAGCCTCTGATCGACAAGATTGCGGGAAAGTTGCCGGGATGGATGGGCAAGAACTTAGCGCGGCCAGGAAGAGTCATCCTTGCTAAAGACGGTCCTCATGGCTACCGGTATATACCACGCTACAGTCATACCGCTGCCTAAATGGGCTAGAGACAGGATCAACAAGATTGCCAGGACCTTCGTCTGGGCGGGGGACGAAGGAGAACATGCGGCTCAAGGGAAAGCCCTCGTGAATTGGAAAACGGTGTTCAGGCCGAAGACTCTGGGGGGCTTGGGAATGCCGGATATTGAAAGATCTGGAAGAGCTTTAAGGCTCCGCTGGCCTTGGCTCCAATGGACTGACCCTGAGCGTACGTGGGCGGGATCAAAGCTTCCCTGTGACGAGACTGACATGCGCTTTTTAGGGCCTCCACCAAGATCACTATTGGCAACGGAAAGCTTACCTCCTTCTGGCACGACAACTGGTGTGGACGGGGCCCCCTTTCGACTTGGGCGCCTGACCTTTTCAAGATCGCCTCCAGGAAAAACCGCACGGTTGCCAAAGAGTTGAGCGACAACAACTGGATCCACTCCGTCAACAAGATAAACACTCCCACGCAGCTGGCGCAATATTTGGAGCTTTGGGACATCATCCAAGCCGTCAACCCGGCCCCCGACCAACCGAGACTCCATTTTATGGACTCTCACTACCGACTCGACTTACAGTGCCAGCTCTGCTTACAAGGCTCAGTTCTTCGGTGGCCAGGCTAGATTTCTCGCAACAAAGATATGGGCTGCTCACGCCGAACCGAAGTGCAAGCTTTTTGGATGGCTTGCCCTGCATGGAAAGCTGCTAACTGCTGATATTCTCTCTATGTCCTCTATGTCTACATGCGCCCGAGACGGCCAACCACCTATGCAAAGATTGCCCTTTCACCATAGCCATTTGGAACCGGATGAAGACCTGGGACAACGATGACAGCCCTGATAATCGCCACGTCCACCAATCCATCACTGAGTGGTGGGATGACTTGATCTCTGGAAAGGCTCCAAAGGAACAAAAACGCATCAGCGGCCGGTTCCTATATGTTCTTTGGAATGCTTGGAAGGAACGAAACAGACGCATTTTCACTGGGCGCCGCCTTACCTATCTTGAGGTTGCCGATATTGCAAAGGAAGACGTCCTCCAGAGGGACCGTGCCATCAACGGCTTCGGGCCGGCCATACCGGCCGAACCTGACTGACCTTTTTCCCTCTTCTTTTTTTTTCTTTGCGTGGTTTTCTGGGGCATATTCCCACCTTAATCTAAATATGCCCTCTCATGTACAGTTTGGTCGGTTTTTCCCCCTTGCTTAATGAAAAGGCAGTGCTCCTGCCGGTTGCTCCAAAAAAAAAAAATCCTACCATCATTAACCAAAAGATATTCTATCTCAAAAGAAAAAAAGATATGCAAAAGCTTTACAGGTGGTAGTGAGAGGTGTGAATCTACTATCAGCCCAAGTAGACAAAAAAAAAGATGGAAGAGCATCTATTTATTGCTAGAGATATTTTTGATGTCAACTTTATTGCTAGTGCTTAATTACTCAAGATAACCGATCTATTGGCACATTCCAAATTTTCGTAACGGTAGGAGTTAAGAGGCTGGCCCAATATTTTGTTTGGCCCAACACATTGTTTCGGTCCTATCAGCATATCCTTCACAAAGTTCTCAAAAAAAAAAAAAAGCATATCCTTCACAAACCTTGGTATGAATACAAACCCGTTGTTTCAGACCCACTACATGCACATCACAGTCCAAAGAAAATGCACATCAGAGGAACGAGATACCATGTAGAGGGAAGTACCATGAAACCGCAAAATCGACCCTTGTCTCTAGTGAGCCAGTTTCTTTTTTCATAAATAAAACACCTAACTGAAAGTTTCCAAAATTCTGAAATTAAAATCACGTACGTGTATAAGTTATGCACCATGTATTTGTATAATTTTATGAACATATATATATTCATTTGTGGGCTACACACAATACATAAATATGATATCATTGTTTATACACAATATTCTTTTGTGTTGCAGTTCAGAAATCAAATGGCATATTATATATTTACCGTTGGAATTCAGTTGAGTTTTTTTGGGCAATATTCAACTACAACTTGCCAAATTTTAAAGAAACCGGTCACGATGAAGCTGAGAACAAAACACATGTTCTCCTAGTTCCCTTCCGAAGGCGGACACCTCGAATAATCTTTTCCTCACAAATAAGTAAGAGGGATTTTTTCGGTCTTATCCATTCCCACCTCCCCCAAAGAAGTCAGATACTCAACTGGCTTGGAAGCATGGATGATTTGATCTTCAAATTATTATATAAGAATATCATGATACTATGATTGCAGACGTGATATCTACCACAAGAGACTAAAACAAAAATGATAAATACAAATAAAGGTGGCTTACCTATTACATTTTACTTTACAAATCTGCCACCTTGAGATTCTGGGAGTGGCGAGGTTGGGGGGCTATTCTTCAACATTGGAGCCCTGACTCTCTCATAGTAGCTCCGCCCGAGGATTAATGTTGAATGCTCACGGAGCATATATATTAAAAGGGTTCAGGGTGTGTAGGGATTCGTAGCATAGAAAACAAAAAATTCCTACCGCAAGAACGAATAACAAGCCAAGATCTAATCTAGTAGATGGTAGCAACAAGGTGAAGATCAACATACCATCGAATATCGCTAAGCGTTAACGAGATAAATCTCGTGGTGGATGTAGTCGATCACTTGCCGCTTTTAAAAAGCACGTAGATGATCTTAACGGTGCCACAATCGGGAGCACCTCCGCACTCGGTCACACGTACGGTGTTGATGACGACGTCCTTCTCCACGTTCCAGCGGGCAGCGGATGTAGTAGATCCTCCTAGGAATCCCGCCAACACGACAGCGTGGTGATGGTGGTGGTGGAGATCTCCGGCAGCGCTTCGTCGTAAGCACCGCGGGAGAATAGGGAGGAGGGGAGTGGCTAGGGTTTGGGGAGAGGGGGCACTTGGGCGCCAGCCTTGTGTGCCCTTGGTGGCGCGGCTCAATTGGTGTGTCCAGCCCCCTCCCTCTCCCCCTCATTATATAGGTCGAACCCCCTAGGGTTGGCCCAAAATCTGAATAAGAGTCCAACTCAAAACCTTCCATATTGGTGAAACCTAGGGGAAGTGGGATTGCTCCCTTTCTTTCCCTATGGCCGGCCAAGGTGGTGGAGTCCACCATGGACTCCACCTTCCCCTTTGGTCGGCCGGCTAGGTTGGTGGAGTCCATCCGGGACTCCACCTTCCATGGTGATTTCTTCCAGAAGGTTCTAGAACATTCTAGCGCCTTCCATAAATGCACCAGATCATTTCCAAACTTGGAAAGTGACTTCATATATATAAATCTCATTCTCCGGACCATTCTGGAACTCCTCGTGATGTCCTGGATCCCATCCGAGACTCTGAACAACATTCGAACTCCATTCCATATTCCATATCTACTTAAAACGACATCAAACCTTAAGTGTGTCACCCTACGGTTCGAGAACTATGCTGTAGCACCCTACCTTTTAACAAAGGCAAGATACCTGTGTATAGTGATATTCCCGATATCACTGATAGCACACACATTACAAAATATAGTAATCGTTGCAATAGTATCAAATTACTACATCATTGATCCAGAGGGTAAAGTAAAATCTTACAAATTGCATAGTCACATGGACTAGCTCAACAATATCCAGAACATATACATCGGAAACTAAATCATCAATGAGCCTTCATCATCTTCATGTACCACAGGCAGTCATGTTGGAATGTAGACTCGAGATCCTACCACGTACTTCTCCTCAGAAAATCCTGCACGTTTGAATATGCAGCCCCACGAATGGAGGTCAGTACAATGATGTACTGGCAAATGACACTTATATGGTGGCAGTTTTTAGGCATGACTATTTACATGATATTTGGCTAGTGGAGTCTTGGGCTAATTTGCATAAAGCCAAGTTTATCCTATATTTTATTTAAAACAAAATATTTTGAAATCCTTTGAATGACTTTATGAAATCGCACCATGGTTAAATCCTCCATGGGTTTTAGAATAATCACATGGTTACATCTCACATGAGTTTTCAAAGGTTGATACAAAAATTTAAATACATTCTTAAAAGGTGATGAGATTCTTCCGTACATTCCTTGCCTAGGAGCTCAAATTGTCCATAACCGGGGACACGGCTAAGATCTTAGGTTTAACTCTCGAGAGGTTGTGCACTTTCACCTTACGACCCACCCTTCAGAAGAATGAGACAAGATCTTTCAGAAGAAGAATTCAACCATACAAAATAGACCCGTTCCCTTGGCCGTCGCCTCCACCCACTGTCTAGCCACAAGTTGAACCCCCACAACTTACTTAATCCCGACAGAGCCCATAATACCATAAGGCTGCACTGGAAGCTAACTAAAACATGGACGACATAATAATCTCTTTAATCCTGGGTGGCCAACCACAACAACAACATGCGAACTCTCCGGGATTCACCACTTTAGCCCACTAGGGGCGCGGACCTGAGCAGTCACCCACCAATCAAACAATCCACCCAGGTGTTTCATTAGGGTTGTTAATTTTAAAAATTTCAAACACTCACAACCAATAACGAAACAGCATTGGAATTCTCTACAACTTCTGTGTAGAAAGTTCTTCCATCCGGAAAACTTCTTCTAATAACTTTTCGTGAAAAGTGTAGTCCTATAACTGGTTTCGATATAGTTCCTTTACCCAAATGATCCTTATGATCATATCCATCTTCCAGGACCATTATAATTCTTTATCATGTTCACAGATAATGCATAGCTTACCCCTGATTGTCTAGTTCATGTTATTTAAATACCAATTGAGTTATTTGAGTAAAGTGTGACATGTCCTAGTTTAGATTTTTACCTTGCTTTAGTAGTGTGGAGATACTCTACCCATATCGCATGTGATGAACCTTTGTTATCCATTAGGCTCCGCGAATCAAATCCCGATATCATTCACGCCTATACAATCTCATGCTATTCAATCCTTCCACTTGGTTCGAACTATTCAAACTTTCAAATGAGTTACTTGAGTAGTTCAATATATCATTAGTTCATATCCAATGCTATGTGTGACCTTGTACTACTCTGGTAAGTGTTGTCACACTATGTCAATTGCACAAGTCTTGTTTTACAGTACTTGATACGTCCAATTTGCATCACTATTTTATATCATAATTTGCTGTTATTCATTGATATATTTCATATTTGGAGATGATACTTATGTTATTTCATCTATTTTGCATGTTTCATGATTATTGGAGGATCGCGCACCGGAACCAGGATTCAGCTGGAAAAAGCACCGTCAGAATGCAATATTTCGGAAGATCAACAGTTGACGGAAATTATATGAAAAATCCTATTTTTCCAGATGACGAAGGGAACCAGAAGGGGGAGAAGAGGGGACCCGAGGTGGGCCCACCCCATAGGCCGGCGCGGTCTAAGGCCTGGTCGCGCCGCCCTGTGAGGAGGGGGGCCCACAGCCCCTCTCGCCTCCTTTTCTTCACGTATGCCTTCGTCCCGAAAACCTAAGCTCCAGGGGTACGTCGCGAAGAGCCACAGCCGCCTCTGCGGGGCGGAGAATACCAGAGAGAAAAGAGCTCTCCGGCAGGCTGAAATCTGCCGGGGAAATTCCCTCCCGGAGGGGGAAATCGACGCCATCGTCACCGTCATCGAGCTGGACATCATCTCCATCACCATCATCATCATGTTCATCATCATCACCGCCGTCTCCACCGCTGCACGCCGTCACCGCTGTAACAATTTGGGTTTGATCTTGATTGTTTGATAGGGGAAACTCTCCCGGTGTTGATTTCTACTTGTTATTGATGCTATTGAGTGAAACCGTTGAACCAAGGTTTATGTTCAGATTGTTATTCATCATCATATCACCTCTGATCACGTTCCATATGATGTCTTCTGAGTAGTTCGTTTAGTTCCTGAGGACATGGGTGAAGTCTAAATGTTAGTAGTGAAGTATGGTTGAGTAATATTCAATGTTATGATATTTAAGTTGTGGTGTTATTCTTCTAGTGGTGTCGTGTGAACGTCGACTACACGACACTTCACCTTTATGGGCCTAGGGGAATGCATCTTGTACTCGTTTGCCAATTGCGGGGTTGCCGGAGTGACAGAAACCTGAGCCCCCGTTGGTATATCGATGCAGGAGGGATAGCAGGATCTCAGAGTTTAAGGCTGTCGTTAGATTTATCTTAATTACTTTCTTGTAGTTGCGGATGCTTGCAAGGGGTATAATCACAAGTATGTATTAGTCCTAGGAAGGGCGGTACATTAGCATAGGTTCACCCACACAACACTTATCAAAACAATGAAGATTAATTAGCCGTATGTAGCGAAAGCACTAGACTAAAATCCCGTGTGTCCTCAAGAACGTTTGGTCATTATAAGTAAACAAACCGGCTTGTCCTTTGTGCTAAAAGGATTGGGCCACTCGCTGCAATTATTTATCTCGCACTTTATTTACTCGTACTTTATTCATCTCGTTACATCAAAACCCCCTGAATACTTTTCTGTGAGCATTTACAGTGAATCCTTCATCGAAACTGCTTGTCAACACCTTCTGCTCCTCGCTGGGATCGACATTCTTACTTATCGAAGATACTACGATACACCCCCTATAATTGTGGGTCATCAAGACTATTTTCTGGTGCCGTTGCCGGGGAGTGAAACGCTATTGGTAAGTAGAATTGGTAAGGGAAATTTCTACTGTTTGTGCTGACTTTATTTCTGCCTGCTGCTATAACTCGTTATGGAGAGATCTTCTCTTGAGTGTTTATTTGGGAAATCTACTACTACTGCAAAGGTAGTGGATGAGGCGCCAGGTAAGGAAGAAATCTATACCTAATAATAAAGAAAATAAGGTTTCTTGTGGTCCAACTTAAAACTACCCTTAAAGTTGCAGGAAATTACCCACCAATGCCACCCGTAAGTCAAATATCAAATAACTATCAAATAACTGTAAAAAAAAGCTTCAGCGCTACCTGTGCCGAACAACTCGCCGCCCTCCCTCCGGTTAACGTCTCGTTCAGCGAGGTTGGCCTCGATGTCCTCCTGGATCTTGCGGTAGAATCCGGCGCAGTTGCGGAGCAGTTCGAAGAGCATGCCCATCTGCCCGTCGTGCTCCACCGTGTTCACCGCTGCGGCCAGCGCGCCCGACGCCCACGTACTGACCTCGCCGGATCCGATGAACACCGACGCGAGCGCGGCAGTGCCACCAGAGCCGGGCCGGCCACGGCGAGGCCCTTGTTGAGGTTTAGCACCAGCTTGCCGACAGTCAAGAACTCGTTCTCGTCCTTGGCCTTGATGACCCCGAGGAGGCCCCGCATCTCGTCCTCAAGATCTTGGGTCCATCCGTTGCCGGAAGCGACGGGCGCGCTACCACGGCGGCCGAAGCTCTTGGACTTCTTGGGCAGCCCGTGTCGACGGCTCGGCCACCAGCGTGCGGGCTCGCTCGACTGTCTTTGGGAACTTCTCAAGCTGCGGTGCTAATTCGTGCAAGAACGAAGACGGCCGCGATTCTTCAGATTATTCTGCACATGCGGTTGGGGGACTGACGGTCCTATCCTGAGTTTTTTCTATTTCCTCGTTGCACATGTACGCCAATTAATTGATCTTTCATTTAGATTTAGCTAGCTTACAAGATGCAGGAAAAAGACCAAATGAGAGACCTTATGGAGATCAACGGGAAAACATAGTGAAATACTGGAGTATGTAATTCAGAAGCTATCAATAAAATATGTTGTTGGGTCATATGCACAACTTGAATATCTCTAGAAATATATTATTTGTTTTTGTATTTTGTTACTCCGACACAACGAAGGGATTTGATTTAAGTAGAACCTTTTCTCTGTTGCGGTCCAAAGGCCTATAAAATTGTATTCAAATTTGAAAGAAAGCATTATATGGAACTACAATTTCCTCATTTGGATATTTTTTACTCCCTCCGATCCAGAAAAAAATGTCGGGCGAAACATTTTACAAAAAACCTCTCGCACTTGTATTTTAATCAACCCGCACTGCACCCAACCGAACCATCCCGAAACGCACGCAGAGGAACCACCAAATCAGACCATATCCGTCGATCCCCACCCAACCCTAAAAACAACGCCAGTGCCCCCCCCCCCCATGAACCACGCTGTCGCGCCGCTCCGTCGAGCTCGCCTGGCTACATCGCGCACGCGGCGGAGGGGCTCCATGATGCGACGACCACACACCTGCACACACTAGGAGATGTGCCGTCCTTGGACCTGCCGCCGGTGGCAGCCTAGCTGATCGCACCTCAGGCGGACTTGCCGCCTGGCCGGCGACGGGGATCCAACCGGTCTCATCCATGGTAAGACTCCGATCTGGAGTCCATCTCGATGGATCCAGGACTCTTCCCTCGACAGTAGCAAGGCCATTGCATTAATCATTTTTATAAGGGTTTAATTATAAAAACGCAAATCTACTAAGCACCCAACACTTTTTTCGGATCGGAGGGAGTACATAGATGTATCAACTGGTTTGTTTATAGTGATTCATGGAGTAGGAACATGTCCATGTCAAAAAGAGCATTATTTTTTAGCGGTGGCGGCATCTCCGACAAGGTCGTAGAGGAGAAGAGTTCACCCGAGGTAGCAGCTCTGTCACATCCACCGCATGATAAAGGACGATTGCGTCGAGAAAATGTCACCCTCCCAAATTCCATCACTTCGAGTATTGCAACATGCAAGCTACCCCCGGAGGAACCAGCTCCGCCGGCACATAACGTCCGCCAAGCGGGACCACGAGAGGTTAGACGATAGTTTTGTCAAAATAGAACATGCCACTCTCGCACAAGATATTATTTGTCTTATGTTTCCCGTTGCAACACACGGGCAAATTTACTAGTACCATACAAAATACCTATGAAGATTATTGAACGTGTAGTGGGTAACCGTTATACAGGGGATGGAACTGTCCACCCTGGAGATCATTTACTATTCTTACATGAATTATGCGGTTTATTCAAGTGTGCAGGTATTGCTATGGATGAAGTGAGGAAGAAATTATTCTCGTATCGTTGTCCGGTAAAGCGGCGCATTGGTATAAATTACTGGATAATGGGGATTCTCTTGAATGGAATGATATTGTGCCCCGGTTTTATTCTAAGTTCCATCCTCCAAGTGAGATTCACAAAGATCGGAATCGCATATATAATTTTTGGCCTCATGAAGGAGAGAGTATTGCCCAAGCGTGGGGGAGATTGAAGTCTTTAATGCTCAAATGCCCCATTCATGAGCTTCCTGGTAATATTATTATTGATAATTTCTATGCAAGACTTTCATTTCAAGACAAGACCTTGCTGGATACTTCTTGTTCTCGGATCATTTACACGCAACAAGGAAGAGTTTAAAAGGGACCTTCTTAATCGGATCCAAGAAAATACCGAAGGATGGGAGAACAACAAGGATAGAGAATCAGGTATAAATTATGATTATAAATGCATTGAAGCTTTTATGGATACTGATAAATTTCGTAATATGAGTGCTACTTATGGTCTTGATTCTCAAGTTGCTGCAAATCTTTATAGAGCTTTTGCTTCTCATTATGAATTGCCTAAGAAGAACTTCGATAAGTATCATGAACCGTATAAAGATAAAATTGATTCATCTATAAATAAATGTGTTGTAGTTGAAACTGTTGATCATGTTATTCCTGAAGCTTATATTGAAAAAACTCCTTTCCCCGCTAAAATGAAGGAGTACTCGTTATAAATAGTGCGGTTCATAAAAGTGAAAAGAAACCTATATAACCTCGAAGAACAAATAAAAGTTGAACTCGCTGTTGCAATTGTTAAAGATCTTGTGACTCGAAAATGTAGAAGATGGTCATATTATTTTCTGTGAAGATGCTTCTAATATTGTTTCGCATCCTAATAAGTCTAGGAAAGCTAGTGTTCCTATGCTATCTGTAAGAATTGGTGATCATTGTTATTATGGTTTATGTGATGTTGGTGCAAGTATTAGTGCTATTCCTTATGAGCTTTACACGGAGATTATGCACGAAATTGGTTCTTGTGAACTTGAAGATATTGATGTCGTTATTCGGCTGGCTAATAGAGAAACTATCTCTCCAATTGGTATTATTCGAGATGTGGAAGTTTTATGTGGTAAGATTAAATATCCTGCTGACTTTTTGGTACTTGGTTCTCGCTGCTAGTAAATATTGTCCTATCATTTTTGGTAGACCTTTTCTAAATACTTGTGGAGCTATTATAGATTGCAAGAAAGAGAAAATTTTGACTAAATTTGTCGGTGAATCTTATGAGTTTAACTTCTCTAAATTTACCAAAACTCCTTATAAAATTGATTCGCCTAATAGTGATTTTAAAGTTGAACAAGTGTGCATCTATTGCTCTTGCTCCTAGTAATCCTTTGCAGCAACATTTGGAGAATAGTGAGAGTGAAGGTTTTAGGGAAGAAAGAGACGAGCTTGATGAAATTTTCCTTCGCCAACCTATTCTTAAGCATGATTTACCAGTGGAAGACTTGGGTACAACACCACCACCAAAGGAAGATCATGTCTTTGATTTAAAACCATTGCCTGATAATCTTAAATATGCTCATATTGATGATAAGAAAATATATCCTGTTATTATTAGTTCTAAGCTTTCGAGTTTGAAGAAGAAAGGTTATTGGAAATACTAAAGAAACACCGAGGTGCTATTGGCTACACTCTTGATGACTTGAAGGGGATTTCTCCCTCTATTTGCCAACACGCCATTAATATGGAAGATGATGCGAAGCCCGTTGTTGAACCTCAGCGTCGTCTAATTCCTAAGATGAAGGATGTGGTAAGAAATGAGGTATTAAGACTCCTTGAAGCCGGTATTATATATCCTATTGCTGATAGTAGATGGGTTAGTCCTGTGCATTGTGTTCCTAAGAAAGGAGGAATGACTGTTGTGCCTAATGATAATGATGAGCTCATACCTCAAAGAGTAGTTGTAGGTTATAGAATGTGCATTGATTATCGAAAAGTTAATAAGGTTACTAAGAAAGATCATTACCCTTTGCCTTTTATTGATCAAATGTTACAAAGGTTATCTAAAAATACTCATTTTTGTTTTCTTGATGGTTATTCGGGTTTTCACAAATTGTCGTTAAAACTAAAGATCAAGAGAAAACCACTTTCACTTGTCCCTATGGAACTTATGCTTATAGGCGTATGCCTTTTGGTTTATGTAATGCTCCCGCTACTTTTCAAAGATGCATGTCCGCTATTTTTCATGGCTTTTGTGGGAGTATTGTAGAGGTATTCATGGATGATTTTTCTCGTCTATGGGAATTCTTTTGATAGTTGCTTGCGAAACCTTGATAAAGTTTTGCAGAGATGTGAAGAAACTAACCTTGTTCTTAATTGGGAGAAATGCCACTTTATGGTTAATGAAGGAAATGTATTGGGACACAAAATTTCTGAGAGAGGTATTGAAGTTGATAGAGCTAAAGTTGAAGCTATTGAGAAGATGCCCTATCCTAGGGATGTTAAAGGTATTCGTAGTGTTCTTGGTCATGCTGGGTTTTATAGGAGATTTATTAAAGATTTCTCCAAGATTTCAAAGCTTCTTACTAATCTTCTTCAAAAAAATGGCAACATGAGTGCCACTAGGGATAAAACATCGATAAAGGCGATGGGTCCTCCCAACACCACCTCCACCCCCAACTCCGGCGTCCTTCCTCCTCTCCGGTGATCTCTCCAAGCTGATCTGATCCACCTCCAAGGTGTCTCTCGTTCCCAAGGTGATCTCTCTCATGGCTCCTCCTCCCTCTCCTCTTGGCCGTTGGAAAGTCTCTTTTGAATCCCTCCTTCCCGATGGTTCTTGCAATGTTGTTGCTGGTTTTCTCCTCCTTTGGCCAAATAATTGGCTGGCCCTAGTAAACCATAAGGACTCTCCTCTGGTCGGCAAAACTTTACGTGATGGGGAGGTCTTTTACCCTGGATCCTCAATTAGATTTCCTGATCACTTGGTTTTTGTTCAAACATGCCTTGTCTCACCCCCGGGTTTTGCATCTTTCTCGGAACAACCTTCTCTTAGATGGAGGGTAACTTATGCTCCCTTGGGTAAATTGGATCTAAAAATTCCTATGGGCAAATCAGCCTTCTTGATTTTGAGGCCCCATGCAAAGAGGATTTTTCTAGTTGATTCTAAGGAGCAGAATATCTCTGCTAGATTTCTTCATAAAGAGGAACAAGTGGTTCCCGGATCTATCTTGGATTTCAATAATCATTCTGTTTTGGTGGGGGAATGTATTGGATCTCGTTCTGCTTCTGTGACCAAGGTTGCAGATGCCCTGCCCTCTAAAGGGTTAGACAATCGTAGCTTCGTTCAAGTGGTGAACTCTTCAAAAGCTTTGCATGTTTCCTCTCTGCCAGAAGCTCCTCTGGTTCGTTGGAAAGCTAGTTGCACCACTATTCAAGATTGTTCACGTTCCTTTCAAGCCTTCCTCATTCTAAGGCCACAGGCAAAAAGATTGGTTTTATTGGATATGCGAAGAGGTTTTGGATGCTAGGTTTCTTTTGGAAAATGAAAGAGTGCATTCTGGTTTGATTTTGGATCTGAAATCACATACTGTTGCTGTGGGTGAGCGCATTATTGCTGATTCTTTGGCTCAAGGAGTAAATTTGTTGAAGTCATCATACACCAAGCAAGATAATTTCACCACCTTTTGCTCTTCAACTGGTTCTTTTGAGGATAAAGCTCTGGATTTTACAAAGGGAATCTCTTTTGAAGCAGCTTGCAAAAGTAAGTTTGGGCATTCGGTTACAATTTCAAATCATTCTCAAAGAAGAGCTTTCTTCCTTGTTGTCTCTTTTGGTAGAGCAAATTTCAAGTTGGATAATTATACTGTGGCTATCACTCTGCAATCTTGTTTTGGAGGTGTGGCATCTGATTTCAAAGTCAGGTATCTTAGAGACAGAACCTTTCAATTCTCGGTGTTCTCTTCTGCAGTAGGTTTTGAAATTTACAATCAATCCAAAGTTTGCACCCCTATGTTTGAATTGTTCCTGAGTCTTTGGGGTCATGGTGGTCCAAATTGGATGATTGAAGAGAAGAAATATTACAAGGAAGTTGATTCTGAATGGCAAGTGGTAACAAGGAAAAAATCAATCATGCCTTCCTCTAGGCGTGTGTCCGTTTTTCAGCGCATGCAATCTTCTCCTTCTGATCCTGGTTTGAGACAAAAATCTAATCTGCAACGTCAAACGTCTATTTCCGACAATTATGCAGCACCTCTTAAAAGCTTCCCTACCAATACTTCGTTTTGTCGGGCTAATTTGCCGGGCTTAATTCCATTTTTCAAATTTCCATCTTTCAAAGCTATTGATTGGCCCGATGACAGTTACCTTACATGGTTTAAGGCCCATGGGCCGGCGCCATTAATTCAGGAGGTTTCCTCTTTTGGAGACTTTTCGTTTTTCCTTACTAGAGAAAAAATATCCGACAGTTTTGTCCTCTCCGCCTCCTTGCATTCGCCACCCTCAACCTCTCCGCAGTTGCCCACACCACCGACCACCATCTCTGCGCCAGAGGAGGTTCCTCCGACAATGGCGAATATCCCTATCGATCCTCGCCCCTTCGTCCCGCAAGGATACCAGATTCAGAACATCGCTGGACGTCTTGCAGTGAAGAGAGTGGTGGTGCCCCGCCGCCCTAAGGAACATGAGCAATATGCAATCGCCACCATCGACCCCTTTCCAGAAGGTTTGGTTCCTTTCGATAATATTAGAGATGTTCTGGGAGAGTTCTTAACAGAGGTTGCTAGGGTGGGTTTTGTCAGTCTGCACTCTTGTCCGTTTGGTGCTGCATATGTTCAGTTCAGAAATGTTAGTGATAAGGACAGGTTGATTTCCTCTAGCCCTAACCAATTTGGGGATGTCAATATCTCATTTGTTGAGCATGATAGGGGGGTCAATTGGAGGGGAGTCACTTTCAATAGAGATGTTTGGTTACTTCTAGTTGGCCCTCCCCTAGATCACATGAAGACTGAAGATCTAAATGCTTGTTTTTCCGACATTGGTTCTCTTCTACTCTGGGAAAGAGACCCAAATAGAAAAGGCAGAGTTCGGTGAAAGTAAGAGTCACCGACTTACAGGATATTCCAAGAAGTATTAGAATGACTCGAGAGCTCCAGTGCCGTAGGCTGAATCTTGGACTTTCTTGGTTGAAGTTCTTCAGCAAAATCTTCTTGGAGGAGGACCACCAGATGAAGATCCTTTGCCTGATGAGGGTGTTGACCCACACCCAATGCCTGGACATGCACTGCCTGCTCCTTTGCTTAATCAAGACCTTCCTCCACAAAATAATCAAGATAATGTAGAGGCTGATGATGGGTGGGGTCACTGGGCCATGGGACCACAGCAGGAACAACCTCAGCCCATGGAGGTTGAATTGCAAGAGCAGAATAATAAATTTATGCCTGAAGCTCAAGAGGAAGTTGACTTGGATGAAGAAGAACCTCCCTTACCTGATGTCACCAGCATGGTCCAAGTCTCTTCCTCCAGTTCTGAAGATTCAACTTCACATAATCCTGTCAGTAATACTGCTAGTATGGTTGCTGTTATCTCTGGTTCTCCTCAGTCTGGTGTTTTGCAGCCTGCTTTGCCTCTAGGGGAGGGATTGCTATCCTTGATCCAGGCTTATTCTACAGATATTGACCCCTTGGAAGGCTCTTCTGTTCCCAATTCATCCATGGATACTGATAATATTCAAACCTTAGACACCATGGCAGACAATTTGTTCCTTCCTGACAATGTAAACATGGTGCCTCCTAATGAAGCTCACCTACAGTTAACCCTGGGGAGAGTGGAAACTCATTTCTTCTCTATTCCTGAGGAACATAATTTGGCAAGGAAGCTATCTCCAGAAGGTGTTCTTCTTTGGGAAAAATATTTTGCACCATATATGCATGGAACTGACAAGCAAAACCACTCTGCAGTGGTAGACATTCCTGTGAGTTGGTTTAACTTTATTACTCTCATGCTGTTAACTCCAGAAAAATTTGATTGGGCAAAGAGCTTTCTCTCCTCCCAGTTATGGAACATTCTTAAGGAACCAATGCTTTCAGAAGAATCTATTCAGTTTGCTATACCAGATAAATGTGTTACTACTGAAGCACCTCTTTGCATTAATCTGTTGAACCAGGATGAGGCTTCACCAGCTGGCTCCTCATCTAATGAAGCTCTCATAACTCCAAAAAGGAAAAGAAGGGAAGGGAAGTCAGTATTGGTGGAATCTGAGGTAAGAAGAAGCCCAAGACTTGTTTTGTTGAATGATGGGTACAAGAATCATGTGAATTGTTCAGCTAAAAATTGTCTCACATGCAATGCTATTCCACCTATTGTCAATTCCAAGGTGGTTAAAAACTTGGCTATGTCATTCTGTAAGGTCCCTGAAGAAACTGTTGTAAGGAAGGTGCTGAAGAACAGTAAGATTCCAGGTGGAGATCTCAAGTCCACTTCTGAACCAGGTGTGATTGGAAGCAGGAAAACCAGGGGAACTTCTTCTACCTCCCAAAGCAAGACAAGTGGAATGGGGCAAGATAAGCCTACTGCCATGGGCCAGCAGGCAAAGAAGAAAAATCCCAAGTAGTTTACAATGCAGAGCTCTTTAGCCACTTTTGCTCTATCTGGGATCTGTTTATTTCCAGTGCCTGAACACATAGTTTGTGAACCTACTTATGTCAGTATGTCTCAGTATTATGTCAGTATGTCTCAGTACTATGTGATCTCACTATATATTCTGGTGCTATGTGATGTAATGAGATCAGTCTGTCATGTTTTAATACCTAAAGTATCTTTTGCTTTGGGTACAATGTGGATCTTTCTCTCTCTCTTTTATGGATAATTGCAAAGCCTGGAAAATTATGAATTGGAACTTGAGGGGCATAAATTCAGAGAAAAAATGGTTGGCCCTTTATAATAAAATTGAAGAGTCTGGATGTGATATCATATGTCTTCAAGAAACTAAAAGAGAAATTTTTGATCTGGCTTACATAAAAAAATTCTGCCCAAAGAAATTCAATAAATTTGAGTTTGTCCCATCGGTGGGTGCCTCTGGTGGCTTGATTATTATCTGGAATGGAGCCCTTTTTAATGGTGAACTGGCATTTCATAATGAATTCTCTATATCAGTAAATTTCAAATCCAAACTCTCTAATAATTCTTGGATTCTTACAAACATCTATGGACCTTGTCAACCTGAAAGGAAAGCTGCCGTCATTGATTGGTTTGCAAATATTGACATGCCTCAGGAAAATGATTGGATTATTATGGGTGATTTTAATCTCATTAGAAGCCCAACAGATAGAAATAAACCTGGAGGAGACCTTAATGACATGTTGCTCTTTAATGAGGCAATCAGTAATCTTGGCATTGTGGAATTACCTTTAAAAGGAAGAAAGTTCACTTGGAGTAACATGCGAAAGATCCTTTGTTGGAAAAACTAGACTCGGTTTTTTACTTCTTCTTCATGGACTCGTTTCTTATCCAGCAACCTTTGCTTATCCTCTGGTTAAACCAACTTCAGACCATGTTCCTTGTGTTGTGGCATTCACCACAAAAATCCCAAAGGCCAAAGTCTTCGAATTGAAAACCATTGGATGCAACACAGTGAATTTAAACAAGTGGTGCAGGCAGCATGGAACATTCCTGTGGGTTTTGATGACAGTGCTAAAAACATCAATGCAAAATTTAAAAATTTGAGAAGAGGCCTCAAATTGTGGGCAAAAATTCTCCCTTGCCTAAAAAATCTTATTGCTCAAGTGAATGAAGTTATTGCTCTGTTTGATGTCTTGGAAGAATTCAGAACACTCACTGTAGTTGAATGGGATTTGAGAGATACTCTTAAAGCACACCTTCTTGCCCTGTTACAAGATCAGAACACTTATTGGAAGCAAAGAGGAAAGATTAAATGGGTGAAACTAGGTGATGAGAACACAAAAAAAATTCATTCCAAGGCCACCATAAATTACAGGCATAATTATATTGCCAAGTTACAAAATTCAGATAAGGTTGATATCTCTGATCATGATGGCAAGGCTGCTATTTTATGGAAAGCTTTCAAGGATAGGATGGGCCTTTCAGATAATCCAAAGATGCAATTCAACTTGGAAAGTTTCATTGACTCCAACATTACTGAGGATATGAATACCATTCTACAAGCTCCTTTCTCTGATAAGGAAATAGAAGAAGTGGTTAAACACCTACCAAATGATAAGTCCCCAGGCCCTGATGGCTTTAATAATGAATTCATCAAAAGTTGTTGGTCCATCATTGCTAATGATGTTAAAAAGTTAATTGGTGACTTCCATTCTGGACACATTAATCTGGAGAGTATCAACTCATCCTTTATTACTCTCATTCCAAAAGTTGACAGTCCAATCACTCCTGGGGATTTTAGACCTATTTCCCTTCTGAATAGTGTGCTCAAGATTATCACAAAGTTGCTGGCCAATAGATTACAAGATGTTATCCTCTCTCTAGTTCACAAAAATAAGTATGGTTTCCTCAAGAAAAGATCTATACAAGACTGCCTAGGCTGGGCTTTTGAGTACTTGTTTCAGTGTCACCAATCAAGAGAAGAGATTTTAATTCTCAAGCTAGATTTTGAGAAAGCTTTTGATATGATTGAACACACAACAATTATCCAAATTCTGAAGGCAAAGGGTTTTGGGGAGAAATGGATAAAATGGATTTCAATGATTCTTGGTACTGGTACCTCTGCTGTCATGTTGAATGGTGTTCCTGGGAAAAAAATTTACTGCAAAAGAGGAGTTAGACAGGGTGATCCTTTATCTCCTTTGCTTTTTGTCCTTGCTGCTGACTTTTTGCAAACAGTGTTGAATAAAGCTATGAATCAAAACCTTATTTCCAGACCAATCCCTTGCCCACCATGCCCCGACTTCCCGTTGATTCAATATGCTGATGATACACTCATTGTGATGAAGGCAGATGCTCCACAGCTCCTTTGCTTGAAAGCTATTCTACAATCTTTTGCTTACTCCACTGGACTCAAAGTTAACTATACCAGAAATCCAGTATGATGCCAATAAATATGACACAAGAAAGACTAGCACACTTTGCTGCAACTCTGAATTGTAAAGTTGGAAGCCTTCCTTTTACTTATTTGGGCTTACCTCTGAGCATTAAAAAACCCTCTCTTGAATTTTTCCTCCCAATGGTGCAAAGAGTTCAAACAAGATTGGGTGGTATAGCAGATTTCTTGAACTATGGAGGAAAATTGCAAATGGTCAAATCTGTTCTTGCCTCTCTCGCCTATTTTCTTCATGTGTTGTTTGGATGTGCCAATCACAATAAAGGAACAGGTGATCAAGTACATGAGACACTGTCTTTGGAGAAAGAAAACAGCAGATGTACAAGCAAGGGGTACTGCTCTTGTATCCTGGAAAAAAAATGCAGACCTAAAGATCAAGGAGGCTTGGGAGTACTTAACTTAGATGTCCAAAATAAATCTTTGCTTCTGAAAAATTTGGACAAGTTCTACAATAACCTTGACATTCCTTGGGTCAACTGATGCGTGTAGTTGACACGTCCGTTGGGAACCCCAAGAGGAAGGTGTGATGCGCACAGCGGCAAGTTTCCCTCAGTAAGAAACCAAGGTTTAATCGAACCAGAGAGGAGTCAAGAAGCACGTGTTGAAGGTTGATGGCGGCGGGATGTAGTGCGGCGCAACACCGGAGATTCCGGCGCCAACGTGGAACCCGCACAACACAACCAAAGTACTTTGCCCCAACGAAACAGAGTGAGGTTGTCAATCTCACCGGCTTGTCTGTAACAAAGGGTTAACCGTATTGTGTGGAAGATGATTGTTTGCAGGAAAACAAGTAAAGAACAAGTATTGCAGCAGATTTGTATTTCAAGTATAAAAGAATGGACCGGGGTCCACAGCTCACTAGAGGTGTCTCTCCCATAAGATAAAAGCATGTTGGGTGAACAAATTTCAGTCGGGCAATTGACAAATAGAGAGGGCATAACAATGCACATACATGTCATGATAAATATAGTGAGATTTAATTGGGCATTACGACAAAGTACATAGACCGCCATCCAAGCATGCATCTATGCCTAAAAAGTCCACCTTCGAGTTATCATCCGAACCCCTTCCAGTATTAAGTTGTAAAACAACGGACAATTGCATTAAGTATGGTGCGTAATGTAATCAACAACTACATCCTCGGACATAGCATCAATGTTTTATCCCTAGTGGCAACAAGACATCCACAACCTTAGAACTTTCTCATCACTGTCCCGGATATCAATGGAGGCATGAACCCACTATCGAGCATAAATACTCCCTCTTGGAGTTAAGAGCAAAAACTTGGCCAGAGCCTCTACTAATAACGGAGAGCATGCAAGATCATAAACAACACATAGGTAATAACTTGATAATTAACATAACATAGTATTCTCTATCCATCGGATCCCGACAAACACAACATATAGAATTACGGATAGATGATCTTGATCATGTTAGGCAGCTCACAAGATCCAACAATGAAGCACAATGAGGAGAAGACAACCATCTAGCTACTGCTATGGACCCATAGTCCAGGGGTGAACTACTCACTCATCACTCCGGAGGCGACCATGGCGGTGAAGAGTCCTCCGGGAGATGAATCCCCTCTCCGGCAGGGTGCCGGAGGAGATCTCCGTAATCCCCCGAGATGGGATTGGCGACGGCGGCGTCTCGCAAGGTTTTCCGTATCGTGGCTCTCGGTACCGGGGGTTTCGCGACGGAGGCTTTAAGTAGGCGGAAGGGCAACGCGGGGGCCACACGAGGGCCCCACACCACAGGTCAGCGCGGCCAGGGCCTGGGCCGCGCCGCCCTAGTGTGGCGGCGCCTCGTGGCCCCACTTCGACTCCTCTTCGGTCTTCTGGAAGCTTCGTGGCAAAATAGGACCCTGGGCGTTGATTTCGTCCAATTCCGAGAATATTTCGTTAATAGGATTTCTGAAACCAAAAACAGCAGAAAACAACAACTGGCTCTTCGGCATCTTGTTAATAGGTTAGTTCCAGAAAATGCACGAATATGACATAAAGTGTGCATAAAACATGTAGATATCATCAATAATGTGGCATGGAACATAAGAAATTATCGATACGTCGGAGACGTATCATCAACCTCATCAGAGATACATATTATGATGAAGATAACCTCCCTGGCATCAAATTAGAAGGGTCATTCTGGTGGAAAGCACATTTAAAACTCATTGACACCTATAAAGCTATGGCAAGATGCAATTTGGGCAATGGTAGATCAGCTCTTTTTTGGACTGACCTCTGGGGAGAATCATGTTTGCATCAGAGATTCCCTCACCTGCTTTCTTTTGCCAAAAGCACTGATATTTCTGTCAGCAAAGTTATTCAAATGGATTTCCTCCAAGATTTGTTTCATCTGCCTCTCTCTCAACAAGCATTTGCTGAATTTGAGGAAGTAGAGATTTTATGTGAAAATGCACAAGCTGAAATCCAACAACATATCCCTGATAATTGGAGTTACATCTGGGGATCTGATACATTTTCCACAACTAAAGCTTATAATTTACTGATTGGAGTACAACAAACACCAGTTTTCTTCACATGGATTTGGAAATCTTGCTGTCAGCAAAATCATAAGTTTTTCTTCTGGTTGCTTTTACATGACAGACTCAATACTAGAAATCTTCTTAGAAGAAAAAACTGCATCTTGCAATCATTCAATTGTGCCACTTTACAGTGTAATCATGAGGAAACATTGGCACATCTATTCTGGAGTTGCCCTTTTGCTCAGCAGTGTTGGAATTATGTTTGCCCACAAGTTACAAATCAACACTCGTCATGGAGGCTTTTTATGATATCAAAGATACGTTGAAATTACCCTTCGCGGTTGAGATTATTATTCTGGCAGCATGGAGCATTTGGATAATCAGAAACAGAAAAATCTTTGAAGACCAAAACCCTTCGTTCATAGCTTGGAAGATAGTTTTCAAACAAGAATTGCAGTTACTGTCATACAGAATGAAAAAGAAATGGGATGCTTCATTCAAAGCTTGGCTGCAGAGTCTTCCTTAGTCTCCTAGCTTTTTTCTTTTTTGCTCTTTTCTTTTTCTTTTTTTATTTTTTCATCTTTGTACACCTTGTACATCTGGTTTCATTTTATATTTAATTATTAATAAAAATTGCAGTGGGGATTTTCCCCACTGTTTAACCCTCAAAAAAATCTTCTTCAAAAAGATGTACCTTTTGTTTTTGATGATGATTGTAAGGAAGCTTTCGAAACACTAAAGAAAGCCTTAACAACTGCCCCTATAGTTGAACCTCCTGATTGGAACTTACCATTTGAAATTATGTGTGATGCTAGTGATTTTGCTATAGGCGCTGTTCTTGGACAGCGAGTAGATAAAAAACTGAATGTTATTCATTATGCTAGCAAAACTCTTGATGCTGCTCAAAGAAATTATGCTACTACTGAAAAAGAATTGTTAGCTGTAGTCTTTGCTTGTGATAAATTTAGATCTTATATTGTTGATTCAAAAGTTACGATTCATACCGATCATGCTGCAATTAGATACCTTATGACAAAGAAAGATGCTAAGCCGAGGCTTATTAGATGGGTACTTCTTTTGCAAGAATTTGATTTACATATTGTAGATAGGAAAGGTGCTGATAATCCTGTTGTCGATAATTTTTCTAGATTGGAAAATATTGCTTATGATCCTGTTCTCGTTAATGATAGTTTTCCAAATGAACAATTGGCTGTAATAAAGGTGAGCTCGCGAGACAGTCCTTGGTATGCTCGATTATGCTAACTTTATTGTTTCCAAGTACTTGCCTCCAACCTTTTCAGCTCAAGCAAAGGAGGAAATTCTTTTATGACTTGAGGCATTATTTTTGGGATGACCCACACTTATATAAAGAAGGAGTGGATGGTATTCTGCGAAGATGTGTTCCCGAATATGAACAACAAGAGATATTGAGTAAATGTCATGGTAGTGCTTATGGAGGACATCACGCCGGAGATAGAACCGCACAAAAGGTTCTACAATCAGGTTTATTGGCCAACTCTCTTCAAAGATGCAAGGAAGTTTATTTTATCTTGTGATGAATGTCAAAGGGTTGGTAATATCTCCAGACGCAATGAAATTCCTATGAATTATACTCTTGTTATTGAACCGTTTGATTGTTGGGGATTTGACTTCATGGGACCTTTTCCCTCTTCAGAAGGTAACACTCATATACTTGTTGCTGTTGATTATGTTACTAAATGGGTGGAAGCCATACCTACAAAAATTGCTGATGGTGAGACCTCTTTAGGAATGCTTTTAGACATTATTTTTCCTAGATTTGGAGTACCTAGATATATTATGACAGATGGAGGTTCTCATTTTATTCATGGTGGTTTTAGAAAAACTCTTGCTAAATATGGTATTAATCATAGAATTGCTTCCGCTTATCATCCTCAAACTAGTGGGCAAGTAGAACTATCAAATAGAGAAATTAAATCTATCTTGCAAAAGACTCGTTAATAAAACTAGAAAGAATTGGGCTAGTAAATTGAAGGAAGCGCTATGGGCTTATAGAACTGCTTATAAAAACCCCATGGGAATGTCACCTTATAAAATGGTTTATGGAAAAGCTTGTCATTTACCTTTAGAACTAGAGCACAAGGCTTATTGGGCCGTTAGAGAACTAAATAAAGATCCTAAACTAGCCGGTAATAAGAGGTTGCTGCAATTAAGTTCTCTAGATGAATGGAGAAGTGAAGCTTATGAAAATGCTAAACTCTTTAAAGAGAAAGTTAAGAAATGGCATGATAGAAGGATTATCAAAAGAGAGTTTAATATTGGGGATAAAGTCCTGTTGTATCGGTCTCGTCTCGGATTCTTTGCGGGAAATTACTCTCGAAATGGGAAGGACCATATGTTGTTGAGGAGGTGTATCGATCGGGAGCAATTAAAATTAGTTCTCTCCAAGGAAATGCCACGCAAGTGGTGAATGGACAAAGACTCAAGCATTATATCTCGGGTGATTCTTATAATGTAGATGTTGATGTTATTCGAGTGGAAACACCGGAGGCTTTCATCAAAGGTCAAATTGACAGTCCGCCAGAACTCGACTTTGAATAGGTAACAGTACAGGTAATAAAAAGTTCGCGATTTACTTTCCGAACAATGTTTTTGCTGTTTTTGGAACATGAAAAATTACGAGATCGAAACGGAGTGGAGGAGACGCACGAGGGCGTGCCCCCACAGGCCGGCGCGGGCCCCAGCCTGGTCGCGCCGCCCTGTGAGCTTGGCCCCTCGTCGCCCCTCTCCGACTCTGGTTCGACCTGGTACTTTCCGTTTGTTGTGAAATTTTTTGCTATATAATCCCCCGGACCCCTGGAGGTCCGTATATCGTTTTCTCGACGTGTTTTGTTTCGAGCTGTTTCTGCCAGGATTTGCTTCGGATCTAGAGGTGTCATGTCTTCGTCAGAAACTCCGAAGGACAGCTCCCGCAAGGACTTTGACAACTTGTATATAGACGAGCTGAGGATGCATCCCAAGGAATTGCTGCTCGTTGATGGGGAGCTGCAGATCAAAGATGTCCAGGGTCCTAAAGGAGAAGGAAGCTTGGAAGACAGGATGGGGAAGCTAGAACAAGAGGTCTTCAACTACAAGAAGATGGCCGAGCGTGAAGTGGATATCTTCCACAAGATTGTGTCTGAACTCATTGCTGAACACGAGAAAGAAACTGCAAAGCTATGGGGCGACATCCTCTCACTTCACGACACCACCAACAAACTCCAAGCTCAACTCTATGACGTTCAGAATCAGAACTGTGAGTATGAAAACAGGTTTAAACACATAAGCCTTGCTGCTAGTTTCAAGATTCCCGAGACCAAGATGTCGTTTGTCGATGGAGAGCTGATGACCCACAAGTATAGGGGGTGTATCGCAGTATCTTCGGTAAGTAAGAATGTCGATCCCAACAAGGAGCAGAAGGTGTTGACAAGCAGTTTCGATGAAGGATTCACTGTAAATGCTCACAGACAAGTATTCGGGGGTTTTGATGTAACAGATGAATAAAGTACGAGTAAGTAAAGTGCGAGAGTAACAATTGCAGCGAGTGGCCCAATCCTTTTTAGCACAAAGGACAAGCCGGTTGTTTACTTATAATGACCAAACGTTCTCGAGGACACACGGGATTTTAGTCTAGTGCTTTCGCTACATACGGCTAATTAATCTTCATTGTTTTGATAAGTGTTGTGTGGGTGAACCTATGCTAGTGTACCGCCCTTCCTAGGACTAATACACACTTGTGATTATACCCCTTGCAAGCATCCGCAACTACAAGAAAGTAATTAAGATAAATCTAACCACAGCCTTAAACTCTGAGATCCTGCGATCCCTCCTGCATCGATATACCAACGGGGGTTCAGGTTTCTGTCACTCCGGCAACC
This sequence comes from Lolium rigidum, assembly GCF_022539505.1. Lineage (NCBI taxonomy): Eukaryota > Viridiplantae > Streptophyta > Magnoliopsida > Poales > Poaceae > Lolium > Lolium rigidum. The sequence continues at coordinate 166,573,207 of NC_061509.1, read as the reverse complement.
CCGCAATTGGCAAACGAGTACAAGATGCATTCCCCTAGGTCCACAAAGGTGAAGTGTCGTGTAGTCGACGTTCACACGACACCACTAGAAGAATAACACCACAACTTAAATATCATAACATTGAATACTACTCAACCATACTTCACTACTAACATTTAGACTTCACCCATGTCATCAAGAACTAAACGAACTACTCACGAGACATCATATGGAACATGATCAGAGGTGATATGATAATGAATAACAATCTGAACATAAACCTTGGTTCAACGGTTTCACTCAATAGCATCAATAACAAGTAGAAATCAACACCGGGAGAGTTTCCCCTATCAAACAATCAAGATCAAACCCAAATTGCTACAGTGGTGACGAGGTGCAGCGGTGGAGACGGCGGTGATGATGATGAAGATGATGGTGATGGTGAAGGAGATGATGTCCAGCTCGATGGCGGTGACGATGGCGTCGATTTCCCCCTCCGGGAGGGAATTTCCCCGGCGGATTCCTGCCCGCCGGAGAGCTCTTTTCTCTCTGGTGTTCTCCGCCCCGCAGAGGCGGCTGTGGCTCTTCGCGACGTACCCCTTCTGGCTTAGGTTTTCGGGACGAAGGCATACGCGAAGAAAATAAGGCGAGAGGGGCTGTGGGCCCCCCTCCAAATATGAAATATATCAATGAATAACAGCAAGTTATGATATAAAATAGTGATGCAAATTGGACGTATCAACTCCCCCCAAGCTTAGACCTCGCTTGTCCCCAAGCGAAACTAAACTCGGTAAACAAGACCACATGTTTATGGAGTGAAGAGTCGATAAATCAAATACGGACAAGAAGCATCATATTCATTCACACAAGACATTCTAGTAAACAACTTCCTCATATAACTCAACTTGAAACAAGTATAAGGTGATCACAAATAAAGGTGCATAAGAAATCATAATTGGTGATGGCAAACTTTGTTCTTGGTCAGAGAACAGTTAAAAGATTATACTTATCTATTGAGCAGCGCTCTCATGTTAAAGTTTATATGGCTTATCTTGCATACTCAATCATAATGATCATTGATAACTTTCAAAGCTATATTCATTCAGGTAAAACTTGTACTAAACAAGGAAGAATAAAAGACATGATGAAGCAAATCACAATATAAAAGTTTGATCACAACAACTCAAATGCTTGCTTGAGATGGAGGGAAATAGGTGTACTGACTCAACATAAAGTAAAAGACAGGCCCTTCGTAGAGGGAAGCAGGGATTAAATCATGTGCTAGAGCTTTTTCAGTTTTGAAATCATATAAAGAGAATAAAAGTAATATTTTGAGAGGTGTTTGTTGTTGTCAACGACTCGGTAGCGGGTACTCTAACCCCCTTGCCAAACAGACCTCCAAAGAGTGGCTCCCATGAAGGACGTTATCTCTACCGAGCAAGGTAGATCATCCCTCTTCTCTTTTGTTTACACATGTACTTTAGTTTATTTAAGGATGACACTCCCCCAACCTTTTCTTACACAAGCCATGGCTAACCGAATCCTCGGGTGCCTTCCAACAATCTCATACCATGGAGGAGTGTCTATTGCAAAATTAAGTTGCTTACTGATGAATCGAGCAAAACATGTGAAGAGAGTTATTAATGAAAGTTGATTAATTGGGGCTGGGAACCCCGTTGCCAGCTCTTTTTGCAAAATTATAGGATAAGTGGATGAAGCCACTAGTCCATTAATGGAGGCTGCCTAATAAGACTGAAAGATAAAACACCACATACTTCCTCATGAGCTATAAAACATTGACACAAACAAGAAGTAATAAATTTTGAATTGTTTAAAGGTAGCACATGAAGTATTTACTTGGAATGGCAGGAAATACCATGCAGTAGGTAGATATGGTGGACACAAATGGCATATGTTTGGGTTCAGGTTTGGATGCACGAGAAGCATTCCCTCTCAGTACGAGTCTTTGGCTAGCAAGGTTAATTAGCAAGCATAAGAGTTGAGGGAAACAAGCAAATATACATGTGATAGACATAATCATGCATCTTTCTCGCAAGCACAAACAATTTTAACTTCAGAATAATAAGCTATGAGCTAACAAGAAAGGAAGACAATGAAACAACTATATGTATTTCTCTTTTCTACTTAAACCTCAAAGTGTTGTTGCTATTGACCAATGCTAAGTTTGCCAAAACCAAAAAGATTTACTCAATGCTCCCAAAGTGGTACCAATACTAAAATCAAGATCGATCATATAGTAGAAATTGCAAACTAAAATAAGGTGTGCAATATGTAAATGATAAAACTTCTCATTAATATTTCATAACGATAACTCACACCAAGGGATACATAGACAAACTAAAGGAGAAATACTTCCACACTGCAACCCATCTTATATGATAACTTCCCTACTCATGATATGACACTACTTGATAGTAAAAAGTAAAAAGGAAGTGATGATGTGATACCGCGGCACTCCCCCAAGCTTGGAACAAACCAATGGGATGCCAATACCGATGATGAATTAATCCTTTGGCAATGGTGGTGATGAATTCCCGACAAGCTTCTCCACAAGCTCCTGAAGCTCATCAATCTTGTACATGAGGTTGCGGATCATCTCTGAATTGTGCTCGACACGATTAAGAAGTATATCAAACGGCAAGTCCCAATTCTTGGAGTTATTTCCCCATCCTTCAGCTTCAGGCTTCGTCCTTCCTGCAGTGTTAGAACGATCTATATCCCAATTGCTAGGCAATGCTGCCTTGGGAGTCCTTTCAATTTGATTATTGTAGATTAGATTGCGGAAGGGATGGTAAGTGCCTGAAGAAGATGTCTTTGGAGCTAGGTAATGACGTGGAACTCCTCTTCCGGTGCTAATCCGTGCACTCTTCTTGGCGTTGAACGGGTTTGACACCACTCCGATGCTTGCAATGGTGGTGCGCGGGCGTACTCGCGGAACTTCTTCGACTTCCTCTTCATCCTCCTTGACTTCTTCCTTCAACTCGGGGTCTTGGATACCTTCCTCCGAAGGCTCCTTGTCCTTGTTGTTGGAGACCATGGTGCTCTTAGATTGAAAATAGATCCTGGCAGAAACAGCTCGAAACAAAACACGTCGAGAAAACGATATACGGACCTCCAGGGGTCCGGGGGATTATATAGCAAAAATTTTCAGAACAAACGGAAAGTACCAGGTCGAACCAGAGTCGGAGAGGGACAACGAGGCGGTGTCCTCATAGGGCGGCGCGGCCAGGCTGGGGCCCGCGCCGGCCTATGGGGGCACGCCCTCGTGCGCCTCCTCCACTCCGTTTCGATCTCGTAATTTTTCATATTTTCCAAAAACAGCAAAAATATTGTTCGGAAAGTAAATCGCGAACTTTTTATTACATGTACTGTTACCTATTCAAAGTCGAGTTCTGGCGGACTGCCAATTTGACCTTTGATGAAAGCCTCCGGTGTTTCCACTCGAATAACATCAACATCTACATTATAAGAATCACCTGAGATATAATGCTTGAGTCTTTGTCCATTCACCACTTGCGTGGCATTGCCTTGGAGAGAGCTAATTTTAATTGCTCCGGAACGATACACCTCCTCAACAACATATGGTCCTTCCCATTTCGAGAGTAATTTCCCTGCAAAGAATCTGAGACGAGACCGATACAATAGGACTTTATCCCCAATATTAAACTCTCTTTTGATAATCCTTCTATCATGCCATTTCTTAACTTTCTCCTTAAAGAGTTTAGCATTTTCATAAGCTTCACTTCTCCATTCATCTAGAGAACTTAGTTGCAGCAACCCCTTATTGCCGGCTAGTTTAGGATCTTTATTTAGTTCTCTAACAGCCCAATAAGCTTTGTGCTCTAGTTCTAAAGGTAAATGACAAGCTTTCCCATAAACCATTTTATAAGGTGACATTCCCATGGGATTTTTATAAGCAGTTCTATAAGCCCATAGCGCTTCCTTCAATTTACTAGCCCAATTCTTTCTAGTTTTATTAACAGTCTTTTGCAAGATAGATTTAATTTCACTATTTGATAATTCTACTTGCCCACTAGTTTGAGGATGATAAGCAGAAGCAATTCTATGATTAATACCATATTTAGCAAGAGTTTTTCTAAAACCACCATGAATAAAATGAGAACCTCCATCTGTCATAATATATCTAGGAACTCCAAATCTAGGAAAAATAATGTCTAAAAGCATTCTTAAAGAGGTCTCACCATCAGCACTTTTTGTAGGTATGGCTTCCACCCATTTAGTAACATAATCAACAGCAACAAGTATATGAGTGTTACCTTCTGAAGAGGGAAAAGGTCACATGAAGTCAAATCCCCAACAATCAAACGGTTCAATAACAAGAGTATAATTCATAGGCATTTCATTGCGTCTGGAGATATTACCAACCCTTTGACATTCATCACAAGATAAAATAAACTTCCTTGCATCTTTGAAGAGAGTTGGCCAATAAAAACCTGATTGTAGAACCTTTTGCGCGGTTCTATCTCCGGCGTGATGTCCTCCATAAGCACTACCATGACATTTACTCAATATCTCTTGTTGTTCATATTCGGAACACATCTTCGCAGAATACCATCCACTCCTTCTTTATATAAGTGTGGGTCATCCCAAAAATAATGCCTCAAGTCATAAAAGAATTTCCTCCTTTGCTGAGCTGAAAAGGTTGGAGGCAAGTACTTGGAAACAATAAAGTTAGCATAATCAGCATACCAAGGACTGTCTCGCGAGCTCACCTTTATTACAGCCAGTTGTTCATTTGGAAAACTATCATTAACAGGAACAGGATCATCAGCAATATTTTCCAATCTAGACAAATTATCAGCAACAGGATTATCAGCACCTTTCCTATCTACAATATGTAAATCAAATTCTTGCAAAAGAAGTACCCATCTAATAAGCCTTGGCTTAGCATCTTTCTTTGTCATAAGGTATCTAATTGCATCATGATCAGTATGAATTGTAACTTTTGAATCAACAATATAAGATCTAAATTTATCACAAGCAAAGACTACAACTAACAATTCTTTTTTAGTAGTAGCATAATTTCTTTGAGCAGCGTCAAGAGTTTTACTAGCATAATGAATAACATTCAGTTTTTTATCTACTCGCTGTCCAAGAACAGCGCCTACAGCAAAATCACTAGCATCACACATAATTTCAAATGGTAAGTTCCAATCAGGAGGTTCAACTATAGGGGCAGTTGTTAAGGCTTTCTTTAGAGTTTCAAAAGCTTCCTTACAATCATCATCAAAAACAAAAGGTACGTCTTTTTGAAGAAGATTAGTAAGAGGCTTTGAAATCTTGGAGAAATCTTTAATAAATCTCCTATAAAACCCAACATGACCAAGAACACTACGAATACCTTTAACATCCCTAGGATAGGGCATCTTCTCAATGGCTTCAACTTTAGCTCTATCAACTTCAATACCTCTCTCGGAAATTTTATGTCCCAATACAATTCCTTCATTAACCATAAAGTGGCATTTCTCCCAATTAAGAACAAGGTTAGTTTCTTCACATCTCCGCAAAACTTTATCAAGGTTTCGCAAGCAACTATCAAAAGAATTCCCATAGACAGAAAAATCATCCATGAATACCTCCACAATACTCTCACAAAAGCCATGAAAAATAGCAGACATGCATCTTTGAAAAGTAGCAGGAGCATTACATAAACCAAAAGGCATACGCCTATAAGCATAAGTTCCATAGGGACAAGTAAAAGTGGTTTTCTCTTGATCTTTAGTTTTAACAGCAATTTGTGAGAACCCAGAATAACCATCAAGAAAGCAAAAATGAGTATTTTTAGATAACCTTTCTAACATTTGATCAATAAAAGGCAAAGGGTAATGATCTTTCTTAGTAGCATTATTAACTTTTCGATAATCAATGCACATTCTATAACCTACAACTACTCTTTGAGGTATGAGCTCATCATTATCATTAGACACAACAGTCATTCCTCCTTTCTTAGGAACACAATGCACAGGACTAACCCATCTACTATCAGCAATAGGATATATAATACCAGCTTCAAGGAGTCTTAATACCTCATTTCTTACCACATCCTTCATCTTAGGAATTAGACGACGCCGAGGTTCAACAACAAGCTTCGCATCATCTTCCATATTAATGGCGTGTTGGCAAATAGAGGGAGAAATCCCCTTCAAGTCATCAAGAGTGTAGCCAATAGCACCTCGGTGTTTCTTCGATATTTCCAATAACCTTTCTTCTTCAAACTCGAAAGCTTAGAACTAATAATAACATGATATATTTTCTTATCATCAATATGAGCATATTTAAGATTATCAGGTAATGGTTTTAAATCAAAGACAGGATCTTCCTTTGGTGGTGGTGTTGTACCCAAGTCTTCCACCGGTAAATCATGCTTAAGAATAGGTTGACGAAGGAAAATTTCATCAAGCTCATTTCTTTCTTCCCTAAAAACTTCACTCTCACTATTCTCCAAATGTTGCTGCAAAGGATTATTAGGAGCAAGAGCAATAGATGCACATCTGTTTAACTTTAAAATCACTATTAGGCGAATCAATTTTATAAGGTGTTTTGGTAAATTTAGAGAAGTTAAACTCATAAGATTCACCAGCAAATTTAGTCAAAATTTTCTATTTCTTGCAATCTATAATAGCTCCACATGTATTTAGAAAAGGTCTACCAAAAATGATAGGACAATATTTACTAGCAGCAGAACCAAGTACCAAAAAGTCAACAGGATATTTAATCTTACCACATAGAACTTCCACATCTCGAATAATACCAATTGGAGAGATAGTTTCTCTATTAGCCAGCCGAATGACCACATCAATATCTTCAAGTTCACAAGAACCAATTTCGTGCATAATCTCCGTGTAAAGCTCATAAGGAATAGCACTAATACTTGCACCAATATCACATAATCCATAATAACAATGATCACCAATTCTAACGGATAGCATAGGAACACTAGCTTTCCTAGACTTATTAGGATGCGAGACAATATTAGAAGCATCTTCACAGAAAATAATATGACCATCTTCTACATTTTCAGTCACAAGATCTTTAACAATTGCAACGAGCGAGGTTCAACTTTTATTTGTTCTTCAGGTTCTATAGGTTTCTTTTCACTTTTATGAACCGCACCATTTATAACAGAGTACTCCTTCATTTTAGCAGGGAAAGGAGTTTTTTCAATATAAGCTTCAGGAATAACATGATCAACAGTTTCAATTACAACACATTTATTTATAGATGAATCAATTTTATCTTTATACGGATACTTATCAAAGTTCTTCTTAGGCAATTCATAATGAGAAGCAAAAGCTTTATAAAGATTTGCAGCAACTTGAGAATCAAGACCATAAGTAGCACTCATATTACGAAATTTATCAGTATCCATAAAAGTTTCAATGCATTTATAATCATAAATTATACCTGATTCTCTGTCCTTGTCGTTCTCCCATCCTTCAGTATTTTCTTGGATCCGATTAAGAAGGTCCCTTTTAAACTCTTCCTTGTTGCGTGTAAATGATCCGGAACAAGAAGTATCCAGCAAGGTCTTGTCTTGAAAAGAAAGTCTTGCATAGAAATTATCAATAATAATATTACCAGGAAGCTCATGAATGGGGCATTTGAGCATTAAAGACTTCAATCTCCCCACGCTTGGGAAATACTTTCTCCTTCATGTGGCCAAAAATTATATATGCGATTCCGATCTTTGTGAATCTCACTTGGAGGATAGAACTTAGAATAAAACCGGGGCACAATATCATTCCATTCAAGAGAATCCCCATTATCCGAGTAATTTATACCAATGCGCCGCTTTACCGGACAGCGATACGGAGAATAGTTTCTTCCTCACTTCATCCATAGCAATACCTGCACACTTGAATAAACCGCATAATTCATGTAAGAAAAGTAAATGATCTCCGGGGTGGACAGTTCCATCCCCGTATAACGGTTACCCACTACACGTTCAATAATTTTCATAGGTATTTTGTATGGTATTTCTTCCTTACTCGGCGCCTCATCCACTACCTTTGCAGTAGTAGTAGATTTCCCAAATAAACACTCAAGAGAAGATCTCTCCATAATGAGTTATAGCAGCGAGCAGAAATAAAATCAGCACAAACGAGTAGATATTTCCCTTACCAATTCCACTTACCAATAGCGCTTCACTCCCCGGCAACGGCGCCAGAAAATAGTCTTGATGACCCACAAGTATAGGGGGTGTATCGCAGTATCTTCGATAAGTAAGAATGTCGATCCCAACGAGGAGCAGAAGGTGTTGACAAGCAGTTTCGATGAAGGATTCACTGTAAATGCTCACAGACAAGTATTCAGGGGTTTTGATGTAACGGATGAATAAAGTACGAGTAAGTAAAGTGCGAGAGTAACAATTGCAGCGAGTGGCCCAATCCTTTTTAGCACAAAGGACAAGCCGGTTTGTTTACTTATAATGACAAAACGTTCTCGAGGACACACGGGATTTTAGTCTAGTGCTTTCGCTACATACGGATAATTAATCTTCATTGTTTTGATAAGTGTTGTGTGGGTGAACCTATGCTAGTGTACCGCCCTTCATAGGACTAATACACACTTGTGATTATACCCCTTGCAAGCATCCGCAAATACAAGAAAGTAATTAAGATAAATCTAACCACAGCCTTAAACTCTGAGATCCTGCGATCCCTCCTGCATCGATATACCAACGGGGGCTCAGGTTTCGTCACTCCGGCAACCCCGCAATTGGCAAACGAGTACAAGATGCATTCCCCTAGGTCCATAAAGGTGAAGTGTCGTGTAGTCGACGTTCACACGACACCACTAGAAGAATAACACCACAACTTAAATATCATAACATTGAATACTACTCAACCATACTTCACTACTAACATTTAGACTTCACCCATGTCCTCAAGAACTAAACGAACTACTCACGAGACATCATATCGAACATGATCAGAGGTGATATGATAATGAATAACAATCTGAACATAAACCTTGGTTCAACGGTTTCACTCAATAGCATCAATAACAAGTAGAAATCAACACCGGGAGAGTTTCCCCTATCAAACAATCAAGATCAAACCCAAATTGCTACAGCGGTGACGAGGTGCAGCGGTGGAGACGGCGGTGATGATGATGAAGATGATGGTGATGGTGATGGAGATGATGTCCAGCTCGATGGCGGTGACGATGGCGTCGATTTCCCCCTCCGGGAGGGAATTTCCCCGGCGGATTCCTGCCCGCCGGAGAGCTCTTTTCTCTCTGGTGTTCTCTGCCCCGCAGAGGCGGTTGTGGCTCTTCGCGACGTACCCCTTCTGGCTTAGGTTATCGGGACGAAGGCATACGCGAAGAAAAGAAGGATAGAGGGGCTGTGGGCCCCCCTCCTCATAGGGCAGCGCGGCCAGGCCTTGGGCCGCGCCAGCCTATGGGGTGGGCCCACCTCGGGTCCCCTCTTCTCCCCCTTCTGGCTCCCTTCGTCATTTGGAAAAATAGGATTTTCCGTGTAATTCCCGTCAATTGTTGACCTTCCGAAATATTGCATTATGACGGTGCTTTTTCCAGCAGAATCCTGGCTCCGGTGCGCGATCCTCCAATAATCATGAATCATGCAAAATAGATGAAATAACATAAGTATTATCTCCAAATATGAAATATATCAATGGATAACAGCAAGTTATGATATAAAATAGTGATGCAAATTGGACGTATCAAGAGCCTCTTCCTTGGAAGTCCGATGACGGGAGTTCATCACCACCATCGCCAAAGGAATAATTCATCATCGGTATTGGCATCCTCTTGGTTTGTTCCAAGCTTGGGGGAGTGTCGCGGTATCACAACATCACTACCTTTTACTTTTTACTATCAAGTAGTGTCATATCATGAGTAGGGAAGTTATCATATAAGATGGGTTGCAGTTTGGAAGTATCTCTCCTTTAGTTGGTTGTCTATGTATCCCTTGGTGTGAGTTATCGATATGAAATATTAATGAGAAGTCTTATCATTTACATATTGCACACCTTATTTTAGTTTGCAATCTCTATTATATGATTGATCTTGATTTTAGTATTGGTACCACTTTGGGAGCATTGACTAAATCTATTTTGTTTTGGCAAACTTAGCATTGGTCAATAGCAACAACACCTTGAGGTTTAAGTAGAAAAGAGAAATACATATAGTTGTTTCATTGTCTTCTTTTCTTGTTAGCTCATAGCTTATTATTCTGAAGTTAAAATTGTTTGTGCTTACAAGAAAGATACATGATTATGTCTATCACATGTATATTTGCTTGTTTCCCTCAACTCTTATGCTTGCTAATTAACCTTGCTAGCCAAAGACCTGTACTGAGAGGGAATGCTTCTCGTGCATCCAAACCTGTACCCAAACCTATGCCATTTGTGTCCACCATATCTACCTACTGCATGGTATTTCTTGCCATTCCAAGTAAATACTTCATGTGCTACCTTTAAACAATTCAAAATTTATTACTTCTTATTTGTGTCAATGTTTTATAGCTCATGAGGAAGTATGTGGTGTTTTATCTTTCAGTCTTGTTAGGCAGCCTCCACTAATGGACTAGTGGCTTCATCCACTTATCCTATAATTTTCAAAAAGAGCTGGCAATGGGGTTCCCAGCCCCAATTAATCAACTCTCATTAATAATTCTCTTCACATGTTTTGCCCTGATTCATCAGTAAGCAACTTAATTTTGCAATAGACACTCCTCCATGGTATGAGATTGTTGGAAGGCACCCGAGGATTCGGTTAGCCATGGCTTGTGTAAGCAAAGGTTGGGGGGAGTGTCATCCTTAAATAAACTAAAGTACATGTGTAAACAAAAGATAAGAGGGATGATCTACCTTGCTGGTAGAGATAACGACCTTCATGGGAGCCGCTCTTTGGAGGTCTGTTTGGCAAGGGGGTTAGAGTACCCGCTACCAGTCGTTGACAACAACAAACACCTCCCAAAACTTTACTTTTATTCTCTTTATATGATTTCAAAACTGAAAAAGCTCTAGCACATGATTTAATCCCTGCTTCCCTCTGCGAAGGGCCTGTCTTTTACTTTATGTTGACTCAGTACACCTATTTCCCTCCATCTCAAGCAAGCATTTGAGTTGTTGTGATCAAACTATTATATTGTGATTTGCTTCATCATGTCTTTTACTCTTCCTTGTTTAGTACAAGTTTTACCTGAATGAATATAGCTTTGAAAGTTATCAATGATCATTATGATTGAGTATGCAAGATAAGCCATATAAACTTTAACATGAGAGCGCTCCTCAATAGATAAGTATAATCTGTTAACTGTTCTCTGACCAAGAACAAAGTTTGCCATCACCAACTATGATTTCTTATGCACCTTTATTTCTGATTACCTTATACTTGTTTCAAGTTGAGTTATATGAGAAAGTTGTTTACTAGAATGTCTTGTGTGAATGAATATGATGCTTCTTGTCCGTATTGATTTATCGACTCTTCACTCCATAAACATGTGGTCCTGTTTACCGAGTTCAGTTTCGCTTGGGGACAAGCGAAGTCTAAGCTTGGGGGAGTTGATACGTCCAATTTGCATCACTATTTTATATCATAATTTGCTGTTATTCATTGATATATTTCATATTTGGAGATGATACTTATGTTATTTCATCTATTTTGCATGTTTCATGATTATTGGAGGATCGCGCACCGGAGCCAGGATTCTACTGGAAAAAGCACCGTCAGAATGCAATATTTCGGAAGATCAACAGTTGACGGAAATTATATGAAAAATCCTATTTTTCCAGATGATGAAGGGAACCGAAGGGGGAGAAGAGGGGACCCGAGGTGGGCCCACCCCATAGGCCGGCGCGGCCCAAGGCCCGGCCGCGCCGCCTCGTGAGGAGGGGGGCCCACAGCCCCTCTCGCCTCCTTTTCTTCGCGTATGCCTTCGTCCCGAAAACCTAAGCTCCAGGGGTACGTCGCGAAGAGCCACAGCCGCCTCTGCGGGGTGGAGAACACCAGAGAGAAAAGAGCTCTCCGGCAGGCTGAAATCTGCCGGGGAAATTCCCTCCCGGAGGGGGAAATCGACGCCATCGTCACCGTCATCGAGCTGGACATCATCTCCATCACCATCATCATCATCTTCATCATCATCACCGCCGTCTCCACCGCTGCACGCCGTCACCGCTGTAACAATTTGGGGTTGATCTTGATTGTTTGATAGGGGAAACTCTCCCGGTGTTGATTTCTACTTGTTATTGATGCTATTGAGTGAAACCGTTGAACCAAGGTTTATGTTCAGATTGTTATTCATCATCATATCACCTCTGATCACGTTCCATATGATGTCTCGTGAGTAGTTCGTTTAGTTCTTGAGGACATGGGTGAAGTCTAAATGTTAGTAGTGAAGTATGGTTGAGTAATATTCAATGTTATGATATTTAAGTTGTGGTGTTATTCTTCTAGTGGTGTCGTGTGAACGTCGACTACACGACACTTCACCTTTATGGGCCTAGGGGAATGCATCTTGTACTCGTTTGCCAATTGCGGGGTTGCCGGAGTGACGAAACCTGAGCCCCCGTTGGTATATCGATGCGGGAGGGATAGCGAGGATCTCGAGTTTAAGGCTGTGGTTAGATTTATCTTAATTACTTTCTTGTAGTTGCGGATGCTTGCAAGGGGTATAATCACAAGTATGTATTAGTCCTAGGAAGGGCGGTACATTAGCATAGGTTCACCCACACAACACTTATCAAAACAATGAAGATTAATTAGCCGTATGTAGCGAAAGCACTAGACTAAAATCCCGTGTGTCCTCAAGAACGTTTGGTCATTATAAGTAAACAAACTGGCTTGTCCTTTGTGCTAAAAAGGATTGGGCCACTCGCTGCAATTATTTCTCTCGCACTTTATTTACTCGTACTTTATTCATCTGTTACATCAAAACCCCCTGAATACTTTTCTGTGAGCATTTACAGTGAATCCTTCATCGAAACTGCTTGTCAACACCTTCTGCTCCTCGTTGGGATCGACATTCTTACTTATCGAAGATACTACGATACACCCCCTATACTTGTGGGTCATCAGTACTCCATTCAATAGCACCATTGTCCAAAATATTTGAATCACCTTGCAAATATTCAAATTCAAATATGTGGATTTTAGTATGTTCATTATAGAATTAATTCTATGATTCCTTTCGATATGACTCCTACAAAAGTAAACCTTATGATCATGCCCATCTACCCAATCCATTTAGATATTACACCTTGAACCAATATCCTTTCTACATCAAACCTCGTCACCTAGTTCACATATATTCACTTTTCACTTGAGTTATTTCACTAATTGGTTATGTATCTCAATTAGGTATGCCTGGGATACTTTTGTTTGATACACTCCACCTCATATCACACATATCTTGGGTCCAAACATCCACCATCATCCTAAATATCATTTATACATATTCAATCTTAGATCCACTTAATCTTATTGGCTTATATAGAACTATTCAATTTATACATGAGTTAATTGAGTAATTCAATATATCACAAATCCATACCCAAGCCTATGTGTAGTTTATACTATTTTGAGTAATTGTTGTCACACTTATTCAATGGTATTGTTGTTGCACTATTTGTTACTTATGTGATTCAATTCACATAAGTCGTTCTGAATTCTTTTCATGCTTTGGTAAAGCATAAAGATTCTTCAATTATATCTTGGATAGTTCATTACTTTCTAATCATGTGACTTTCCGTCCAAACTCTCACCGACATATCTTGCAAGCCAAACCTCATGCCACACCTTAGTCCCATAGAGCGATTTCCGATTTTTAAAGTTGTAGAGGATCTAATTAGAAACTTAACGGAAGAACCACTATTCTAAACGGAGGTGTAGATCTAAGAAAATAAAATTACGAAGTTACGTACGAAAATCTATGTAAGAAGGGCGGAAATAGAATTATTACCGGATGAGGGCAACGGGTGCACGCCACGAGCCAGAAAAGCTGCGTCGCGCCAAGGGAGAGGGACAGCCGTGCGGGCTGGGTGTGTTTGGAGCTCCCAGGAGTCTGTATATAGGCTCTAGATTAGAGCAATTTTCCTACGCGGGCGAGGTGGGACTAAGGAAAAAAGAAAAAGGAATTAGGGGCGGCGGCGCGTGCGCGGGGCGGGCTGGCCGGGCGGAGCTGGGCCGCGCGGGGGCGTGGGCGCGTGGCCGGGGGCGAGCTGGCTGCTGGGCCGGTCGGCTCGGCTGGCCAGCCCGATTCTGGTTTTTTTTTCTTTTTTTTTACAGAAAATGAAAATACACTTTGGGGCTTTAAATAAAATCAGAAAAATGCAAATAAGGTATCGTTGGATTCGTTATGAAAAATCCTTTAATATGACATTAAATTTGGAACAAAAATATAAACTTTATAAAACCAAAATTTGACACACATGTCTTTGTGCCTATAGTGCCTTTGTAGGGTTTAATGTTTTTCTCAAATAAAATATTTTTATAAGTTTCAAAACCTCCGAACAAAATAGAGCATTGTTGGAAAATCTTTTGAAAACCAAGTTTTATGGAAACTCTATATTTTGCAAAACCCTTTTTAATATCCCTTTGTCAAAATAAAATAAACATTATATACATTTGGCCTATATATTTGATTTTGAAGATACTTTAAAACCAAAAGTCTTTGAAAACACTATTTTGGAAAATACTATTAAATAACTTCAAAAAAATTCATTATGAATTTCCAATCAAGTTTAAACAATCAAGCATTAAATTTATTTTTATTTTACATTCCAAAATTTAGAAAATTTTGGGATGTGACATATGCGGACATGATCGAGACTCCTCTCCGATCAATAACTAATAGCGGGACCTGGAGATCCATAATAGCTCCCACATATTCAATGATGACTTCGTGATCGAAAGAACCATTCACATAAAATAACAATTCCCTTTGTCTCGCGATATTTTACTTATCCGAAGTTGATCGTTGGTATCTCCATACCTAGTTCAACCTTGTTACTGATAAGTACTCTTTACTCGTACCGTGATATGATATCCCTTGTGAACCAGTCACATGCTTGCAAGCTAACTGGATGTCATTCCACCGAGAGGGCCCAGAGTATATCTATCCGTCATTAGGATGGACAAATCCCACTATTGATACAAGTGCCTCAACCCTATACTTTCCGAACACAGTAATGTCACCTTTATAACAACCCATTTACGCAGTAGTGTTTGGTGTCATCAAAGCATCCATCTGGTGTAGGTGATTAACATGATCTCATGGTCGAAGGATTAAGTTACTATGCATATTAAATCTTTAATCACAAAGAACTAGATGACTTGATCATATGCTACGCTTACTATGGGTGTATGCCCATCATATCATTCACCTAATGATATGATCTTGCTATTAATAACATCCAATGTTCATGATCAGGAAACCATGATCATCTATTAATCAACAAGCTAGTTTAACAAGAGACTTACTAGGGACTCCTTTATATTTACAAAACACACAAGTATTAATGTTTCCGGTTAATACAATTATAGCATGGGATGTAAACATTTACCATGAACACTAAGATATAACAATAAACACTTTTATTATTGCCTCTTGGGCATATCTCCAACAGTCTCCCACTTGCACTAGAGTCAATAATCTAGTTTACATTTGTAAAGATATAACACCTTGACCTTCTGGTGCTTATCATGTTTGCTTATGGGAGAGGTTTCAGTCAACGAAACTGACATACTCAGAAACATATGTATTTTGCAATTCATTTGCGTCTCTACGCATTACTCAGTTTTTCAAATGAGTCGGCATTAATCGTATATGTTTGGTCTTCTGGTGGAACCTTAATTCCGCGGTCTGAAATATGTTACCAATATTGTCACATACAATATAGTTTCATAGTTCTGACACTACCGGAACTACACCAAGTTCTCAAAGAACTCTTCGACTCAAACACCCTTGGTCATTGTCAAAACAGTGAGATACTCTGCCTTCATTTGTAGAATCCGTCACAATATTCAGAGCATATCTAAATCTAGCATAGACTCTTTCTAGCCCATTGTGCTACCTTTTAATGAACATATTAGCTTAATTGAGATTGAAATTTCATTTTTATATGTGACCAAACTAATATCGGTGTAACACTTTACAACGATTCGTTTGTCATTACCCCATATAGAACTACATATTTATATCATCGGCTCTGACAAAGCACTCAGGGTTATTCTTACTATTGTCCAATGATCATCATATGAATCATTCTGATATATGCTCGTAACACCTTAGAGCATAGGACATCTGATTGTGTACATATTATTCGTGATCTAAAGTCACTCATGTGTTTTTACTCATTGAGTGTCAAATATACTCAAGTATTATTTAAACCTCCACATGAAAAGAACACATTCTTAATGTTTTCATATTGAACTACTTCAATATTCATTCTATGTCTTTGACTTAAACTTATGATGCGTTTCAATCTATCTTCATAGTTATTGATGCTAAATATGTTTTTAGTCCATATCATTTCATTGAAGTTGATTTTCAATGAAACCTTATAATCATATCAAGTACAAGATTACATTATTTATAATCAACGATATGTCATCAACATAAAGTATTATAAATATGTCTCAGCGCTCCCACTTAATTTCTTGCAAATGCAAGCTTCTTCATCATTTCTGATGAAATCATAACTCTTTGATTATTTCATCCGGTGAAGATTCCAACTCCATGATACTCACTTCATCCAGTAAAGTTTGTATACTTTTCTAGCATTCTACGGACTAGCAAAACTCTCAGTTGTATTTTGTATACACCTTTAATACACACTTCTGATAAGGAATGTATTTCTGCCATCCTACTAACATATATCTCATAAAAGAAATACGTAGCGATTACTAGAACAATCCGTATAGACTACAAGCATCGCTGCGAAAGATCTAATCTTATAGCAGTCAACTCTTTAAACTTTTTTGGTCGTAAACAAGCTTTCGACAAGTCGAGTTTGTTCAAGGATATTATATCCAAGTCTACTAATTTTATAGATCTATTTACTTTCAAAAAGTATTTATTCCTTCAAAAGGTTTACCAAACTCCAAGCTTGATTATAGATACTATCTTGGATTTCATGGCTCATAGCCATTTTAACGGAGTTAGGGCCCATCATAGCTTCTTTGTCTATAGTTAGTTTATCATTGTTCAAAATCAATTCTTTGTCCAAAAATCATTTATTTGATCACAAAGTAAACCATACCAATAAGGTTCAATAGGTACTTCGATCTTCATGACTATAACACTTTGTAGACATGGGAGCCATGATCATCGTGGCTGCTTCCGGAACTATTTACGATGCTGCGTTACTCTGATCATCATGCTCAGGTTCATCAACCTTATCAAGTTCCATTTTCCTCCCACTCAAATACTTCGCTAGAAACAATTTCTTGAAACAAGCAAGAAACAGCGACAAACACTTTTGTCTTTGACTTCATAGTGAAAGAATTCCCAATTTGTTCTCTGGGAAAACCAACAAAGACATTCATCCGATTTTGGTTGTAAACTCATTTACTTATGCTATGCATACCAAAATTTAATAAAGGACTATTAGGGTCTATACCCATGCCATAACTCATATGGTGTCATTTCAACGGATTGTGATGACGCTCTATTTAGTGAAAAAGCGGTAGTCTCTAAAGCATAATCCACAAAATATAATGGAATTTTTTTATTTTATCTCATCATTAATCCAACAAACTTTGGATACGTCTCTCGAATACTCCATCGTAAATATGGTGTTCCAAGAAACGTGACTTGTGGAACAATTTTGTAACTCTCTTAGATGTTCTCTAAAACTCGTAATTCAAATATTTCCACCATCATCCAATCATAGATATTTGACTTTTCTATTACGATGATTTCCACTTCATGCTGAAATTTATTTGAATCTATTCAAATGTTTCAAACTTCTTCCTCATCGAATAAATATATCCACATATATACACTCAATTCATTGTAGGAAGTTTTCATGAAGTGGAAGAATCTTCCGCACACAACTATGCCCAATGGACCACATATATCATCATGTATGTTTCCACTAATTTAGTTGCCCGTTCAACTCTTGGCCTTTCAACGGTATTTCAGTCATTTTCTTTAGAAAAGATTTGCAAGTGCCAAACGATTCAAAAATCAAATGACTCCAAAAATCCATTTTCATGGAGTTTCTTCATGCGTTCCTTTCTAACATGACCTAAATGGCGGTTCTACAAATGAGTGAAATTCAAATCATTTGACTGTGGCATTTTAGCGTCAGTGTTATGCATGTGTGTTTCATCATTAAGATTTATAATAACTTATCCATATTACATGGAGTAAGGTCATAATTTGAACACCTCATTGTTTTCATTTTACCAGAGCAAAATAACAATTATTAAGTTCTTTATTATAAATCTGAAGGGCTAGGTAGAATTCCAACGACGAACGTAATAACATTTATTTTGTTCCACACGTGCATTATTACCACATTCTTTGTCAGTAACTTAGGTCATTGTATTCTTGTATTGCGTTGTGTTGTATGACATCTCATACCAACCAATATGGTACAAATACCCAAGAACTTCATTGTGTGACCAATCAAAGAATATATTCATAACATGTATATCATCCATATAGACCTGAGCTAGACTTTCTAGTCTTTTCTTTCTTTATGCTAAAATCTTTTTTGTAGTTTCTCTTTCGACTTTCCTCATATTTCAGAAATCACTTCAACATCAATAACTTCTAGGCTTGTTGGTCAAATACCAATAACCTTGAGGTTCGCACTTTGAAGTTGATCATCTCATGACTAGTGTTTCAGATTTCACTATTAATAACTTTTTAATATGATGAACAATTTCACTCATAATTTTATCCATCAAATCATGACAACTTCATGATGAAGCTATTATGGCTTACATGGATATACGAATAACGTTAGTGCCCAACTAGTTGGAGGATCGAGACGCCTAGCATCTTCAACCTTCGTACATTCCCATAAAACTTATGAGTTTATGTAGTCTCACTAAATTATATTCTATTATCTTGTAATAAGGTCTTAGATATCACATATATCTCACACCTTGCTTATTTCTGAAAATAAACTTTTCACCTCCTTACTTTTCAAATGGATTTGAACATCAAGTTTCACGGAGACAAGATAATTTTAGATACTAATTGAAACCATTGCTTTTTGAATCAGCAATTTGAGGATTACCAAAAGTTTGCTATAGGACTTAATCATTTCTTGATTCTTTAACAATACGGTACCGGTCCGTAAAGTTACTTGTTAGATTTAACAGTATTCCTATCTCAATTACAAGCCTAGCGTAACGAAGAAAACGGATGCCAATTCTACAAAATTTAATTCAAATACAATTTAGACTTTGTTCAGGATAAATTTGAGTTTACTATTAATTCTTAAATTAAATAGGTGAACTCCCACTCAAAAACAACATCCCTCACGTTGTCTTAGTGATTACATGAACCAAATCCACCACTACAAGAAAAGTTGCCATGGCCGACGAAGTTGAAGTAGTGCGGCGTAACACCAGTGATTCCGGCACACGTGAACCTGCACAACACAATCAAAGTATTTCGTTCCAACGTAATGTTGAGGTTGTCAATCTCACCGGCTTGCCGTAAACAAAGGATTAAATGTATAGTGTGGAAGATGATGTTTGTTTGCGAAGAACAAAGAAAGTTAGCTCGTTACCGCAAGAGATTGTATTTCGTATGCAGCATTGGACCGGGGTCCACAAAGGCACTAGTGGTGTCTCTCCAATAAGATAAATAGCATGTTGGTGAACAAATTACGCTAAACAAATAGAGAGGGTATAACAATGCACATACATATCATGATGATTACTATGAGATTTAATCAGTACATTACGACTACATATAGACCGCTATCCAAAGATGCATCTATGCTTGAAAAGCCCATCCACCTTTCGGTTAGCATCCGCACCCCCTTCTAGTATTAAGTTGCAAACACAAAGGGACAATTGCATTAAGTATGGTGCGTAATGTAATCAACACAAATATCCTTAGGACAAAGCATTGATGTTTTATCCCTAGTGGCAACAAGACATCCCTCAACCTTAGCACTTTCCCCGTCACTGTCCTGCATTCAATGGAGGCATGAACCCACCATCGAGCACATAAATACTCCCTCTTGGAGTTACAAGTACCACTTGGCCAAGAGCCTCTACTACAACGCAGAGCATGCAAGAACATAACACACATATGATAGATTGATAATCAACTTGACATAGTATTCCATATTCATCGCATC
>NC_061509.1:166533669-166552789 GCF_022539505.1 Lolium rigidum | reverse complement strand
TCTCCCCACCATCATTAATATTATTAGTGTACCTTATTCTATCCATGTCCATCTTTTCAAGTGTTCTTTTAAAATCTGGGAATGAACCAAGTTTCTTGTGCTTAATAAAAACTTTTCTAGCTTCTTTAACTATATCTTCAAATTCTCGCACTAAGACTTTTAGAACAAAATCTCTCTTCTCTCCCCGCTCCATATCAGAAAGTGTAAGAAACATGTGTTGTATCATGGGGTTGAGACTAATAAATCTAGCTTCCATCATGCGTACCAAACAAACAGAGGCATCTTCATAAGTAGGGACAGCTTTTTCAAGGGGTATATCTTTAAGATCTTCATGCATACTAACATGGGTGAAAAAATCTTCTATATTATCTCTTCCAATTATAGACCCTTGTCCTACAGGTATATCTTTTACAGTAAAATTAAAAGGAAACATGTTGAAATAAGTAAAGCAAATGCAAGTAACTAATTTTTTTGTGTTTTTGATATAGAGTGCAAGATAGTAAATAAAGTAAAACTAGCAACTAATTTTTTTTGTGTTTTGATATAATCCAGCAAACAAAATAGTAAATAAAGTAAAGCAAGACAAAAACAAAGTAAAGAGATTGGATTGTGGAGACTCCCCTTGCAGCGTGTCTTGATCTCCCCGGCAACAGCGCCAGAAAATATGCTTGATACGCGTACATCACGCGTCCATTGGGAACCCCAAGAGGAAGGTGTGATGCGTACAGCGGCAAGTTTTCCCTCAGAAAGAAACCAAGGTTTATCGAACCAGGAGGAGCCAAGAAGCACGTCGAAGGTTGATGGCGGCGGGATGTGGTGCGGTGCAACACCAGGGATTCCGGCGCCAACGTGGAACCTGCACAACACAACCAAAGTACTTTGCCCCAACGAAACAGATGAGGTTGTCAATCTCACCGGCTACTCGTAACAAAGGATTAGATGTATAGTGTGGATGATGATTGTTTGCAAAGAACAGTAAAGAACAATAGCAGCAGATTTGTATTTCAGATGTAAAGAATGGACCGGGGTCCACAGTTCACTAGAGGTGTCTCTCCCATAAGATAAATAGCATGTTGGGTGAACAAATCTAAGTCAGGCAATTGACAAATAGAGAGGGCATGACAATGCACATACATGATATGATAAGTATTGTGAGATTTAATTGGGCATTACGACAAAGTACATAGACCGCTATCCAGCATGCATCTATGCCTAAAAAGTCCACCTTTAAGTTATCATCCGAACCCCTTCCAGCATTAAGTTGCAAAACAACGGACAATTGCATTAAGTATGGTGCGTAATGTAATCAATAACTACATCCTCGGATATAGCATCAATGTTTTATC
Organism: Lolium rigidum; assembly: GCF_022539505.1. NCBI lineage: Eukaryota > Viridiplantae > Streptophyta > Magnoliopsida > Poales > Poaceae > Lolium > Lolium rigidum. The sequence goes on along the minus strand of NC_061509.1, from coordinate 166,551,443 downwards.
CCTAGTGGCAACAGCACATCCACAACCTTAGAACTTTCTCGTCACTCGTCCCAGCATTTAATGGAGGCATGAACCCACTATCGAGCATAAATACTCCCTCTTGGAGTTAAGAGCAAAAACTTGGCCGAGCCTCTACTAATAACGGAGAGCATGCAAGATCATAAACAACACATAGGTAATAGATTGATAATCAACATAACATAGTATTCTCTATCCATCGGATCCCGACAAACACAACATATAGAATTACAGATAGATGATCTTGATCATGTTAGGCAGCTCACAAGATCCGACAATGAAGCACATGAGGAGAAGACAACCATCTAGCTACCGCTATGGACCCATAGTCCAGGGGTGAACTACTCACTCATCACTCCGGAGGCGACCATGGCGGTGAAGAGTCCTCCGGAGATGATTCCCCTCTCCGGCAGGTGCCGGAGGCGATCTCCGTAATCCCCGAGATGGGATTGGCGGCGGCGGCGTCTCGATGAGGTTTTCCGTATCGTGGCTCTCGGTACTGGGGGTTTCGCGACGAAGGCTTTAAGTAGGCGGAAGGGCAACGCGGGGGGCCACACAAGGGCCCCACACACCAGGGCTGCGCGGCCAGGGTCCAGGCCGCGCGGCCAGGGTCCAGGCCGCGCCGCCCTATTGTGGCGGCGCCTCGTGGCCCCACTTCCTTTCCCCCTCGGTCTTCTGGAAGCTTCGTGCAAAAATAGGACCCTGGGCGTTGATTTCGTCCAATTCGAGAATATTTCCTTTGTAGGATTTCTGAAACCAAAAACAGCAGAAAACAACAACTGGCTCTTCGGCATCTCGTTAATAGGTTAGTGCCGGAAAATGCATAAATACGACATAAAGTATGCATAAAACATGTAGATATCATCAATAATGTGGCATGAAACATAAGAAATTATCGATATGTCGGAGACGTATCACTGGGCACCCCATTGCCAGCTCTTTTTGCAAAATTATTGGATAAGCGGATATGCCACTAGTCCATTGGTGAAAGTCTGTCCGAAGTAAATGACAAGATCAAAAGATAAACACCACATACTTCCTCATGAGCTATAAAACATTGACACAAATAAGAGATAATAGCTTTTGAATTGTTTAAAGGTAGCACATGAAGTATTTGCTTGGAATGGCAGAGAAATACCATGTAGTAGGTAGGTATGGTGGACACAAATGGCATAGTTTTTGGCTCAAGGATTTGGATGCACGAGAAGAATTACTCTCAATACAAGGCTAGGCTAGCAAGGTTGTTTGAAGCAAACTCAAGTATAAAACGGTGCAGCAAGACTCACATATGAACATATTGTAAGCATTATAAGACTTTACATCGTCTTCCTTGTTGTTCAAACACCTTAACCAGCAAATATCTAGACTCTAGAGAAACCAATCATGCAAACCAAATTTTAACAAGCTCTATGTAATTATTCATTAATGGGTACGAAGTACATGATGCAAGAGCTTAAACATGATCTATATGAGCACAACAATTGCCAAGTATCAAATTATTCCAGACATTATACCAATTACCACATGAAGCATTTTCTGTTTCCAACCAAATAGCAATGAACGAAGCAGTTTCAACCTTCGCCATGAACATTAAGAGTAAAGCTAAGAACACATGTGTTCATACGCAACAGCGGAGCGTGTCTCTCTCCCACACAAGCATGATGGATCATATTTTATTCAAACAAAAACAAAAACAAAAACAAACAGACGCTCCAAGTAAAGCACATAAGATGTGACTGAATAAAAATATAGTTTCAAGAGAAATGACCTGATAAGTTGTCGATGAAGAAGGGGATGCCTTGGGCATCCCCAAGCTTAGATGCTTGAGTCTTCTTGAAATATGCAGGGATGAACCACGGGGGCATCCCCAAGCTTAGACTCTTCACTCTTCTTGATCATATTGTATCATCCTCCTCTCTTGACCCTTGAAAACTTCCTCCACACCAAACTCAAAACAAACTCATTAGAGGGTTAGTGCATAATCAAAAATTCATATGTTCAGAGGTGACACAATCATTCTTAACACTTCTGGACATTGCACAAAACTACTGGACATTAATGGAACAAAGAAATCCATCAAACACAGCAAAAGAGGCAATGCGAAATAAAAGGCAGAATCTGTCAAAACAGAACAGTCCGTAAAGACGAATTTTTAAGAGGCACCAGGCTTGCTCAGATGAAAATGCTCAAATTTAATGAAAGTTGCGTACATATCTGCGGATCACTCACGTAAATTGGCAGATTTTTCTGAGTTACCTACAGAGAATCATACCCAAATTTGTGACAGCAAGAAATCTGTTTCTGCGCAGTAATCCAAATCTAGTATTGACTTTACTATCAAAGACTTTACTTGGCACAAAAATGCAATAAAATAAAGATAAGGAGAGGTTGCTACAGTAGTAACAACTTCCAAGACACAAATATAAAACAAAATTGATGTAGTAAAATAAAAACATGGGTTATCTCCCAAGAAGTGCTTTCTTTATAGCCATTAAGATGGGCTCAGCAGTTTTAATGATGCACTCGCAAGAAATAAGAGTTGAAGCAAAAGAGAGCATCAAGAAGCAAGTATGAAACAAATTTAAGCCTAACCCACTTCCTATGAAAAGGAATCTTGTAAATAAACAAATTCATGAAGCATAATGCAACAAGCATAGAAAGATAAAACAAGTGCAGCTTCAAGATTTTCAGCAAAAAGAGAGGTGTTTTAGTAACATGAAAATTTTTACAACCATATTTTCCTCTCTCATAATAATTTCCAGTGGCATCATGAACAAACTCAACAATATAAGTATCACATAAAGCATTCTTATTCACATGCATAAAAGTATCATTACTCTCCACATAAGCATAATCAGTTTTATTAGTTGTAGTGGGAGCAAATTCAACAAAGTAGCTATCATTATTATTCTCATCATCAAATATAGGAGGCATAGTATAATCATAATTAAATTTACTCTCCATAGTAGGTGGCACCAGAAGACCACTATCATTATAATCATCATAAATAGGAGGCAAAGTATCATCAAAGCGTTCATACTAATATTACTACCAGCATGCAAATAAGGTTCCATAGGTTTTTTAATTTTCGCATCAAAAAATCCATGTTTTAACTCAGGAAATAGAATAAGAAGCTCATTGTTGTCCATTATGCCTAACTAGTGTAAACAAGAAACAAAAAGATGCAATTGCAGGATCTAAAGGAAATAGCTTCGAACACTCACACAATGGCGCCAGAAAAGTACTTAGTTACCTGGGACCGGAGTATGAGTGCCTTTTGCCTTTCCTCCCCGGCAACGGCGCCAGAGAAGTGCTTGATGTCTACGGGTGCTTCTATTCCTGTAGACAGTGTTGGGCCTCCAAGAGCAGAGGTTTGTAGAACAGCAGCAAGTTTTCCCTTAAGTGGATCACCCAAGGTTTATCGAACTTAGGGAGGAAGAGGTCAAAGATATCCCTCTCAAGCAACCACTGCAATCACGATACAAGAAGTCTCTTGTGTCCCCAACACACCTAATACACTTGTCAGATGTATAGGTGCACTAGTTCGGCGAAGAGATAGTGAAATACAGGTGGTATGAATGAATATGAGCAGTAGTAACGACGCTAGAAAATAGCTTGCTGGCGTGCAGTTGATGGTATTAATACTGCAGGAAGTAAAGATGCAGTAAAACAGTAAATAAGCGATGATTGCAGTATTTGGAAACAAGGCCTAGGGATCATACTTTCACTAGTGGACACTCTCAACATTGCAATCATAAAGAAATATAAATAAGCACTTCACTATGCTATTATGAATTACTCTTTGGAAAGATAACGAACACTAATTCATCATGTAGGCAAACCTTAAAGATGTATTCCCAAGTACTAATAAACACCCCATGCCATCACTCGTGAGCATTCATAGGAGGTACTAACACACCACAATTTCAGAGACATCCAACTCAAATCATAACTCAGTGAATAAGTATTCTGTGAAATATAGCCTAAGAGACCCACACGGTGCACACACTGTCACCTTTACACACGTGGGACAAGAACTCTCCGGAGATCACATAAGTAAAATCCACTTGAATAGCATAACGACATCTAGATTACAAGCTCATCATATGGATCTCAATCATGTAAGGCAGCTCATGAGATCATTGTATTGAAGTACATGGGAGAGATATTAACCACATAGCTACCGGTACAGCCCTTAGCCTCGATGGAGAACTACTCCCTCCTCATGGGAGACAGCAGCGTTGATGAAGATGGCGGTGGTGTCGATGGAGATGCCTTCCGAGGGCACTTCCCCGTCCCGGCGGCGTGCCGGAACAGAGAGTTTTGTCCCCCAGATCTTGGTTCGCGATGGCGGCGGCTCTGGAAGGTTTCTCATACCGTGGCTTTTCCGTCTCGAAGATTTAGGTCAGGGACCTTTAAATAGGCGAAGAGGCGGAGTCGGAAGGCTGACGGGGCCACCACACAGTAGGGCGGCGCGCCTCGCTCCTTGGCCGCACCGCCCACACGTGTGGGCCCCCTGTGGCCCTCCTTTGGTGGCTCTCGGGTGTTCTGGAAGCTTCGTGGATTTCTAAGATGCTGGGCGTTGATTTCGTCCGATTCCGAGAATATTTCCTTACTAGGATTTCTGAAACCAAAAACAGCAGAAAACGACAGCGGCCCTTCGGCATCTCGTCAATAGGTTAGTTCCGGAAAACGCATAATAATGACATATAATGTGTATAAAACATGTGAGTATCATCATAAAAGTAGCATGGAACATAAGAAATTATAGATACGTTTGAGACGTATCAAATAACAATCTGCACATAAACCTTAATTCAATGGTTTCACTCAGTAGCATCAACTACAAGGAGTAATCAACACCGGGAAAGTTTCCCCTATGAACTAGACAAGTATCAAGCCGAAGATGTTACAGCGGGACGGCGTGGAGACGGCGGTGATGATGGTGCTAGTGGTGGAGATGATGGTGATGATGATCCCGATGAAGTCCAGCTCGATGGCGGTGACGATGGCGATGATCTCCCCTCTCCGGGAAGGAATTTTCCCGGCAGATTTCAGCCTGCCGGAGAGCTTTTCTCTCTCTCTTGTTCTCCGCCCCGTAGCGGCGGTGGAAAATTTCTCTGGTCGCTCCCCCGATCTTAGGTTTCCCGAGGGGTTGAAATATGCGAGGGGGCATCATCAGAAGTGGGGGCGCCCAGACCATGCCTAGGTGCGGCCTGAGGCTGGCCCACTGATACGTCTCCGACGTATCGATAATTTCTTATGTTCCATGCCACATTATTGATGATATCTACATGTTTTATACACATTATATGTCGTATTTATGCATTTTCCGGCACTAACCTATTAACGAGATGCCGAAGAGCCAGCTTGCTATTTTCCGCTGTTTTTGGTTTCAGAAATCCTAGTAAAGAAATATTCTCGGAATTGGACGAAATCAACGCCCGGGGTCCTATTTTTGCACGAAGCTTCCCGGAAGACCGAGGGGAAAGGAAGTGGGGCCACGAGGCGCCGACACAACAGGGCGGCGCGGCCTGGCCCTTGGCCGCGCGGCCCTGGCGTGTGGGGCCCTCGTGTGGCCCCCCGCGTTGCCCTTCCGCCTACTTAAAGCCTTCGTCGCGAAACCCCCAGTGCCGAGAACCACGATACGGAAAACCTTACTGAGATGTCGCCGCCGCCAATCCCATCTCGGGGGATTCTGGAGATCACCTCCGGCACCCTGCCGGAGAGGGGAATCATCTCCCGGAGGACTCTTCACCGCCATGGTCGCCTCCGGAGTGATGAGTGAGTAGTTCACCCCTGGACTATGGGTCCATAGCAGTAGCTAGATGGTTGTCTTCTCCTCATGTGCTTCATTGTCGGATCTTGTGAGCTGCCTAACATGATCAAGATCATCTATATGTAATTCTTTATGTTGTGTTTGTCGGGATCCGATGGATAGAGAATACTATGTTATGTTGATTATCAATCTATTACCTATGTGTTGTTTATGATCTTGCATGCTCTCCGTTATTAGTAGAGGCTCTGGCCAAGTTTTTGCTCTTAACTCCAAGAGGGAGTATTTATGCTCGATAGTGGGTTCATGCCTCCATTAAATGCGGGACGGTGGATGAAAGTTCTAAGGTTGTGGATGTGCTTGTTGCCACTAGGGATAAAACATTGATGCTATGTCCGAGGATGTAGTTATTGATTACATTACGCACCATACTTAATGTAATTGTACGTTGTTTTGCAACTTAATACTTGGAAGGGGTTCGGATGATAACCTCGAAGGTGGACTTTTTAGGCATAGATGCATGCTTGGATAGCGGTCTATGTACTTTGTCGTAATGCCCAATTAAATCTCACAATATTCATCATGTCATCTATGTGCATTGTTATGCCCTCTTTATTTGTCAATTGCCCGACTGTAATTTGTTCACCCAACATGCTATTTATCTTATGGGAGAGACACCTCTAGTGAACTGTGGACCCCGGTCCATTCTTTTATACTCGAAATACAATCTGTTGCTATTGTTCTTTACTGTTCTTGCAAACAATCATCATCCACACTATACATCTAATCCTTTGTAACAGACAAGCCGGTGAGATTGACAACCTCGCTGTTTCGTTGGGGCAAAGTACTTTGGTTGTGTTGTGTAGGTTCCACGTTGGCGCCGGAATCTCTGGTGTTGCGCCGCACTACATCCCGCCGCCATCAACCTTCAACGTTCTTCTTGGCTCCTCCTGGTTCGATAAACCTTGGTTTCTTTCCGAGGGAAAACTTGCTGCTTGTGCGCATCATACCTTCCTCTTGGGGTTCCCAACGAACGTGTGAGTTACACGCCATCAAGCTCTTTTTCTGGCGCCGTTGCCGGGGAGATCAAGACACGCTGCAAGGGGAGTCTCCACAATCCAATCTCTTTACTTTGTTTTTGTCTTGTTTTATTTTATTTACTACTTTGTTTGCTGCACTTATATCAAAACACAAAAAAATTAGTTGCTAGCTTTACTTTATTTACTTGTCTTGCACTCTATATCAAAAACACAAAAAAATTAGTTACTTGCATTTATTTTATCTAGTTTGCTTTATTTACTACTGTTCAAATGGCCACTCCTGAAAATACTAAGTTGTGTGACTTCACAACCACAAATAATAATGATTTCTTATGCACACCTATTGCTCCACCTGCTACTACAGCAGAATTCTTTGAAATTAAACCTGCTCTACTCGAATCTTGTTATGCGAGAGCAATTTTGCTGGTGTTAGTTCCGATGATGCTGCTGCCCATCTCAATAATTTTGTTGAATTGTGTGAAATGCAAAAGTATAAAGATGTAGATGGTGACATTATAAAATTAAAATTGTTTCCTTTCTCATTAAGAGGAAGAGCTAAAGATTGGTTGCTATCTCTCGCCTAAGAATAGTATTGATTCATGGACTAAATGCAAGGATGCTTTTATTGGTAGATATTATCCCCCTGCTAAAATTATATCTTTGAGAAGTAGCATAATGAATTTTAAACAATTGGATAATGAACATGTTGCACAAGCTTGGGAAAGAATGAAATCTTTGGTTAAAAATTGCCCAACCCATGGAGTCGACTACTTGGATGATCATCCAAACCTTTTATGCGAGGATCGAACTTTTCTTCGCGGAACCTATTGGATTCAGCTGCTGGAGGTACCTTTATGTCCATCACTCTTGGTGAAGCAACAAAGCTCCTTGATAATATGATGATTAATTACTCTGAATGGCACACGGAAAGAGCTCCACAAGGTAAGAAGGTAAATTCGTCGAAGAATCCTCTTCCTTGAGTGATAAGATTGATGCTATTATGTCTATGCTTGTGAATTATAGGACTAATGTTGATCCTAATAATGTTCCGTTAGCTTCATTGGTTGCCCAAGAAGAACATGTTGATGTAAACTTCATTAAAAATAATAATTTCAACAACAATGCTTATCGGAACAATTCTAGTAATAACTATAGGCCATATCCTTATAATAATGGTAACGGTTATGCTAATTCTTATGGGAATTCTTACAACAATAATAGGAACACACCCCCTGGACTTGAAGCTATGCTTAAAGAATTTATTAGTACACAAACTCGCTTTTAACAAATCCGTTGAGGAAAAGCTCAATAAAATTGATATTCTCGCTTCTAAGGTTGATAGTCTTGCCTCTGATGTTGATCTTTTGAAATCGAAAGTTATGCCTAATAAGGATATTGAAAATAAAATTGTTACTACAGCAAATGCCATCCAAGTTAGAATTAATGAGAATATAAGATTGATGGCCGAACTGCATGCTAGGTGGGAAAGAGAAGAAAATGAAAAACTAGCTAAAGAGAACAATGTAGCTAAAGTTTGGACTATTACCACCACTAATAATGCTAATGCTCCACATGTTGCTGCACCTCCTACTATTAATGGTAAAATAATTGGTGTTGGCAATGTTTCCACTTCTAATGCAAAGCTCGCAAAGCTGCCGAAGCCGCTAAAAGCTGCTGAAACTGCACTGTGATAAAACTGCTGAAATTTTTTCCAACATTGGGGATGATGATACCATTGCTTTAGATTGTAATGGTTTGGATTTTGATGATTGCCACATATCTGAAGTTATAAAGTTCTTACAAAAACTTGCTAAGATTCCTAATGCTAGTGCTATAAACTTGGCTTTCACAAAACATATTACAAATGCTCTCATAAAAGCTAGAGAAGAGAAACTAAAACTTGAAACTTCTATTCCTAGAAAGTTAGAGGATGGTTGGGAGCCCATCATTAAGATGAAGGTCAATAACTTTGATTGTAATGCTTTATGTGATCTTGGTGCAAGTATTTCCGTTATGCCTAAGAAAATCTATAATATGCTTGACTTGCCACCATTGAAGAATAGTTATTTGGATGTTAATCTTGTTGATAATGCTATAAAGAAACCTTTGGGGAGAGTTGATAATGTTCGCATTACCGTTAACAATAACCTTGTCCCCGTTGATTTTGTTGTCTTGGATATTGAATGCAATGCATCATGTCCCATTATATTGGGAAGACCTTTTCTTCGAACCGTTGGAGCTATCATTGATATGAAGGAAGGTAATATTAAATATCAATTTCCTCTCAAGAAAGGTATGGAACACTTCCCTAGAAAGATAATGAAGTTACCTTTTGATTCTATTAATAGAACAAGTTATGATGTTGATACTTCGTCTCTTGATAACACTTGATATACACTTTCTGCGCCTAGCTGAAAGGCGTCGCTTATGGGAGACAACCCATGTTTTTACTACAGTATTTTTGTTTTATATTTGAGTCTTGGAAGTTGTTTACTACTGTAGCAACCTCTCCTTATCTTAGTTTTGTGCTTTGCTGTGCCAAGTAAAGTCTTTGATAGTAAAGTGAATACTAGATTTGGATTACTGCGCAGTTACAGATTTCTTTGCTGTCACGAATTTCGACCTGCCTAGCTCAGAAAAATATGCCAATTTACGTGCGTGATCCTCAGATATGTACGCAACTTTCATTCAATTTGGGCATTTTCATTTGAGCAAGTCTGGTGCCTCGATAAAATCCATCTTTACGGACTGTTCTGTTTTGACAGATTCTGCCTTTTATTTCGCATTGCCTCTTTTGCTATGTTGGATGAATTTCTTTGATCCATTAATGTCCAGTAGCTTCATGCAATGTCCAGAAGTGTTAAGAATGATTGTGTCACCTCTGAACATATTAATTTTTATTGTGCACTAACCCTCTAATAAGTTGTTTCGAGTTTGGTGTGGAGGAAGTTTTCAAGGATCAAGAGAGGGAAATGATGCAATATGATCAAGGAGAGTGAAAGCTCTAAGCTTGGGGATGCCCCGGTGGTTCACCCCTGCATATTTTAAGAATAATCAAGCGTCTAAGCTTGGGGATGCCCAAGGCATCCCCTTCTTCATCGACAACATTATCAGGTTCCTCCCCGAAACTATATTTTTATTCCATCACATCTTATGTGCTTTGCTTGGAGCGTCGGTTTGTTTTTGTTTTTGTTTTGTTTGAATAAAATGGATCCTAGCATTCATTGTGTGGGAGAGAGACACGCTCCGCTGTTGCATATGGACAAATATGTCCTTAGGCTTTACTCATAGTATTCATGGCGAAGGTTGAATCTTCTTCGTTAAATTGTTATATGGTTGGAATCGGGAAATGCTACATGTAGTAATTCTAAAATGTCTTGAATAATTTGATACTTGGCAATTGTTGTGCTCATGTTTAAGCTCTTGCATCATATACTTTGCACCCATTAATGAAGAAACACGTGGAGCTTGCTAAATTTGGTTTGCATATTTGGTCTCTCTAAAGTCTAGATAATTTCTAGTATTGAGTTTTGAACAACAAGGAAGACGGTGTAGAGTCTTATAATGTTTACAATATGTCTTTTATGTGAGTTTTGCTGCACCGGTTCATCCTTGTGTTTGTTTCAAATAACCTTGCTAGCCTAAACCTTGTATCGAGAGGGAATACTTCTCATGCATCCAAAATCCTTGAGCCAACCACTATGCCATTTGTGTCCACCATACCTACCTACTACATGGTATTTCTCCGCCATTCCAAAGTAAATTGCTTGAGTGCTACCTTTAAAATTTCCATTCTTTACCTTTACAATACATAGCTCATGGGAAAAATAGCTTAAAAACTATTGTGGTATTGAATATGTACTTATGCACTTTATCTCTTATTAAGTTGCTTGTTGTGCGATAACCATGTTCCTGGGGACGCCATCAACTACTCTTTGTTGAATATCATGTGAGTTGCTATGCATGTCCGTCTTGTCTGAAGTAAGGGAGATCTACCACTTTAATGGTTAGAGCATGCATATTGTTAGAGAAGAACATTGGGCCGCTAACTAAAGCCATGAATCATGGTGGAAGTTTCAGTTTTGGACATATATCCTCAATCTCATATGAGAACATTAATTGTTGCCACATGCTTATGCATTAAAGAGGAGTCCATTATCTGTTGTCCATGTTGTCCCGGTATGGATGTCTAAGTTGAGAATAATCAAAAGCGAGAAATCCAAAATGCGAGCTTTCTCCTTAGACCTTTGTACATGCGGCATGGAGGTACCCCTTTGTGACACTTGGTTAAAACATGTGTATTGCGATGATCCGGTAGTCCAAGCTAATTAGGACAAGGTGCGGGCACTATTAGTATACTATGCATGAGGCTTGCAACTTGTAAGATATAATTTACATAATACATATGCTTTATTACTACCGTTGACAAAATTGTTTCATGTTTTCAAAATAAAAGCTCTAGCACAAATATAGCAATCGATGCTTTCCTCTTTGAAGGACCTTTCTTTTACTTTTATGTTGAGTCAGTTCACCTATTTCTCTCCACCTCAAGAAGCAAACACTTGTGTGAACTGTGCATTGATTCCTACATACTTGCATATTGCACTTGTTATATTACTCTATGTTGACAATTATCCATGAGATATACATGTTATAAGTTGAAAGCAACCGCTGAAACTTAATCTTCCTTTGTGTTGCTTCAATACCTTTACTTTGACTCATTGCTTTATGAGTTAACTCTTATGCAAGACTTATTGATGCTTGTCTTGAAGTACTATTCATGAAAAGTCTTTGCTTTATGATTCAGTTGTTTACTCATGTCATTACCATTGTTTTGATCGCTGCATTCATTACATATGCTTACAATAGTATGATCAAGGTTATGATGGCATGTCACCCGCAAATTATCTCGTGTTATCGTTTACACTGCTCGGGACGAGCAGAGAACTAAGCTTGGGGATGCTGATACGTCTCCGACGTATCGATAATTTCTTATGTTCCATGCCACATTATTGATGATATCTACATGTTTTATACACATTATATGTCGTATTTATGCATTTTCCGGCACTAACCTATTAACGAGATGCCGAAGAGCCAGATGCTGTTTTCTGCTGTTTTTGGTTTCAGAAATCCTAGTAAAGAAATATTCTCGGAATTGGACGAAGCTTCCAGAAGACCGAGGGGGAAAGGAAGTGGGGCCACGAGGCGCCGACACAACAGGGCGGCGCGGCCTGGCCCTTGGCCGCGCGGCCCTGGCGTGTGGGGCCCTCGTGTGTCCCCCCGCGTTGCCCTTCCGCCTACTTAAATCCTTCATCGCGAAACCCCCAGTGCCGAGAGCCACGATACGGAAAACCTTACTGAGACGCCGCCGCCGCCAATCCCATCTCGGGGGATTCTGGAGATCACCTCCGGCACCCTGCCGGAGAGGGGAATCATCTCCTGGAGGACTCTTCACCGCCATGGTCGCCTCCGGAGTGATGAGTGAGTAGTTCACCCCTGGACTATGGGTCCATAGCAAGTAGCTAGATGGTTGTCTTCTCCTCATGTGCTTCATTGTCGGATCTTGTGATCTGCCTAACATGATCAAGATCATCTATCTGTAATTCTTTATGTTGTGTTTGTCGGGATCCGATGGATAGAGAATACTATGTTATGTTGATTATCAATCTATTACCTATGTGTTGTTTATGATCTTGCATGCTCTCCGTTATTAGTAGAGGCTCGGCCAAGTTTTTGCTCTTAACTCCAAGAGGGAGTATTTATGCTCGATAGTGGGTTCATGCCTCCATTAAATCCGGGACAGTGATGAGAAAGTTCTAAGGTTGTGGATGTGTTGTTGCCACTAGGGATAAAACATTGATGCTATGTCCGAGGATGTAGTTATTGATTACATTACGCACCATACTTAATGCAATTGTCTGTTGTTTTGCAACTTAATACTGGAAGGGGTTCGGATGATAACCTGAAGGTGGACTTTTTAGGCATAGATGCATCCTGGATAGCGGTCTATGTACTTTGTCGTAATGCCCAATTAAATCTCACAATATTCATCATGTCATGTATGTGCATTGTTATGCCCTCTTTATTTGTCAATTGCCCGACTGTAATTTGTTCACCCAACATGCTATTTATCTTATGGGAGAGACACCTCTAGTGAACTGTGGACCCCGGTCCATTCTTTTATACTGAAATACAATCTGCTGCTATTGTTCTTTACTGTTCTTGCAAACAATCATCATCCACACTATACATCTAATCCTTTGTAACAGCAAGCCGGTGAGATTGACAACCCCGGTGTTTCGTTGGGGCAAAGTACTTTGGTTGTGTTGTGCAGGTTCCACGTTGGCGCCGGAATCTCTGGTGTTGCGCCGCACTACATCCCGCCTCCATCAACCTTCAACGTGCTTCTTGGCTCCTCCTGGTTCGATAAACCTTGGTTTCTTTCTGAGGGAAAACTTGCTGATGTGCGCATCATACCTTCCTCTTGGGGTTCCCAACGAACGTGTGAGTTACACGCCATCACCCACGCCTAGGGGTGGTCTGGCCCCCTTAAGGGCCATCTCGGCCTCCTCTTCTGGCTTCCTCCGTCATCTGGAAAAATAGGATTTTCCGTATATTTTCTGGGAATTGTTGATCTTCAGAAATATGGTGTCTTGACGGTCCCTTTCCAAAAGAATCCTGGCTCCGGCGGTTAATTCTCCAATAATCATCAAACATGCAAAAATAGATGGAATAACATAAGCGGATGAAGCATGGTGATCGGGGGGATACATGCGCACCCCTTCTCTGCTCGACACGTGTCTAACGATGTTAGCTGTACACCCATCGACGCAGTCCAGTGCGTCGAGTGGAAGGGCGGAGAGACGCGGGGAAGGTGCACGGTGACGCACTTGGCCGGGAGACACTAGCGCGACCTCGGATGCGCGAGTTGGAGGCCGGCGAGGTGGAGGTGGAGGCCGGCTAGGTAGTGTCCGTTAGTGAGTGGCCGTTAGTGAGTAGCAGAATCCAACGGTGGTGGACCAAATCCAACGGTGATAACCGGGTGCTCACGTATCCCTGTGATCACCAAATCCACTCTCATGACATAAGTATCACCTCTAAATATGAAATATATCAATGAATAACAGTAAATTATGATATAAAATAGTGATGCAAATTGGACGTATCAATATGATAATGAAGATATGATACCACCTAAACTTGGAGATGCCTGGCTTCCCAAAGTATTAATTAATATTAACAAATAAACTCATCATGATATCTTAGATCCAGGATCTAGTGTATTTGTCTTGTCAAAAGAGCTATATGACTTGTTTGAACTTAAAACTGTGGAGCACCATTGATCTTTTTAATTGCTGATGATTCTGCCAAGCATGCTTTAGGTGGAGATAATAATGTTATGGTTGAATTACATATGACTTTTATTCCTATTTATTTTATTGTTATGGACATGGGGAGTAAAACCTCTAGTCCTATAATTTTTGGAAGACCCATTTTGAGAACCTTAGGGGCAGTGATTGATGAAAACCAAGGAAATATGAAGTTTCATTTTTCCACAAGAGGTGCATGGAACACTTTCCAAGGAAGAAAGACTTTACGGGAGGCAACCAAATTTTTATTTTATTCTATTTTTGCACTCTAACTGTTGAAATAGTAATTTATTTTTGTTTTTCTACTGATTTTTTTTTAATAAAGTACTAAGTTTTACCAATTTGGATGTTTTAAAGTTGACAAAATTATATGGAGTTGCACATTCCTGCACACTGTTGTTTACATGAATGTGATCCGTCCTCATAAAGAACAAGAACTACTGGCTATTATGTTGTTCGTTGCATACTTTAGGTCACTTGTTGATTGACTTTTTTCTTCTATATGTTCACACGATATGCAACTATACTATCTATTTGATTCGTAATAATGTTAGGACAGTGGTATGGGGGATGCCAGTACTTTGTAGAGAATCCCCCTCTCTGTCCTCCGCCATTGTCGTCTTTCGCTGATGAGGACTCCGAGATTGTGTGGGGGCAGGTCGCCAAAGTGGGGGAATTTAGTTCGAGGCGAGAGCAGCCTACTTTGGTGCTTTGGTGGGAGGTTAAACATGGGAGGGAAGAAAAGCCAGAGGGTGTAAAAAAAACCATGCCCTTCCGACAACGAATCATCAAAAAAAAATAACAGTGAGGTCCATGAAAAGCCACGAGAGCAATACTTATGGCTGCAACCGTGTACGATGCAACATTGTGTATACAATGATTGTAGTTTGCGTATCGCAAAGGACGGTGATGGAGGGGTGTAAGATGCTTGAGTTCAGTGACTAATGATGTATTTTACTCTTTTGCAAATTCGCGAAAGAGTAAAATACATCGCGCATCACCAAACTCGACACCCTTACCGCCTCCATCACCGTACATGGTAACTAAAGTCGTTTCAGAGCTCATAATGGTCACTGGCGAGGGGTATAACATCGTATTTTGCTGACGTGGCCTAAATTTGACCCCATATGTCAGCCAATGACTGTCTAGAGAGACTATTTGTTAGTAATAATAAACTACAAGGGCTAAATTGAAAATGACAGAGATTGGGATCCTCCTCCCACACGGTGGAGTGTCGGCGCCTCATCCTCGGTGGCAGCACTGGCGGCCAAGCGCGGGAGGAGGAGGTGGGAGCGAGGGGCGGGGCCACGACGCACCTTGGGCGGCGGTGGGAGCGAGGAGGCGGGGCCATGACGACAGGTTGCGGCGCCGCCACTGCTGCGGTGGCGTCCAGGGCGTTGTTGTTGTCGTGGTGCACCATGGGCGGTGGCGGAGAGCGGGAAGGAGTCGCCGGAGTTGGTGGCGGGCGGAGGCGGGGAGGAGTCGCCGGAGTCGTCCATGGCGGCACGGGTTACTTTGCAATTTAGCCCCTTCTTTGTTATTTTCTCACATTATCCCAGATTTTTGTGTTTGTGTGGAGGTAGGTGGCTGACATATGAGGTCAAACGTGAGCCACGTCAGCAAAATACGACGCTCTACCCACGTAGTGACCGATATAGGCCGCGGGCAAGGGTGACAAGTTTGGGTACCCCTAATGTATTTTACTCTTCGCGAAATAAAAAATTATGGAGGTGCAGAAACTTACGGTTATTTTCTAAAATTGCATGTTCTGTTTCTTCCTCCCTCATTCAAGCTAGGTACCGTGACGGGAACCATTTTCCCCAATCCCATGACGAACCTTGGCCATCGGGAAGGCTTTCCTCGCCGCCACCCCAAAGACACCCCCATTAGGAAACCAAGCTCGACCGGATTCACGCGCGGCCCCCCGAGCTTGACTCCTCCAGCAGCTGCTCCCGTCGCCACGACCCCAAGATCCTCCAGTAGCACCTTGCCGCCTTTAGCCGCCTCCGGCTGAACCCCCTCCTCTAGAAACACATCTAGCAATTTCCACCCGATTTGTTCTGCCAAAAATAATGCCAAAACAAAATAAAAACTGGACACTCCTCCCAAACGGGTCGGCTCAACACGTCCAGAATAGACTGGATCACCCCTTCCCAAGCAGGTTGGCCTAGAAAGAATGGGCTTCAGCGCAACCAAACCGAGGAACTTTGGTGAACGTTCGATGCTCCACCGACAAAGATGGAATATCCCTTTTGAATCTGGATCGACGGATTTTGGGATGCTGGACTAATCCAGACACGTCCATGTAGCGAGGAGAAAGAAGTTCTGCCGCTATGACAATGAGGGTGACCCAAGTGGAGTGTATGTAGCCTATGTAGTGAGTGCTAGGGGCAAGGGCGAAGCTCCCAGCATCGCAAGGTAGGGAAGCCTCACTATCTTCAATTTTGGTGAGTATATTTACATGCACGTGTTTTTTCTGAAAAAAAGTGGTTATACGTTGAAAACGAACTCCATTGAGAAAGATAAGTTTGTTTTAGTGAACACAGTGCAAAACTGACTTCAAATTGAAAATAGGAACCAGATACCTAAAACATAAACTCATTTTCCATGTGCAATGTGAATAATATTTCTTGTCTTATAGAGATTTAACATGGATCTTAGTAGATATAAGATGATATTGGGCTATTCATTATTCATACGAGGAGAATTGGACAATTTAGAGATTTCTTGATATTTGAAACACATGTCATGTTTCCTTCGACGACATTATCATCTCATTGAGTTGGATTTGCTTTTACTAGTGGCGACGACAACAATTTAAAGGACTTTCCTGGTGACAAAAATCATCAAAACCGAGTTGCGATAAAGCAAGGGATATTCAGATGTCTTGATTGATAGAATTACAGAAGGTTTTAAAAAGATAAAGCTTTGCCATTGATGTAGCATTGTTGGTATGTCTGTAGGTTTTACTTATAATCAAATATGTTTCTGTTTTTTTTGCTCCAAGTGATTGTGTTAGAATCATATATACACAGTAATCGGACTATTTTGGTGTTTACATTAATTTTTAAGAGTTTGGCCCACTTCAAATTACTACTAGAGGTGTACTCTCCCTCGCCGGTGATATACTAGGTAGCCTTTGGTCCGCCCGGTAATAGGTAGTACGGTTTTTACTTTAATTTAAAATATTCTTCATGTAGATTAAGAAAAATCTCTAGTTTTTTGAAAAATGTTGACAAGTTTAAAACAATCATATTTTCAAAAAAATGTGAGCGGAGTTCAAACGAATGGTAGACCTATTTTTTCTTGAGTTAGAAACAAATATTCACGAACTTTTAAAAAATCACGAGTTTGTAAAATCTTCACACGTTCAAAAATAGTTGTTCAAGGGTTCAAAAAAAATATCCATGTATTACCAAAATATAAAATGAAAAGAATGGAAAAGGTAAAACAAAAAATTAAAAGTAAAAAAAGAAATAGAAACAAAAAATAAAAACGAAAAAAGAAAGAAGAAACCAAATGGCTAGCCCATGCGGGGAGACTACAGGCTACATCTTGCTTGTGCCT
>NC_061509.1:166444567-166533569 GCF_022539505.1 Lolium rigidum | reverse complement strand
GCACCGGTTCAAATAGATTCAAATAGATTCAAATAGAACTATCAGATTGAACCCACAACATGATTCAAATAGATTCATTACACCGAGCCACATGTCTTGACCTTGCTATACACTACTTCCATTAATCAGTGCAAGAAGGCTTACCTGAGCTGCTTGAACCATGGCAGATTCGAATCCACCTTATCTATCTAGAAATACAACCTTTGCGTAAAAGAGGATTTGCAGGTATGGGGAGGCCGACATTGGGGACCCATGAGCCGAGCAGCGTCGTCAACGTTTTAAAGGTGGCAGGAGATCGAAAGAAAAAATAAGCCAAAAATCAGTTGGTAAACAAATTCAAGAAAAGAAACATTTACCTTTCCGAGAGGATGACATGCGGGACCCATGAGGCAGCAGCATCCTCAACTATTTCAAGGCGGCAGGGGATCAAAAGAAAAAAGGAAATAGCCAGAAATTAATTAGGGTCAAAAATAAATCCATCAAAGGAAACTTTTATTGTTCATAGAGGATGACATGTGGGACCGACTTGCCAGCTGCGTCGTCATCGTTTCAAAGGGGGCAGGGGATCAAAAGAAAAAGGCAAATAGCCAGAAATTAGGGGAAAAAAATAAATCCAACAAAGGAAACTTTTATTGTTCATAGAGGATGACATGCGGGACCCATGAGCCGACAGCCTTCCTCAACGTTTCAAAGTCGGCATGAGATTGAAAGAAAAAGGCAAGTGACATAATATCAGGAGCCAAAAATAATCCAAGAAAAGAAACTTTATTGTACATAGAGGATGACATGCGGGTCCCATTTTATAGCAGCGGTCTCAACGCTTCCAAGGCGGCACAGGACCGAAAGAAAAATGAAGTAGCTAGAAATCAGGGTGTGAAAAAAAATCCAAGAAAAGAAAGATTTCAATTGGGCTGTATCCGGACATCCGGGCCTTCGAACTATCCTGCTCGGGCCTTTTGACTCGTACAATTTCATCCCACTCCAAAACAAGAAAGGTCGAATTTTTCTCAAAAAAAAAACAGGAAAGTCCTATGCTTCGCAAAAACAAAAAACAAGGAGATTCAACATATAAGTTTGTTTATGTAGATATAAAGATTTAATTTATCCGTTTGCAATAGCTCAGAGCGAAATACAACGTTTATTGTCTGCAAAATAAAATATCACATGTTTCTTGTACGGGGAGGCTGACATCGGGGACCCATGAGCCAGCAGCGTCGTCAACGTTTCAAAGGCGGCAGGGGATCGAAAATAAAAAAAAGCCAAAAATCAGTTGGTAAAAAAATACAAGAAAAGAATACATGCGGGACCCATGAGGCAGCAGCATCCTCAACGTTTCAAAGTCGGCATGAGATCGAAAGAAAAAGCCAAGTGACATAATATCAGGAGCCAAAAATAATCCAAGAAAAGATACTTTATTGTACATAGAGGATGACATGCGGGTCCCATTTTGTAGCAACGGTCTCAACGTTTCCAAGGCGGCACAGGACCAAAAGAAAAATGAGGCAGCAGCATTCTCAACAATTCCAAGGCGGCAGGGGATCAAAAGAAAAAAAGGAAATAGCCGAAAATTAATTAGGGGTCAAAAATAAATCCACCGAAGGAAACTTTATTGTTCATAGAGGATGACATGTGGGACCGACCTCGCCAACGACGTCCTCATCGTTTCAAAGGGGCGAGGGATCAAAAGAAAAAGGCAAATAGCCGGAAATTAGGGGTCAAAAATAACTCCAAGAAAGGAAACTTTTATTGTTCGTAGAGGATGACATGCGGGACCCATGAGCCAGCAGCTTACTCAACGTTTCAAAGGTGGCATGAGATCGAAAGAAAAAGGCAAGTGACCAAATATCAGGAGCCAAAAATAATCCAAGATTTATTGTACATAGAGGATGACATGTGGGTCCCATTTTGCAGCAGCGGACTCAATGTTTGTAATGCGGCTTGAGATCAAAAGAAAAAGAAAGTAGCTAGTAATTAGGGGGTGAAAAAAATCCAAGAAAAGAAAGTTGATGGACATAGAGGATGACATGCGGGTCCCTTGAGCCAACAGCTTACTCAACGTTTCAAAGGGGGAAGGGGATCAAAAGAAAAAGGCAAGCCAAAAATCAGAGGGTGAAAAAAATCCAACAAAGGAAACTTTTATAGCACATAGAGGATGACATGCGGGTCCCATGAGCCAGCAGGTCTCTCAACGTTTCAAACGTGGCATGAGATCGAAAGAAAAAGGCAAGTGAGAAAATATCAGGAGCCAAAAATAATTCAAGAAAAGAAAGTTTTATAGTACATAGAGGATGACATGCGGGTCCCATTTAGCAGCAGCGGTATCACCGTTTGAGAGGCGGCAGGGGATCGAAAGAAAAAAGGCAAGTGAAAAAATATGAGGAGCCAAAAATAATTCAAGAAAAGAAAGTTTTATAGTACATAGAGGATGACATGCGGGTCCCATTTAGCAGCAGCGGTATCACCGTTTGAGAGGTGGCAGGGGATCAAAAGAAAAAAGAAATTGCCAAAAATCAGAGGGTGAAAAAAAACCAAGAAAATGAACTTTTATAGTACATAGAGGATGACATGCGGGTCCCATGAGCCTGCAGGTTCCTCAACGTTTCAAACGTGGCATGAGATCGAAAGAAAAAGGTAAGTGACCAAATATGAGGTGCCAAAAATAATTCAAGAAAAGAAAGTTTTATAGTACATAGAGGATGACATGCGGGTCCCCAGTTAGCAGCAGCGGTATCACCGTTTGAGAGGCGGCAGGGGATCGAAAGAAAATGGCAAGTGACCAAATTTGAGGTGCCAAAAAAAACTCCAAGAAAAGAAAGTTTTATAGTACATAGAGGATGACATGCGGCTCCCATTTAGCAGACAGCGGTATCACCGTTTGAGAGGCGCAGGGGATCGAAAGAAAAAGGTAAGTGACCAAATATGAGGTGCCAAAAATAATTCAAGAAAAGAAAGTTTTATAGTACATAGAGGATGACATGCGGGTCCCAGTTAGCAGCAGCGGTATCACCGTTTGAAAGGCGGCAGGGGATCGAAAGAAAAAGGCAAGTGACCAAATTTGAGGTGCCAAAAAAACTCCAAGAAAAGAAAGTTGATTGCACAAAGAGGATGACATGCGGGTCCCATTTAGCAGCAGCGGTCTCAACGTTTCCAAGGCGGCAAGGGATCAAAAGAAAAAGGAAGTAGCCAGAAATCAGCGGGTCAAAAAAAATCCAAGAATAGAAAGAATTTTGGTTCATAGAGGATGACATGCGGGACCCATGATCCTGCATCGTAAACGGCTCTATCGGAGAACGTTGAACGAGATGGCGCGATCGAGAAAAAAACAATGCCAGAGAGGCTGCCATCCGGGCCCTACATCCCTCGGCGGTGCGGATTTGCGTTGACTCGGCCGGCGAACCCGAGATTTCGAGATGCACCACGTCCCGGGCCACCATACGCGACGTTTTGGCCGCTTTCGTCGGGCTAGGTGGCCTCAAAAACGAGAAAAAAAAGTTTTGACATGCACCACGGAGGGACCAAAAATCGTCGGCCATGGTACACCAGCAACCACGGCGCGACTTCAACTTCGTCGGCCATGGCAACTTTTCTTGTAGTGATAGTTTCACTAGATGTGACCTGATAAGTTGTCGATGAAGAAGGGGATGCCTTGGGCATCCCCAAGCTTAGATGCTTGAGTCTTCTTGAAATATGCAGGGATGAACCACGGGGGCATCCCCAAGCTTAGACTTTTCACTCTTCTTGATCATATATCATCCTCCTCTCTTGACCATTGAAAACTTCCTTCACATCAAACTTCTCATAAACTTCATTAGAGGGGTTAGTACTCAAAAAACATTAATCCACTTTAGTCCTGTAGTGACACATTGCAAGAACTCAATAAAACATTAGCTACAGCTCTCCACGTCTAGAAAGCCTCACTTAAAGTCCACAAGAGACAATGCAAAAAACAGAGACAGAATCTGTCAAAACAGAACAGCCAATAAAGACGAATTTTTAAGAGGTACTTCCGTTGCTCAAATCAGAAAACTTAAAACTAATGAAAGTTGCGTACATATCTGAGGAACACGCATGAAAATTGGCAGAATTTTTGGGTTTCCTACAGAGAGACCTACTCAATTTTGTGACAGCTAAAAATCTGTTTCTGTGCAGAAATCCAAATCTAGAATCAACCTTCTATTAGAGACTTTACTTGGCACAACAATGCAATAAAATAAAGATAAGGAGAGGTTGCTACAGTAGTAACAACTTCCAAGACACAACAAAATAGTAGCAAAATAAAAACATGGGTTATCTCCCAAGAAGTGCTTTCTTTATAGCCATTAAGATGGGCTCAACAATTTTAATGATGCTCACATAAGGATGAGAGTTGGAGCAAAAGAGAGCATCAAAAGCAAATAAGAAACACTTTTAAGTCTAACCCACTTCATATGAAAAGGAATCTTGTAAATAAACAAGTCATGTAAGCACAAAGCAACAAGCATAGAAAGGCAACACAAGCACAACTTCAAGATTCTCAACATAAAGAGGGGAAACTTAATATTTTTAAGATGCATATAACCATGTTTCCCTCTCTCATAATAACTTTCAGTAGCATCATGAACAAACTCAACAATATAACTATCACATAAAGCATTCTTATTCACATGCATAAAAGTATTATTACTCTCCACATAAGCATAATCAATTTTATTAGTAATAGTGGGAGTAAAACTATCACAACCATCATTGTAATCATCATAAATTGCAGGCATGGTACAATCATAATAAACTTTATCCTCCATAGTAGGTGGCACCAAAATACCACTATCATTATAATCATCATAAATGGGAGGCAAAGTATCATCATAGAAAATTTTCTCCTCAAAACTTGGGGGACTAAAAAATATCACAACCAGCTTCCCCAAGCTTAAATTCTTCCATAGCATTAGCAACAATAGTGTTCAAAGAGTTCATGCTAATAACATTGCTACAACTATTTTGCAAACAAAGTTCCATGGGTTTTTTAATTCTCTCTTCAAACACATCATGTCCTAATTCAATATAAAGTTCATAAAGATCTCTAATTTTTTGTTGTTTTCCATTAAGCCTAACTAGTGAAAATAAAAACAAGAAACAAAAAGATGCAATTGCAGGATCTAAAGAAAATAGCTTCGAGCACTCACACACCGGCAACAGTGCTAGGAAATAGCTTAGTAGTCGGAAGATGTGAATACCTTTTACCTTACCTCCCCGGCAACGGCGCCGAGAAAATAGCTTGATGTCTACGCACGCTTCTATTCCTCGTAGACAGTGTTGGGCCTCCAAGAGCAGAGGTTTGTAGAACAGCAGCAAGTTTCCCTTAAGTGAATCACTCAAGGTTTATCGAACTCAGGGAGGTAGAGGTCAAAGATATCCCTCTCAAGCAACCCTGCAATTACGATACAAGAAGTCTCTTGTATCCCCAACACACCTAATACACTTGTCAGATGTATAGGTGCACTAGTTCGGCGAAGAGATAGTAAGATGCAAGTGATATGGATGAATATGAGTGGTAATAACAATCTGAAATAAATATGGCAGCAAGTAAACATGTAACGGAACTTGTTGGAAACGGTGTTTCAATGCTTAGAAACAAGGCCTAGGGATCATACTTTCACTAGTGGACACTCTCA
Organism: Lolium rigidum; assembly: GCF_022539505.1. NCBI lineage: Eukaryota > Viridiplantae > Streptophyta > Magnoliopsida > Poales > Poaceae > Lolium > Lolium rigidum. The sequence continues at coordinate 166,527,918 of NC_061509.1, read as the reverse complement.
ACAATGATCACATAAATAAATAACTTCTCTTCCTTTGTGCTACTTCAAACACTCTCTTGTTGGATAACAAACACCATTCATTGTGTAGGGCTACAAGAGCTCCCTCAAGCCGGAGTAAACAAGCTCCACAACATTCGGAGTTCATATTAAAGTAACCTCTAGAGTGCATAGTAATAGTTAACTTCATAATCTACAAGAGATCACAATCATAACCTACGCCAAGTACTACATGATGCACACACTCGTCAACATTACATCATGGAGGAGGAATAGACTACTTTAATAACATCACTAGAGTAGCACATAGATTAATAGTGATACAAAGCTCATGATCACATAAAGATCACACCATGGGAGAGAGAGATGAACTACATAGCTACCGGTAGAGCCCTCAGCCTCGGGGGAGAACTACTCCCTCCTCATCATGGGAGACAGCGATGTCGATGAAGATGGCGGTGGTGTCGATGGAGATGACTCCGGGGGCAATTCCCCGTCCCGGCGGCGTGCCGGAACAGAGACTTCTGTCCCCCGAAACGGAGTTTCGCGTTGGCGGCGTCCCTGGAGTCTTTCTGGAGTTTCGTCAATTGGTGTCGAGTTTTTAGGTCACGAGGGGTTAAATAGGCGAAGAGGCGGAGTCGGAGGGGCCAGGGGGCACCCTCCTCACAGGCTGGCGCCCCCCCCTTCAGGCCGCGCTGCCCTATGGTCTGGGGGCCCTGGGCCTCCTCTCCGGCTCCCCTTCGGTGTCCTGGTCCGTCTCGGTGAAATATGATGTTTGGCCTTTGTTTCGTCGAATTCCGAGAATATTGCCCAAACAGCCTTTCTGGAACCAAAAACAACAGAAAACAGGAACTGACACTGTGGCATCTTGTTAATAGGTTAGTTCCGGAAAATGCATAAAAACATTATAAAGTGTGAGCAAAACATGTAGGTATTGTCATAAAACTAGCATGGAACATCAGAAATTATAGATACGTTGGAGACGTATCAGATATGCTGCACAAGACCAAGAACTTTTGTCTTTAAATTTTGATATGAAATATCTCGGTGAAGCTTCATATGTCCTCGGCATTGAGATTTATCAAGATAGGTCTAAAGGTGTGTTGGGAGTATCATAAAAGGCATACTTTGAGCAGTACTAAAGAAATTCAATATGCATAAGTGCTCTGGCTCACCTGCTCTAATAGTCAAGGGTGATAAGTTTGGAACATTTCAATGTTCGAGGAACCAAATTGAAACTGATCAGATGAAGTTGGTTCCTTATGCTTCAGTTGTCGGAAGCATCATGTATGCACAAGTTTGTACACGCCCTGACTTGGCTTTTGTAACCGGGATGCTTGATAGATTCCAATCAAATCCAGGACTAGACCACTGGAAGGCCGCCAAGAAAGTCTTGAGTTATATGCAAGAAACAAAAGGGTACATGCTTACATACAGAAGGTATGATAACCTACAAGTTGTTGGTTATTCAGATTCTGATCATACCGGTTATGTGGATAGTAAGAAATCCACGCCAGGTTATATATTCACACTTGCCGGAGGAGCTATATCGTGGAAAATCACGAAACAAACGATAGTTGCTTCATCTAGGATGCAAGCAGAGTTTATAGCATGTTATGAGGCCACTGGGCAGGCTGTATGGCTAAAGAATTTTATTCCCGGACTTAAAGTGGTCGATAACATTTTTAAAACCACTTCTATTGTACTGCGATAATTAATCCGTAGTTTTCTATGTGAATAACAACAAGTCAAGTGATGCTGCCAAACACATTGCCATTAAGTATCATGTTGTGAAGTATAGGATCCAGGATCAAACAATTAATGTTAAGCATATAAGTACGACTCGTATGCTTGCGGATCCGCTAACGAAAGACTTACCACCCAGTATTTTTCGTGAGCAGTTTGCCGACATGGGATTGCTAAAAGCCTTATGATTCTGGAATAAAGAGACCACTATGAAAACCACTCCCAATAAGAAAAATGTTATCCATTTCAAAATATGCTGGTATGCTATAAGTGTTGAGGTTCAACGGTATTTCATTGACAGTTATAACACCTCACTTTGGTTTATTATTCCTATGGAGAATGGGCAAATGAAGTTTAAACCTAACGATCAAGGGGGAGAATGTTGGTTGATCTGTCAGGTTTACCCTGTGACAGTCAAAACGATATTGACAGAGAAAAGGTCAAAACTTAACGTTAAAGGGATGGGCCCATAGGACCAACGTCCAGGACTTGATTCGCACATGACTCATTCTCGTATGTAACAAACGCACCCTGATCGGGGGTGCCAAAACCAACTCGATGGTTTTGGTCCCCTGTTGCGATGTGCCATATAAAGGGGGGGGGGGATTTGGCAGAGATCGACACCAGTTGACGATCAAAACATCCGCTTCCCCCACATCCCAAAACTCTACCGATCTAGAGTGGCCAGAAGCAACATGAAGGCTGGAACCTCGCCGTGTTGTACCATGAAAGTGCAGGTGGCGCCCGGAGGGGATCAGGAGGATCTCCAGATCGTATGCGACCACCGGATCGTCATCAACACCGCTGCACCAAGCCTGCCTCACGCAGGCATCGATGGCATCTGCAATACCCAGTAATGCATCCCTAAATCTCTCTGTTTCATGTGCACTAGGTGTTCTAGATGGCTACCGAGTTGATCTTGTGTTGCTGCTGTCGATTTAGGTCTAACACCTATGTCATATATGCTATTTATAATTCTGATCCATATCAGAAGATTCAAATTTGGTTATCAGGATCCGATACAAACCATAGATGCTTTACGTATTTGTGGCCCTAAGCGATACTAATTCGACAATACATGTATACAAACCCTGTTGCTAGTTCTAAATTGACGAATAATTAATTTAGCTGTATGAGGATTCTTGTACCGTCAGATTTGTATAGTGATTCGTACACATGATAATTGCACACCGAGTGTGTAATTACACATTTTTCCCAATTACATATGAAAAAAGTGGCATCATCTCACCAAAAATTATGTTAGTTTTAACTCAATCAAGAACTAACCGTGTCCTTATATGAACAAAAATTCAAGCGCGTCCCAGAAAACTACATGAAACTAATTATTCTAGTGCCGATAGGTACTCTCACTATGGGTGGTCTACTTAGTGATGTGTTGTGCGGTGCGAGAATTGTTGATGTAGGATAGTGGCTATGATGATTTGAAAGACATTATAGAATTAAGATTTCTTAGGTTTCCTAGGTTTAGCCAAGGTTTAGCTTAGGAACCCTCTACTCGTAGGATTATTGATAACACCATTTGAGAAGTCACAATGGTATGACTGAAGAACGTCTTTGTCAGAATATTTTTTGCCTCTCACTTTGATCAGTTAGCAACAATCTTTCTAAGGATGTCCAGAAATCAGTTTCGTGTAACTTGGAAAGGAAATTTTGAATCATGGAGATATGATCCTTTACAGGTAAGGCCTATCACTCATGTGATTTGGGGATGTGGAGAGGAACAAACGTGTCGCCAGTTTTGCCGCGCTCGATTGATCCAATACATTTAGTTAACGATATCAACACCTGATCCAACACACTTAATTGACAATATTAACGTCTGACCAATCGCCATACCTATCGTTTGGCTATTCTTTTCGATCTATGGGTAACTGCCCCGGTTGCACGACATATCTGACGAGTCTGCACGGAGTACGTATTCACCACGTACACGCACGCAGCTCCCACTCCCAGACCAGGTAGCACCAGCAACAACGAAATATATGGAGAAAGGGATGGATATTGAGAAACAGAAAAATGTCAGGAGTCCTATGAACGCTGTCGTAGCCCAGCCAAACGCAAGCCGTTCCTTCTCCAGCTCCACCATCAGAGGTGTCCAAGCTAGGCGTTCTCGTGTCCACCCCACCTGATCTGATCGACGAGGGAGGAAAGGGGCTGCCCGACCAGCCCCTTTCCTCCCGAACGGTCCAGGTAGTTATGGAGCCTAGCCCGCCTGGAGTTCTTGAGTTCTTTAGGGCCAGATTGGTTGCCCACAATAGCGTTTCCATGGAGATGATAACTGTCCGTTAGAAGGTAGCCCACAATAAAAAGGATTCCCTGCATAATGTGGTTCTTAAATCTGCTAAAAACAGGGTTCAAGAAGAACGCTCGATTCGAGCATTTTTCCGGCCAGGCTCTGACGAGCACAAATGTGGGTCCTTCGTTGCTGGAGTCATACGAGCATATCTTCGTAAGTTGGCCACTAATCTGCATCTACATCTTCCTAGTACACTATATGTAGGTATAGATCTACTTGTTTACGAATATCAAAACCGAAAATTTTGAACACGAAAGTAGTGTGAAATGGTGAGGTGAAGGTACTCCCCGAAGGAATTTTGAAATGGTTGACCGTGTGCGAAAAATTGACAAAGCTCGTTCACAAATGGCTCAAAAAAGAACATGAAACCGAGTTTGAAATACTCGACGAAACGATGATGGGAATGGAATCACAATGTCAAGGCGCATCTTTTTCATGTAGACCTTATCACAAATTGATAAATTGTTAGGTAGATTAAAGGTGATTATGATTGAACTAGTTTAGTTAACCACAATCCTCCTTAATTTGCATACAACCAAATGAAGTGCATCTTGTTTCGTCAACCGAACCCTAGTGAAATTGTTGGCATCCAAACATACTGCCAAATTTAGCCTAAGCAGTTGGGCCAAATGCCATGTGACGAGACGAAACACCAAAAACCAATGGGAGCAACCAATCAGACTCTTAATGTTGGCATCCATGCAGACTTTTTTTGGATCTCAATTGTATCGTAGCCCTAGGAAAAGACATTTTCTTTTCTCATACCTTCTACCAACCACTGTGGAAGCTACCAAGCGTATCCTTGGTGTTTCGGTCAACATATGGAGCTTTTAAACTAGAGGCCTTATCCCTACTTCAAATTAATAACGCCACAAATGATAGATACAAAATGCTGAAAGCTCGGCTTACAGGCAACACACAGAAAGCAAGAAAGTACAAAAGAAACACTGCTTGAGAGATGAAATCAACATCCACTAGATTTTGATGTGCGCCTTGGCGCACGATCCCGTGTGATTCGTGTATAGGTAGAAAAGTGGTTATACTTTTATTAGGACTTACAAAATGTAGTGAATCGAAGGAAATTCCAAATGCAGGTGATGGAGGGAATACTCAACGTGATTGTTCTCATTTTCAGCCCAAGATCATAGATAAGGCACAACCATCTATACCATACATTAATTCATCATCAAGCAGGCACAACCATTTATAACATACATTAATTCATCATCGAGCACACTTCCCAAATATTTGAGGAATCAGCCAGATTCTAAAAAGTACATTCTTAACGGGTACATTGAACGGAAGAACATGATCGACAATAACTATTGTGACATGATAGGGAAGGTGGGCGACATCGGTCCTCGGTGTAGTGGAAGTGGCCAATGCAATGATAGTAGATAAATTAGCACTGGCTTTATCGCTCGGCTGCAGTGCCATCCAACCTAGGTGCTTGTCGGTCTCGAATAGACATCGAAAACATGTATATGATAAATTAGCATATATCACCAATTGAAGAATAATTTAAATAAAATTACAGTTTAGATAGACATCCAACACCTAAATTATCATAGCTAAGTTGGAGAATTAGAAAATATGGCAGTGTTAACATATGTAGTGCAATGAATAATTATACTTTACTTCATATAACTACATCTCTGTATAAAATAAAATGTCTATAAAATAACTAAAGTGGTAATTTGAATAACCTTTAGAGGCTCTAAATGATGAACATACTGAAATGTGCTGAACATGAGAACCCACTCTTGGGACATGTTGGAAGGAGATCAAACAACATCTATAGTAGAGATATTCAGAAAATTAATGATGAGGAGAAATTTCTAATATAGTGGTATGCAAAATCTTCAAACCATGTTTATAATAAAAAAAATCTACAAAAATTGGCAAATGAACTACAACCAAAAAGAAATCATTAAGCACCTAGAGAGAAATGGGCACAAAGAACCACTAAAAAGGAAAGTAGGTTGTTTAATCAGTAAGGGATGACTACTCAAACAGGAAAGAAGAAACAAAAATATTGTATTCATCTGCACTTCCCTAGTTTTGTTCTTAAGATAATGAAAGAATAAAGAGAACAACTTCTTTAGACAGAGCTATGAATGTCCTCCAGTATAAAGCAACACTGGTGAGGAAACAAAGTGAGTGGAAAGAATGGAAATTTTGTGATACTCTCCATCTTACCCATTCATCCCACCCAAGACCTGGAAGAAATAGCAGCTAGAAAATTTTAAAAAATGAAATGTGAGTTAGGAATCTTAAGATAGTGTCTTATTAGCATTACGGCATGAAAAGCAATCTAAACTGATAATACCTTGACATCCACAACACGAGTAATGCAATTAACTGGACCTTGAAGACTTCATCACTATCCTCTTCCGGATGCTCGCCAAATCTGAAAACAACCCCAGGTTATTTGGATTCCTCGGAAACCATCGCCTAACATCTACAAAATAGAAATCCGTTGCACCAATTAGTTGATCCATGGACTGCATCCAATATAACAATTAGTGCCAATAAATAGGACTAAATAGCATGGTCTAGCATAGAAATATTAATCTCAAAGCAAACGAAGGAGATAATATTAAACATGTACCTGATAATCTAAACGGTTACCAACCGCGAAGAACTTCTCAGTGTATGCATATGAGAAGGATAGAGAATTAAAACAAACAAAAGAAGTGCATTATACACCAGAAAAGGTTGGGAAAATAGTGCCCTAAACTAATACACCGAAAAAGCCTGAAACCATGTATGTATAGTCCCTTCAGGCGTGCATCCTAAGTCATATTAGGTTTTAGTAATATATATCACAAGACAAGGGTGTAACTTAATTCCCTACATCATATATATCTCTTCTCATAAGCAGAGTTAGACAAAGGGGTAATCATCGATCTGTTGGCAACATCAAACAAATATGTGTTATAGAACAGGGATGGAGAATGTTCATGGAGTCACGGGCTGCCATGAACAAAAGGAGGAGGAGCTCATACTGGACATGGATCTGCTAGTCGCCGCATATCAGGGAGCAGCCACGCCAACACCTTACCACGCGAGCCGAGGTACTTCCCATCTTGAAACATGTACAAGCAAGTGAAGGAAATATATAAAGAAGAAAGGTAAAATAATCCAGTGAATTATAACATACAAAATAATAGTAATAGTATATTTTTCTTAGTAGCAAATCGTATATTTTCACCCTTCGGTAGATCTTACAAATGGAGAATTATAGCATACAAAATAATAGGATTCTTCCTTTGTAAGATCTACCGATATGGGGACAGGTGGTGAAGTTGACCGTATGAAAGGAAAATTAGAAAATTCAAAACAAATCACGCCTAAAACAGCCCAGCTCCTAAGTATTTTCACTCCTCTCCTTTTTTTTACTTCCGTGTAGTTGCAAATGGGTTTTCTGGTTCACCGCCACTAATAGGGGAAGGCACGTGAAATGTTGAGTACTTAAACTAAAAATTCATCAAAGACAAACCATCCAAAGGCCATCCATTCAGATAATGAGCAACATATTTTTTTAGTAATGTTTAATCAAAAAAGGGTTCATTGTCAAATATTTAGAAAAAGACAAAGAAAAAAAGAGGAAGTACTGACCTTAGTTTTTCTGAAATTGCTGAAACTTCCAGAGCTCATTCGTTGTATGTAGCTGAAGGAATTTATAAAAATGAAAAAGTTATCCACCATCCAACAATGGATTTGCAGATGAACATATTAGAAAAGGTGAAACCTAGTCCAAACTGAGAATGTTAAGTTTGCTTTCAAAGAAGTTTTTTATTCAGTCTATATGCTTATCACAATGTTAAGGAACACTCTCACTCGTATGAATGTTCTAGCCCCTTCCTCAAATCGAGTTATTACCAGCATGCTCGCAGAGCTCAACTACATCCCAAGGAAACATTTCATAGGACCGAAGCATGTACTGCAAAAGAGAAATCATAGGTGAGAAGAGAAAATTCAAGGAAGGAGATAAAATAAAGCTTATTCTTGCAGACTTCCATCTTATTTATAGTTGTGTTTAACAAAACGAAACAGTAGACGCAAATGTCTGTTCAGTAATACGAGCATCACAAGCTCAATAATGGGCCGATGTAAAGTAAATACCAAATTGACATGGATGTCCCAGTATCACAATTCTGCATTACACACACTGAGTTAGTGCTCAATGAAATGACATGGTATTTTCTACTTTGTGATTATTTCGTTTGGTGCTCATACCTGAAAATGCATCACATGATTTAGAGAAAAATCTTTTCACGCGAAAGATTTAGAGAAAGATCTACATGATGATGAAAACTGGTTTGCTAAAAGATGCTTAAGATGCAGAAGGTGGAAGAGAACTGTAGAAAATTAATAGTGGGTAAATACAAAGGACGTGAAAAATACTACTTACAGGTCAAATATTAGATACTTCATAACATATATTGGAGCAGAAACAAAGAACAACAGATTTTCCATTGAAATAGAAGGATATTATGCCATTGGCATACAACATGCGGTTTGCAGTATCAATTTTCAGGTATGCGCACTCCCACCTAATATGCCATATTAAAACAACAAAATGGAAGTTGAAAAACTGATCTTATTGTATATTCCGAAGTGCAAAAAAAGAAGGAAATTTTAGAAAGAACCAGCCAACCATCATATTTGTTAGATCCGGCTATGCCGAGCAACGAGTAGAGTGGTTAAGCGGACATGAAAAAACAAAAATAAACTAATGTAAATAGGATTTTCTCTAGACATATATAGGTAACAAAGTACCAATGCCAGCTCACTAATGATAACATATCATGTAAATAAGAAATATTTAGCAAATAATGCCTTTGTAAGGTATAATGAGACATTTGTTAAATGAACGGTACAGATTCCTTGGAAGAAAAGAAAGAAAAGATCAACCGGTCCAAGGTGGAACCAAACCCTTCACTGTTTCCTGATCGCCACTAACCAACAATTAACCATGTAAATAAATATGGGTTGTTTCTAGAGGATGCTAGGTACATGAAGCAGGACCATGGCATTATTGTTCTACTAAAGAAAAAATAATTGGTAACATTGCGCATGTTTTGTTGAAGAAATAAGTGCACACCGCACACTCGAGACTCCTGGTTACTTGTGTCTCACCAGTGGTTTACGCTCCGCAAAATTGCTACTTATGGCATAACCCTATCGAGGAAAAGGATGCTACTATGTATACAAGCAAACATTGGAAACCCAATCAGCCGGTACTGATCTTTCTACCATTCAAAACATCATGTCAGATTAGAATCACTCCTCTCATATATTTACACATGAGAAGGAATAGGGGGTAACTTTTCCAGATTAAGCATACTGCATTAGACAGAGTACATAACTGAAAACCTCATACGTGTTATGTGTTGCTCAAAGTATATGACCTGAAGACATGGATTAACTGATAAGAAACTTTTAGCATTACTCAAACAAAGATAAAATGGGAACAATAGGAGCCATCTTACTTGACCCCTCTTAACTACATCAGGCTTCTTCAGCCATTTCATTGCATATATGTTGCCATAAATCTTCTCCCAAAGCACACTCGAACCTGTTATACCAATGCAAGTAGTAATTTCTATAAATCACAACACCTTTTCCCTTAAAAACTTCATTTCAGATCCTTAATTTCTGGGTGAAGTTGGAAAAATATCTACCTCAATAGGTAATAAAGCTACATCGTGATTACAGCAGGGTATGGCACATATAATTTCTACTTATAATACTGCATGATCAATTGCCTATGAAGTTGTGCATGTAGCCAAGAACAAAATGATACTTACCATCAGATATCATAAGGGAATATTCAGATACGAAAAGAGAGAAATCTTATGCTCAAGCACAAACAACCTTCACGTGGCACAATATTAAGTAGGAATACTCGTAACCCACCTGGACACCAAAAAGAACGAAATAAGAGAGCTTACTCGCTGAAACAAATGGTCGTTGATTCTTTATTTATGGTCAATCAAAACACCAAAATGTGATAACATGCATCTGCAAGATAAAATTTTAAGCATTCATGTATTATGTCTAATGTCGGGATCCCATGACAAGCATAGCTAGTTTAGTTCATGTCTAGTTCAAATATATACATCACAGCAGAAGCCATATTTCTGAACCAATAAATGCAAGATCAAACGAAGGAAAACAAATCGAATCTGTACTGACCTGGAGGCTAATAAATCAAATGGAGAAGATGTTCATGTAGGTTTAGGTCTTTCAATCTTGTCCAGCATCCCATTAGCTGGCCCCTTGCCGCCGCCATGGAGAACAGTTGTGCCCGCTTCGTAGCTCAGTACTCTTATACATGGCGCCAAGCATTCTGATCAGGGATAAATTACATGCATTAGAAAGAGAACAATCAAGTAGATTCAAGATAAACATTTCTTCTTCCATAAGCCTGCTAAACTATCCTGCATTTATCCAGCAATGCAAACCCTATTTGTGGTATAGATTGTCATTTGGCACTAAATAAATAGATGTATTTCCTATTTTAGATGATATACATGAATGTACAAAACCAATAGTTGAGGAATTGGGTACATCCCACTAATGCATTAATGATTGTACTCATGTGAAGTTGTATCAAATTGTGTACACCACACTCACCAATGCATTTCCTTCTATTTCTCTTTGCGACACTTGGGATTATCTGCCTATAGTGGTAGAACTGAGTTCTGTAGCTTGTTTCTACAGTACATTTTGTAAGGAACAAATTGCAGATGTGCAGCTCTAGTGGCCTTTTCCAAGGTATTTGAACGCTAATACAATTTCAGAATCCACGCAAAAGAATATCAAGATAAACCAAAACGTAAGAGCGCGGATGTCAGGCTACAAAATGCCATCTAAACTTATTACCACAAATATCGATAGAGTTCCACGTCTGTAGATTTCATCATCTTGGCGGTGCTTAAGACCACACTTCTTCTGCAGGAGTAAAAAAATGCCATTTTGAAGAATCAGGGGTACAAATATGAAGACTTCACTAAGAAATGGTGAGGGAAACTTTCAACTGAATCATAAGTTTCATAACCCACTGAATATTATGGTCCACAAATACGGAGACTTCCCATCTCCTGCTCTAGCAGCAACGTGTCACCCGAACTATAACTTGATGCACCAGGAAATAAAGGATGAAAAAATAGGAAATAAAGGATGAAAAAATAACGTGATGAGAGAGAAGTACCTAGCCATTGTTGGGTGGAGCTGTGGATGAGATGAACAACGGCTCGAAGAGCGGTAGCGTCGCCTTGCGAGAACCATCAAGCTGCAGCGCCTGCAGCGGACACACTTCTACCCGCTCCGATCCCCTCATCAATCTACCGCTTCCATGTGCTTCCTCCCAGCGACGGAGGCACGGAAACCTCGGCTGGATGAGGATATTGAGCGGCGGCGGCGGCGATTCAATCATGAGATGGAGTGGAGAGGGAGAGGAATGGGTGGAGACCCATCAGGGGATTGGAGAGGCTAGGGTTCTAACCCAAGATGGGAGGGGATTGGATGAGGAACCGCCATGTCCAGCCCGCCTCTGAGAACGGCCGTGGCCGACGCCCACGTCCCTGCCTCGTCGGAGCCGACGAACACCACGGTGAGCGAGCACACCACCTCGAGGAGGAGATTGGCAGCGAGGAACAATAAGAAACCCAACAGGGAGGAGGAGGGGAGGGGGTGGAGGACAAGGACGGTGGCGGCTGTGTGAGGATGAAGAGGGATTGGGGAAGGAGCACCACGAGGGGCCTTCCGCTCCTCCTGGCCCAGACGCGCGCTTGCCGCCTCCGCCGACGCCCACACGCTCGGTCACCTCCACCGACGCCCAGGCACACGCTTGTAGCCGCCGCCGACGCCCAGGCGCGCGCTCGCCGCCACCGACGCTCAGGCACGCGGTCGCTCCTCCCATAGCGCGGCGGCGTGCTGCGACGGGGACGAGGGCGGGCAGGCGCGCCGTTTGGGAAAATCAACAGAGGCGGTGCAGGACCGGAGAGGAGACCGACGGCTGCGGGGTGGCGGCGGGAGCCATCGCGCGGAGAGGAGGACGAGGCTCGAGGGTTTGCCTGGGCCGGGCGGGCTTATGTGACCCATGGATATAATGCGGATCCGCGGCGAGGGCCTCGCGCCCTGGATGATACAGTGAAAATTTTGCACGGCCAAGATTTGCTGGTAAAAATGAATCAACGGTTCACATGCGCTGATCTCTGTGAGGCCCCCTATGGGGGGCATCATATACAACGTTAGATGGCTATGAGCAGTAAACAACTAAACATGCTTAACATTCTAAAAACAAAAACAAAAAACATGCTTCTCTTGGACCGATCATGGCATTGAATACCATAACGACAGGCTTTTTGCCGCCCAAGCCAAGCTGCATTGCAGGCCGGTCACGCGGGCGCACACATTGGCCCGGCCCATTGGCGCGGTGTCTAGTTTCCATTTCTTCGGTGGTTTTGGGCAATCCCTAATCTCCGCTTATAGCGGGAGGGATCGGGCGCACCGCACAGGGCGGTTCTCTCTGGGCTGGCCCATTTAGCGAGAACTGTACGTTTCTTCCGGTTTTTCTTGTGTTTAGACGGTTTTCTCTGGGTTTCTTTGGTTTCTCTTCCGGTTTCGCTGGTTTTCGGATTTTCTGTCAGTTTTTTTATTAAAATCAAATTTGTATTTCGTAAGTTTTTGAAACTTTTTGAACCCGAACATTTTTTAATTTTTGAACTTTTTCATATTTTGAACATTTTTTAAATTTGAACATTTTTTAGTTGAGAACAATTTTTAGGTTTGAACATTTTTAAAATTCGAATATTTTTCAGATTCAACTTTTTTAATGTTTGAACTTTTTTAGATTTGAACAGTTTTAAAATTTGAACATTTTTCAGATTTAAACATTATTCAGATTTGAACATTTTGAAATTCGAACATTTTTTGATTCAAAATTTTCCAAATTTGTTCAGCGAAGCAACTCACAATTTTTCAGATTTCATCATTTCAAAATTTGAATATTTTCAAAAATAAAAAACAACAAGAAAACGGACAATGTTAGAGTCTACGATCGATCAAACTATGGCAGCTTGCGTGACCTCGGCCGTAAATGGGCCTGGCCCATGTTAGGATCCCTTGAGCGATTTTGGTCTGTGGCATCGCTTAAAGCGTGGCATAGGCTTGTGGTTTTGCCTGCTTGTTTGGGGTTAGCTGGTTTTGCACGGTTTTTGTTTTCAGAGTGGATTTTGTACGCGTTTCGGACCGTCGATTTATTTCTCGAGATTCCTACTCACTCTCGTAGATAAAATTATTCTTTCCTCTCTTCTCCTTTTATCCAAATTTCAAAACAAAACGGATGGTAAAGAAACATCCACACACATGCATACAATTACAAAAGTTTTCCCATTACATTGTTTCCTCGAAATAGGTTTTCGCCCCGCTATATTAATATAGCACACACCGATACAACAAAGCAGCCATTGCTGGGGCAAACATCACAAGCATGCCCAAAAGAAAACATAAAAGAAAGAAAAACTAATGCCGAAAGGGTCGGATCGACGAAAATTGGAGTGTCTCGCAACCGCTATGCCCACCAGAGAATTCCCAACACACTCCTAGCACTCTCGAGCCCCGCGTACCAAGCAGCACCTTCAAGAAGGGATTCGACGACGACGCCACTGCTGCCCGGAGTGGTCCTAGAGTTTCCCCCGGTACGCGCAAGGACATGGGAGCAGAGCATCACCCAACGCCCTTCAAGAAGGAAGGGTGGCACCCGCGGACGTCACCGCGTCGGTGTTGGCAAAGCCGACAGGGATTTCTCCCAACCCTCGCAACCCCGCCTCGGATGCTCCATTGAGCTCCACCGCACTCGCCGCCCACCACCACGGCCTCTGCGTGGCACCACCGCCGGCTCACCGTGGCCAACGAAGCAAGGTCAACACGTAAAGGAAGGGCCAACCGAAGCGGGAGGCAGCACGTCAGCAGCCACGTCGGAGGGAACCACCTCCACCACCACCTGTAGACACCGGCCGGACGTGTCGACAGGAACAAACTAGGCCCACCTAGCCCGGCCGAGCCCGAGCGGGCTCGTGAAGTTCCGTCACCACGCTGCAGCGTACGCGCCGCTGACCTCACCGCCCCCAACTCCAGCCGCATGTCCGTCCGCCAAGAAGAGCACCGCTGGGCAGGGAGCCAGCCCGCCCGGACCCAGATGGGGCCCGAAGGGCCCAGATCAGGGCCATACGAGCGCTGGCCCGAGCCACTGCGTTGTCCCGCGACCAAGGGGTCACGCCACCGCCTCGTCACCACCCACCGTCGCATCGCTGAAATCCCACCGACCTGGGAGCACCGCCACCTGTTGAGGAGACCCCCGTCTCCCCTACACGTGCGCGGGAAGGGAAGCTCCGCCGCCGCCGGCACCGCGCGGGCTTTGCCCGGCGGCCTGCACCGATGGCGGCGGCGGGGAGGGGCGGAGAGGAGCGGGGCTCGGGCGCTAGGGTTTGTCGCCCTCCCGTCGCCCGTGGGGACCGACGCGGAGGGCCGAAACGTTTTTTCCCCTAGGCGTTTTTCCACCATTTCATTGTTTCCTGGTTGTTTTGTTGGGTTTTCTTTTCTTTCTTTGCTGGTTTATTCGTGAGATTTTTCTTTTGAAAATGTTCATGATTTTAAAAAAACTTCTTTAAAAAATTCAGATTTTAGAAATGTTCATGATCTTTATATTTAGATTTAATAAAATAATTTAAATTTTGAAAATTCAGATTTAGCAATGTTTAATTTCTTAAAATGAGTTCATGTATTCGTCCGCATGGGATCGGCCTATGAAGAAACTGCTGCAGGCGGGAACGCAATTCATACTGCATGGATCCCCCTAACGGGCTGTATTGTCATCGCGCGCTCGCCCGCGGATACGTAGAGCCGGCCCGCGATTTACTCTGTTATTTACCAGATGGAGTCACCCCTCAAAAAAAAGTATTCTCAAAAAAAAAACCCTCAGAAAAAAAACAGATGGAGTCAAATTGAAACGGTATGCTTGTGCTTGTGCAGACGAGCAGATGGGCGATGCATATGTCCGTCAGAGAGAGAAGCCTCGTGTAGTTCATGCCTCGCTCGTAAATCGTAACTGTTCCCAGCTCGATCCACGCTAGGCAGTACGTCTATCACGTGCGATTTCATCGGTTCCGCCCACGGCGACATCTTCTCTCACCGTCTCGCCATCAACATGCACTACTTGCATATGGAGCTACGACCATGGATGGAGCAGCAGTTGAATTTCGCTGCTGCGATTTCAGTATTCTAACATATCCGCCAGCCGCATCGCGCAGATCGGTGTCGGCCATTGACTTTCCAGTTCACAGCTTAGCTAGAACCAGACTTTGGACGATGTGATGAACTTTGTCCACGACCACGAGTCCAACGTGCTGTAGTTACACTACCTAGCAAAGCCAAAAGGACCCTGTCAGTGCATACTTTGTTGGCACAAGTTTGGTCGAGCACCACCTTCCTTTCAATCTTTGGTAGTTGGAACAAACATTTCTGGTGAAAGAGCCATATCACGCCAACGTTTAGGTCCATCTTCTCACCGTCTCACCTATCTCAGCCGAGCTTGCTGCTGCGTTTTCAAACTTTCCATATACATACATGTAGATTGAACAAATCCATGCTGAAGCAGACAAATGGTTGGACCCGCTACAATTCTGGGCACGCCTAGTGTAGAAGATGACAACTTGATATGCTCGTTGGTTCAGAGATAGATACTGTTGGAACTGCTCTCAGGTAACAAACAAACCGAGAGAAATATAAGGGGAAGTGGTCTACCACGTTCCCCTCACCTTGGAGCCTTGATCGGAGGTCCAAAGCAACGTTCTGGTTTAGGTCCCTGTCCCCTGGCCCTGCACATATAAAAGAGGAGGAAAGCCCTTTTGGGGAAACACACACGTACGGGAAAAAGACCCGATTACTCCTAACAACCCGATCCTGAAAGGAGGGCCAAGGGGATCGGAAGACCGACGACCACCGCCGGCCACCAGGGAGGACAGTGCCGGCGGCGCCCTTGCAAACCTTCTTCGACCAAGCAATGGGCTACACCATGCCTCGCATCGAGCGAGCACGTGAATTCCTCTTCCTCTACCCGTAAGTTCATCTCCTGATTCTCTCGCCTAAAGTTGATTAGGTGCTTTAAGTATGATCAGTAGATTAAGTTAATGTCCTTCTAATGATGCAACTAAATCTAACAATGGTATCAGAGCGAGATCTGATCATCTTAGAGTCCTAATTATGTTTAGGAGATCATGTTTTTTTACTTTGGGCTTATGCCAATGCACAAATTACCTTTGGAGTTCTGTTCTTTTTGCTACCGGATTAGTACTGGTTTAATTAGCATATTTAAGTTGATCATGTTTAGTGCTGCTCCGGTTAATTTAGCAATCAGAAGGAGGTGAATTTACATGTGAAGTAAATAAACCCTTTTTCCCCAATTCGGATGTTTCACCAAATCCGAATAAAGAAACTGACCCAATAGAAAGGGAGATGGGATACTCACGAAGGATGTCGCGACGCCGTCTTTCTCCTGTCAGAGAAGACGCGCGGAAAGAAGCCGCCGTGCTCATGGACGGACACCTGGAACTTCGAGTGCAGCTCGTTGTCGTCGCCACCAAACGAACTAGCATGGCCTGGAACTCCCTGAAAATCTCCTTGACGCCGTCCGCTCCCGTCGGAGGGGACGTCCGGAAGGACGAGCTCCAGGCGCCGAAAGAAGGAAGACGACGTAGGGCTTCCCCGCCTTGCCGTCGCCGCCGGCTTGCCGGCAAGCACCACCGCCTCATCCCTATCCGCACGACACGGCAACCGCCGTTCGACGGAGGAGCGCGCGGCCTCAGGCCAAGGCACGCTCCGCCGGCGAATGGGGGCTACCGAGACGGTATGGACGCAGGTCCGCGCAGCCGTGGATGGGCGCACCTCCGGGTGGCGTCTGCATCGCCTCCGTGTGAGAAAATCGAAAGGGGAGGGCCGGCGGCTGCCGCCGTCGCCTCACACTCGCAGGAGCGTGAAAATCGGGGGAGTAGGAGCCGAATGACGGGCTAGGGTTTGCAGGCCCAGTTTTGTTCCGACCGCAGTGGACAGTGGCCGTCCGATTTGATTCGACGTTTCGGATCGCTGCGGGTATGTTAATGGGTTCAGAAACGTTGTTGGGCCAAATCCGAGGTACTACTCCAGCCCAATTTAGGTTAGCCTAGTAGGTTCTGGGCTGCCGAATGTTTCCTTATTTTCTGGGTAACTTTTTCAGTGCATTTTAATGTTTTATGTTGTTGTTTTAATGCTTTTATGTTTCTGTTTCATGCACTGTTCTATATACAGAAGATAAATTTACTATAGTGTGATTACAAACATGTTATTTCACTAAATACAATGCCTTTTTTATGATGGTTTAATGTTTATATCCTATTGTGGCATTGTATTTTAATGATTATGTCTCAATTATGTTGAAATTTTGAAGCTACGAAATGATGTTAATTTTTGAGAAATTATGGTTGTCTACATAATGCTTTAAATAATATGTTATGATTTTGCTTTGAGCATGGAGTATATGATAATGTCATTACTATGACATTTGTTTCTTAATGATGTGTTCGATACTAATGATTTTATGTTGACCCCGTGATCATTTTTTTAATGATGTGATCATGACTAATGGGCTGATGCCACCGTAATGATTATGGTTGCATGGTTCGGTTTTCCGCACCCTACTGTGCGAGGCACTATGCTAAAGTATTGTGTTGGTGTTGTTTGTGTCTTTTTGACATGCACCAACTAAAGGCGATGAAGGCTAATAATGAAGTTCATGAAGTTATAGTAAATTCTCTAAAGAAATATGTATTTGTTTAGAGAATTTTTTTTTCAATGTGATCTTTAAACCATGGTCATGTGTTGTCATTTATTTGACTATTATTGTTTACCAATTATTTGGTGAACCATGATGTAATTTAATGTCCAAATTTCATTTGGAGAATACTTATGGTTTATGCTGATGTAATTTTAGTTGTGAATGCTATTATTATGTTTAATGTCATTTGTATACTAATGTCCAAAATGATTGGTATTATTATGCCAAGTCACTGAAGGTTTTAATGATAACTTTGGCATTTTGACATGCTATTAGAATTCAAGTGTCAAAGTTTATGATGGCAAAATGATCGGTGATGAATCGGGAATCCATGTGTCTAATAACACAGTGGATTGCATTATATTGACTTTGGAAATGTACTTAATGATCATGATGTCATTTTAAGTTTCTCCGGTCAAAATGGAACCAACGAGAAGTTTTGATCAGAGATTTTATTTATGAGCATATGTTATATGGTATATGATAATATTCTGACCAACGTTGATTATTGTCATGTCCTATTTCTTTATGAATGATAAGGTTCTCTTCCGTTTTTCAGCCCAACGGTGATACGGATTAGAACAACAAATGGACTTGTGTTGATTAGTATCATTGCAAGTTTTCTTATTGTATAAAGTTTATGATAATGCTCATAAGATATTACCCATTTTTCAACATCAGACAAGGGTTTTTTCTATGAGAACAATAAAGACTAAAGCATTTGAAGACATTTTTTGCTTCTTCATATGAACGAATTGTTCTTCATAATGCCATCATATGATGTAAGTCTCTCCATCTGGTGAGAAAATTAGGACCTTTGTGAATGAATAATTTGTAATACTGATGTGTGCTATGGCACAATTAAGATGTAAGGAAATTGAATAATGAGACCTCGTCGAAATTGTTGTCAAGTTTACCACATTTCGAAGGGGGAATGGATTGTCTCACTTAATATGGGATATGTCATTCACTTTTCTTACACTACAATGATGAACGTGTTTGTTCGTTCTCTGAGTAAGATAGAACCAGCGAGAAGTCTTATTTGGAGGGCCAATAAAAACCACACTAATGTTCTAACTCCTTGTATTTATGATAATGTGTACTTACTCCCTTATGACCATATGAATCACATATGAATGCTAAAGTTACAAGTTTGCCAGCATAATGTCAACATTATGATGTAGCATGTGGCTTGATTGTATTTCTGACCAACGTCGTTTATAATCATGTGGCATGCTTTACTAAAGTGGCGAGTTTGTCGGTATAATGTGGCTTATAATTGTAATTCTGACCAACGTCGTTTATAATTATGTGCCACATTTCATTAAAGTTCTTTTCCACCTTCTGCCCAACGGTGTTCTGGTTTAGAACTGAAATGAAGTGTTATAAAGTTTTGGAGCCATGTTCTCCAACGTAAATTGATCATCGGGAACCTGGAACTTATGAGCATAAATCGTTAGGAGGATTCCGTTAGATCTTTGTTCATATGCATCGAGTCGGTTGAGAATTATGCAATCCCTAATGCAACACTTGTGTTGAGTCTCAACCATTTTCCGTGATAAACAATGTGTGTGAAAATTCATCTTAATGGTCTTTAGCCATATAGGATGAATATTATGAGCTTTAGTGATCCTGAATGAGTTAAATAATGGTGGGCTGTATATGGCTCTACAAAACTAAATGTGACTCTGAGGAAATCTTGAAAGGATCAAACAAAGAATGTTAAAATATTACCTCAAGGTGAGGGGGAGCAAGCTTCAATACTTTATGTAGATTGAACCTTATTGGCTATCTAAGAGCTTTCAATCTTCTAATTATGATATGAAGAATCTTGCTAATGCATCATACTTTGATTGCGTTGAGGTTCACCAAGATATAAATATATGTCGAAAAGGAGTATAAGTTCTATATTATGATGACATACGGAAATAGAGTACGAAAATAAAATATTATGTACTAGTACTCTATCTCGCCTACTACTAAAGTTAAGGGCAATATAGATGGGCATTTCAATGTCCGAGGAACCATTTTAAACTGATCAGATAATGGAGGTTCACAAGCAGCTTTATGTATTCAAGAATGAACATGCCCTACTTACGATCGGGATAATTGGCAAATACATTAAGTTCAGAAATGGACCATTGGAAAAGCCGTCAAAAAGTCTTGCGGTACATGCAAGACAACAAAGTTACATGCTCATTAATGAGATGTCTGGTAAACTCAAATTTGTGGGTTATTTAGACACTGGTTTTGCGAGGTGTGTGGATATTAAAGTATCCACGTCATGTCACATCCTCACCCTCGCATGTGGAGCTATATCGTGGAAATGCTCCAAAATGATGCTCATGAAATTAGTAATGATGTAGTGTAGCATGTTAAGAGGCTATCAGACAGGTTGTATGTCAAAATGTTTTTTTCCCGAAATTAAAGTGGTAGACAATATTTTGACCACTTACTGCATTATGACACGCAGTCTTCTATGCGAGTAACAACAAGTCAAATGGTGTTGCCAAAACCATAGACAATACGTTTTGTGTTGTGAAAGATAGAATCCAGGATCAAGCTATTGATGTTAAGCATATCGATATGTTTTTGTATGGATCCATTTAATTGAAGGCTTATCACCCATATTTATGATTATGTTGCCGGCATGGGTTGATGGGAAGCTTTTTGACCCTGGAAATAAGGACCATCAAATAAACCAACTCCCGTAAAGTAATATGTTTTCCATGTTGATATAGAATGATGTACTATAGGTAAAGAGGTTCTATGACATTTCATTGGTCATGGTAACACTTTATTTTGGTATGTTATTTCTATTGAGAGTGGTCTTATGATGTTTGTTATCCTTACAATCAAGGGGGAGAATGTTGGAACTGCTCTCAGGTAACAAACAAACCGAGAGAAATATAAGGGGAAGTGGTCTACCACGTTCCCCTCACCTTGGAGCCTTGATCGGAGGTCCAAAGCAACGTTCTGGTTTAGGTCCCTGTCCCCTGGCCCTGCACATATAAAAGAGGAGGAAAGCCCTTTTGGGAAAACACACACGTACGGGAAAAAGACCCGATTACTCCTAACAACCCGATCCTGAAAGGAGGGCCAAGGGGATCAGAAGACCGACGACCACCGCCGGCCACCAGGAGGACAGTGCCGGCGGCGCCCTTGCAAACCTTCTTCGACCAAGCAATGGGCTACACCATGCCTGCATCGAGCAGGCACGTGAATTCCTCTTCCTCTACCCGTAAGTTCATCTCCTGATTCTCTGCCTAAAGTTGATTAGGTGCTTTAAGTATGATCAGTAGATTAAGTTAATGTCCTTCTAATGATGCAACTAAATCTAACAGATACTACTACCTCCGTTAGAAACCTAATTTATAGTACTGTATATTTAGAAACGGAGGTAATAGAAGCGAGCCAAATCGTAGGCGGCTAGTACAATGCTAATATGCTATTCTGGGATTTCTTCTTCATCACCCAAGTTTTCTCCCAACTGACAGACAAAGTATATCTTCCATCAAAGTGCAAGGGCATCTCCATTTGCCATTTTTGCAAACATCGTCTCCTTCAAGTGTCTAGCAGTCTAGGGTAGGAGAAGCACGCACATATGACAAGGCGGAACCACGATCGAGAGCAGATCTCTAGATCCGATCCTTGTGGTTGTCCGCGCGCGCGAAGTTAGTAATTCAATTCAACCTTCTGCTGTCAGAGTCAGACAGCATCACGTGTGCAACCTGTTATTATCTAAAAATCGATGCAGATCTCCGCGTGGCCTCGTCGGTAGATGACCGGCGATCAATGACATTATGCGTGGAGCACGCCTATATAAATTGCGTTAGTATTATATAAGCCGCATCGCATTCTCGTCCGCACACCTCGCCTGCAGCTAGGCATAAACCATGAACCTGAAAGCAATGCTCCAGACCAGATCTGGTCCTCTCGGTTCTCAATGCAAAACCTTGCGGCCAGATCACGTCATGTGCGACGTATATATCATCTAGAAATTTTTCGATACTCGCCCGTCATGAGAACATGGATGCTAGTTAATGACATGCAGTACATCTCTTCTTCCGTGGAGCACGCCCATACAATTATATATTGGTTTGTTTGGCATCCGTAGCAATCGTTGGCGCTGCAAGAAAGGGTTGATAACTACTTGGCTGCATTGAGAAATTAGCTGTCAGACTGTACTTCTTATCGTTGATTGATCATGAAATGTACTCACATTAAGGGTGATGGTTGCAGAAGAGCAAGTTGACGTCTGAACTAATCATCATCACCTTTCCCCGTGGAACTTCTCTAATCTTGAAGATGAGCCGCCCGTCACGTCACATGGCCAGGTTTGGGACTTGGAACCTTCAAATCTTCAATGTTTCAAGTAGATCATCTAACACGTAAGAGTTGTGTCAGTTTTCTTCATTTTGAAATTTCGATGTGTTGGTGGACAGTATCGCGGTAGGGTGGCACTGATCAACAGGAAAAAACTACTCTAATTCAGTGGAGCCAAGTTGCTACTCTCAGCTCTATTTTTAAAAACAAGGAGGATTGAGACTCTGAATGCATGTTCCTCCAAGTGAATTACTTTTATGATACACAGCAGGAGGCATCCAACGATCGAATCATCCTCGCAAACAAATCATTTCAATTAGATCACAGGGGTTGCCTGGTTGGACACCGGAGCAAGTAGCTAGTTCAACTGAAACATGGGGAAGTCTCATACACTCGGAAACAGAGGCACCGACAGTTCGAGAACAGTATAGTAGTACAGTACATGACAATACCAAGGAACAAAATCATATTTTGAAGCTCACCCTGCTAATTAATCCCTAAACTATCGATGAGTGCTCAGCAATCAACTCAGTACAATAAGAAACAAGGGCGAGAACCCGGCGTATTATGAAACAAAACAGTGTACTTGATGACATGATCTCCCAACATACAAGTTAGAACAGCACAAGTTTGGCAACCACTTTTCTGCTCCCCACGGATCTTTTCTAGTACTAGTACTCTTTTAGATGAGCCTGTCACATCGCATGGCCAGGTTTGGGACTTGAAGTATTTCCAGTTTGAAGTAGAGTATCTAACGTGTAAGAGTTGTCCCAGTTTTCTTAATTTTGAACTTTCTATGTATTGGTGGACAGTAGGACTCCACTCATCAACAAGAAAACTACTGTAATTCAACTAAGCCAAGTTGCCACTCTGAACTCGTTTTTTAAAGAGGAAGGGGATTGAGACACTTAATTTTTAAGGAACCCAGGTGTATGACGATCGAATCATCCTAGCAAACAGATCGATTCAATTCAAGGTACTCTTTTAACAAAACAAAATCAATTCACAGCGGTAGCCAGTTCAACTGAAACATGGGCGTGTCTCTAGCACTCGGAAACAAATTAGAGGCACCGACAGTTCGAGAATCTTAGGCACCAGCAGTTGAGAAACTGAATCATGGCAAAGACCAAGGGACTCAGTATAGGAAGAAACAAAGGTGAGAACATGGAGTATTATGAAACAAAATAATGTAGTTTTTTTTTTTTGAAATCAAACAAAATAATGTAGTTGATGATCTCCAAAACATGCAAGTTATAACAGCAGAAGAGAAGCTGACGGCCTTGCCCTGTTCATGGAATCACGGCAGCTGGAAACAACGACGGGAACGTCTCTTGAACTCGGAAGCAGGAGGCACTGACAGATCGGAAACTGAAACATGACCAAGGAGTGAAATCCCTATATAGTGATACCAACGGATTTTAAGATAGGGATCATGTAAATAGTGACTCGATCATCTTGCTCCTTTTAGTTTGGTGGTATTATTTTTCAACGGATTTTTGTGTTTTTCTATTCTCATGGTGCATATTGAATTTTCACAGGGATTCTTGTTACACAACATCTAGATTTTCTCATGATCATTTAAGCTACTACATAGTTAGTATCATGGTGGAAGATTGATACTCATTAATTCGGTACTCACAAACATGGTACTGTATATGTTATCATTTTTCATCATACCAAAAGGAATTCTGCATAAACTCGATTATTATCGATCCAGATTCTTTTGGCAAGGGGACAGTGAGAAAAAGAAATATCGACTGGTTAAGTGGAGTATAGTTTGTAGTCCCAAAGACCAAGGTGGGCTTGGAGTTCATGATTTGGAAGTCAAGAATTCGGCCTTATTGGGAAAATGGCTGTTTAAGCTCCTCACTGAGGATGGGATTTGGCAGACTATCCTTCGCCGAAAGTATATCGGTTCGAAGACATTATCCCAAATGGTTTGGAAACCAGGGGATTCTCACGGGCCGGGCTAATGGCGACTAAAAATGAATTTTTTCGCCATGGCACTTTTTCAATCAGAAATGGAGCACAAATACGTTTCTGGGAAGATGCTTGGCTTGACAACGCACCCCTAAGTGAACAGTATCCTGCTCTTTATAGGATTGTTCGTCGTCAAGGTGATACCATTGCTACTGTAATGGCTACCTCACCCCCGAATGTGACGTTCAGACGGGTTTTACTTGGACAAAGACTTGCGGCATGGAATACCTTAATTCAACGGCTTGGGGATATTCATTTATCGGACGAACCGGACGAATTTAGATGGAACCTTCATGCCAACGGTGCTTTCTCTGTGAAATCTTTCTACAACGCGATCCTTCTCTCTGATCTACCAGTTGATAATAATAAAAAGATTTGGAAGATGAAGATACCATTAAAAAATAAAATTTTTGGATGGTATCTTCGTCGAGGGGTAATCCTCACCAAAGATAATCTTGTTAAGCGTAATTGGCATGGGAGTACTCGATGTGTTTTCTGTCAACAGGACGAAACAATCAAGCATTTGTTCTTCCAGTGTCAATTTGCGAGATCTATATGGTCAGTCATCCAAGTAGCGTCTACCCTGTATCCTCCGACTAGTGTTGCCAATATTTTTGGTAATTGGCTCCATGGGGTTGATTCAAGGTTTAAGTTGCTTCTTAGGGTGGGGGCGCTAGCAGTTATCTGGGCGCTTTGGCTATGTAGAAATGACAAGATTTTTAACGATAAAAATTGCTCTTTGTTGCAGGTCATCTACAGATGTACAGGTATTCTCCGTTCGTGGTTACCTCTTCAGCGAGTGGAGAACCGAGACCTGTTTACGGAGGTCTGTACACGGTTGGAGGCTACGGCGAGGGATACTTTTTCCCAACATGGGTGGCAGCATAGTCTACGGATAGATGCCCCACCTATCTCTTAGGCGTTTTATGTTTCATCTTTGATGTGTATCTCGCCTAGTTTTTTTCGTTTTATCACTTTCGAACCTGAGACATCATAAACGGCTGTGTGCATCCTGGTTATGCAGAGGCTGGATGTAATTGCTTATAAAAGTAATGAAAGCATCCTTTATCGAAAAGTTAGTATCATGGTATATAATTTAGAGGTTGGTATGACTGGATATATTCTCCAGTGATCATTGATCAACTCAGTATAATAACCCCTCGAAAAATAAGAAAATAAGGCGAGAACATAGGGTAATAGGAAACAAAATAATGCACTTATGATCTCCCAACATACAAGTTACAACAGCACAAGTTTGAGAAGCTGCCGGCCTTGCCCTGTTCATGGCATCACGGCAGCTGGAAACAACAACGGTAACATCAACTGAACTACAAAGAAACACAGACAACAAGAGTATCGGCAGCCATCTAGATATAACAGGAAGGAACCTCCCGCGCTTCAGAGTCTTGAAACGTTCTATATTCAGTGTGTGTACGTGTTCATGTCTTTTCCTGTGGTGTTACCTCTTCTCGTCGCTTGCTCAGCAGAGTGGTAGGGGCTCGCCGTTCCACTCCTTGAGGCACTCGAGCAGTGGGTCGATGTGCTTCCGCTCGTTCATGGCCACGAGCACCTTGTTGAGCTCCTCCCCAGGTGACCGGGTCTTCTCGCCGGTGAGGTACTCGGTGCCGCAGACCTCGCGCACGAACTGGTAGAGCGGGTAGGAGCGGCAGTCCTTGATCCTGTTGGGCGCCAGCGGGGTGCCGTTCTCCACGGAAGCGCGCGCGGCCTCCACCTCCTTGGGCAGTGCGGCGCGTATGTTCTGCTCGAACTCGGCGACCTTGGCGAAGATGGAGGTCTCCAGGGCGCGCTCTCCTTCGCCATTGGCGAGGGCGTGCTCGATCATAACAGCCCTGAGCTTCTGCATGAGTGGGTAGTTGGGGCTGCAGGGGTCGTCGGCGTAGGCGAAGACCGCCTCACGGTCGATGGCGGTGAGCAGGTCCTTCTCGCAGAAGCGGGCGATGTGGAGGCCACCCATGTTGTTCATGCTCAGGGTCCTCTTGGCCACCTGCATGACGCAGTTCCTCACAGCTATCTTCATGTTCTCCTCAATGTGGCGAAGGTCAATGGCCTGGCAAATAGCGACCAAGAAGGTGGAGGACATGATCTTGAGGATGTCAACTGCCTCTGCGGTCTTCCTGGACGAGATCAGACCAAGCGAGTTGACGTCCTGGTTGTGCTGCTCCGCGCTCTGGACATGGTTGGTGACCGGGTTGCCCAAGAACTGCAGCTCAGAGCAGTACGAAGCCATGGCAATCTCAGCACCCTTCATTCCGTAGTCCAAGCTCGGGTTGCGCCCACCAGACAGGTTGGACGGGAGGCCGTTGTTGTAGAAGTCGTTGACGAGCTCCGAGAACTGCGCGAACATGAGCTTGCCGATAGCGGCGATGGCGAGGCGGGTGTTGTCCATGGAGACACCGATGGGGGTGCCCTGGAAGTTGCCGCCGTGGATGGCCTTGCCGCGGGAGACATCGATGAGTGGGTTATCGTTGACAGAGTTGATCTCGCGCTCGATGGACTTGGTGGCAAAGCGGATAACCTCGATCTGAGGGCCAAGCCACTGAGGCGATGTGCGGAGGGCATACCGGTCCTGCTTCGGCTTCATCAGTGGGTCGAGCTCACCCTGAATCTTGGCCTGCTTCATGTACGAGCTTCCTTCCAGGATGTGCTCCATGATGGCCGCGGCCTCGATTTGCCCCGGGTGGTGCTTGAGCTTGTGGGTGAGGTGGTCGGTGAACTCGGGCTTGCCGGTCATGACCTCGCAGAACACGGCGGATAGGACCTCGGCGAGCACTGCCTGGATGTTGGCCTCGAACAGCACGGTGGACGCGAGGCCGGAGCCCACGGCGGTGCCGTTCACCATGGCGAGCCCTTCCTTGGGCTGCAGCTCGAAAAAGCCATGCTCGATGCCGGCGATCTTGAACGCCTCCGCAGCGGTCACCTTGGTGCCGTCAGGGGCCACCGCGGCTGAGTTCTGGCGGCCGGTGATAAGGCCTGCGATGTAGGACAGCGGCACGAGGTCGCCCGAGGCGGTGATGGTGCCCCGAAGCGGCAGGCACGGTGTGACGTTGGCGTTGAGCAGCTTGGTGATGGCCTCGAGGATCTCGAAGCGGATGCCGGAGTAGCCCTGCAGCAGGGTGTTGATGCGGACCAGCATGGCCGCGCGCGTCGCCTCGGCCGGCAGCACGTGCCCATCGGTGCCGGTTCCGAAGGCGCCGGCGTTGAGGAACCTGGCAAACGGAGAGGCGAACCGGTCAGTTTTATGTACTGTCAATGTCGCTGCCGACTGTGCAGTTTGGAAACAGCTTATACAGAAACTCACAGCAGGACAATGGTCAGACATAGTATTACTAAGATGTCAGAAACACTAGCATGCAGAAATGGCACACCCCCACTGATGATTAGTTATGCTAGTTCCTTGGCTCTTTCCAGTGACAGAAAGCATCAACCAGTAGGCAGTTACGTGGTGTGCCGACTGTCGAATATGTTATTGTTGTGTAAGACATGTTCCCCATGGCAAGGAAGGATCCAAGTCAGTCTGACGCGCGTATTTTTGTGCAAGTGTGCTGACAGGTATTCAGAGTATCTGTCGGCGCAAAGAAAGTAGGAAAAACTACCGGTGTGGCCATGATCGCCACTACCGCTCCCACGTTCTCAAGTGGTAGGCTGAATATTCATGCATTCCACTATCGCGTACATGGAAAATCAAGACATGTCCTAGAGCCTTATCTGCAAAAGTCCTGAGAAACTTGTGCTCGGCCATGACTAGTCCAACCAAGGAGAGCTGGAGCACAACAACAGCTCACCTAACCTCACTCGCGTGTCTCTACGCGTGATCGTGATCGATAGACTATACATGATAGGTAGACACGACGGCGGCCACCGAGCCAACCCAACTACAGCACAGCTAACCCCCCACCAACCGATCACCGATCGTGGAGTGGAGTGTTGTCAAAGCTAAAACAGCCCGGGTTCTCGGTGAGGAGGAGAATGATGTTTCTTTTCTTTCTTCCTTCCTTCTCTCCGTGAAAAGGGAGAAGTTAGCAGCAGCAATGGTGGTGGACCACGGCGGCGACGTTCTGGCAGACGGGCTCTCCGTGCCGACGGAGCTGTCGCCGCCACTTTGTATTGTGTATGGTGGAGTGTCTAGGCGGGCACGCATCGGCTGAGATTAAGATGCCCCACCTAACATGAAGGCGAGCACAAGAGTGGGAACTGAACAAATTCGGTGATGCTAGCTTTTGCTACTTGGATATCATGAAGCTACTTGGGTTAGTGAAACATACTACTAGTTGTACTAGGAGAATATACTAACTAGAGTGGTTGTACTTGCAAGCAAAGAGGGGTGCAGAAGGTAAATCTCTGACCAAATCCTATAGAGTAGAAGGATCACAGGGCGATGGCTAGCTTAGGAAAAGTTTGAGTTAGTTTATGGCTAGTCCCACCAGCAGCTAGCCAAAAGAAGGATCTTTTTTGGCTTCCAAATAATAGGATCCCGTGTCCACGAAGCAGCAGAGAGCACATGCGCCGACACAACCCAAGGCCTAAACTACCTATCCGGTGCTTAATCAGCCCAAGATTTGCTGTAGACAGGCTATTTTAGTAAGTAGTAACTGTTGGGTACAATAAATAGAGTATCATTGTAGTAATTTCAGGTTTCCTAAAGTGAACCGTGGTAGGATCATGGAGAAAAAAAGCTAGTACACCCAAATCATGAGAAGAAGATAAGCATCGGGATGGGATGGGTGGTGAACCTGATGAGCTCCCTCTGCAGCGCGCCGCCCTCCTTTGTCCTGCGGTGGGACGTGGCCCCGAAGCCGGTGGTGACGCCGTAGCTGTCGGTGCCGTTCATCATGCTGTTCATGACCCAGTCGCTGCTCTCCTTGACGCGTCCGCGGGCGGACTCGTCGAGCGCGACGCGCGCGACGCCGGCGCCTGCGGCGACGGCGGCGACCTGCGCGATCCCGAGGGTGGCGCCCTCGATGGTGACGAGCGGCTCCCGGAACTGCGCCACCATCTTCTTGACCTCGTCGAGGTGGCTGCCCGTGAGGTCCTCGGCGGTCTTGACCCAGTTGAGCGGGTCGGCGGGGCGCGCCGGCGCCGACATGCACAGGCCCTCGCCGTTGAAGGAGCCCTCCATTGCGGGTGCAGGTGGTGGTTACAGGGAAGGAAAGTAGAGGTACAGGTTGGGGAAGGCAAGAAAGTAGTGACGACTGCTCGGAAAGAGCAGGTAGCTAGGTACAAGTAGTAATTGCAAGACGATTTAGTGTGTGAGGAAGAAGAGCTCGAGGCGGATGACCCGAAAGCTAAGCTCTTCTTGGAGAATGGCGGAGGGGGGGAGGGGCGGTTAAATAGCGCGGGGGCATGGCGGGTGGGGGGTTGTTGGAGTCACTGGTTTTCTTTGGGTTGTTGGCGAGCTGACTCTGGATCTCGGCCCTTGGTTGAACGTGCGCAGATGCGCGCCACGTCGGTCGGGGAGCCGGGGTCGTCGGCGTGCGTGGAAGTCCGTCCGGCGCGCCACCACGCCGGAAGCTGCCACGCGGGGCCCGCCGCCGGAAGTTGCGGATCGCAGCCCGGCGGCTCGCCGTGTTGCCGTGCGTGGTGGGTGGGCAGTGGTGGTCTGGGTTTGGTAGGGTTGGTGAGGGGTTGGTTCGTCCGTGGACGTGGCCTGCTACTATTCTGTCCTTGGGGAAAGCTCGACGGACGGTCCCTCTCGGTCAGTCCGGTCCGTCCCTACGGTTTAGGGCATCTCCAACGCGGAGACCCAAACCCAAAAACGGATACCACTTTTGTCCGTTTGGGAAAAAACGCGTCCCAACGCGCGGACGCAAATGCAAAACGGACAGCAATAAAGTCCGGGGCGACCCAAATCTCACGCAAATCTTGGCGGACTTTGCGTCTGTCCGGCTCGCTCGGGACGGCTCCGGACGTCCGTTTTTATCCTCCTGACCCCACATCTTCTCTCTCCCATGTCTTCTTTTTCCCATGGATATGGCCGGAATAGCTGCCGGAGTTTGGCTGGCTCGGCCAACCGCCGCCGCCGCCCACACATGGAGCACCCCGGCGCCGAGTCCTCCTTTTTCATCCCTACCGGAAGTTGCCGCTGCCAAAATGAGCTCCGGCGACAAAGCTCGTCGACGGCGACGCGCAGAGCGATGGCCAAGGGCACGGGCGGCGCCTTGCAGTCGAGCCACGAGCGGCCGCGCGCCTCGCCACGGCCGAGCCCAAGACGGCGGCGCGCCGCTCGCGCCTGGACGCCACGAACACGGCTCCGCGGCGGCGAACGAGGTCGTGCCCGCGGAGACGCGGCAGCGGGCGGCGACGGGCTGCGCTCGCGGAGACGGGACGGGGCCGCGGCGGCGAACGGGGCCGCGCCCGCGGCGGTGAACGGCGAGGGCGCCTCGGCACGACGCCGGCTGCCCCGCCCGTCGCCATCGACGACGCCGGCCGCCCCGCGCTCACCTCCCCGAGCCGGCCGCGCGAGGCACCGGGCGGGGCTGCGCCGGCCCGCGCGGGCACGGGCGAGGGCGGAGGGCACGTGGGGAGGGAGCGGGGCATGGGCTCGCCGTCGCCGGCCGCGCCCGTGGGGGAGGGAGCGGGGCACGCCGTCGCCGACCCTCGCCTCGACCTCGCCTCGCCGGCCTCGTCCGGTGCCGCGCCGTGCCGTCGCCGACCCTCGCCTCGACCTCGCCTCGCCGGCCTCGCCCGCGCCGTGCCGTCGCCGGCCTCGCCTCGACCGCGCCGGGCCGGCCTCGCCCGCGCCGTGCCGTCGCCGGCCTCGCCTCGACCGCGCCGGGCCGAGGTCCGCGCCGGCCTCGCCTCGACCGAGCCTCGCCTTGGCCGTGCCGCGCCGTGCCGTCGCCGGCCTGGCTCGCGCGGCCTCGCCGTCGGCCGCGAGCACGGACACCGCGCCGCGAGGGC
Organism: Lolium rigidum; assembly: GCF_022539505.1. Taxonomy (NCBI): domain Eukaryota; kingdom Viridiplantae; phylum Streptophyta; class Magnoliopsida; order Poales; family Poaceae; genus Lolium; species Lolium rigidum. Next base: position 166,496,752 of record NC_061509.1, on the reverse strand, counting down.
GTCGGCCGCGCGAGTGCCGCCGGCACGGGCGCCGCGAGGGAGTGCGGTGGCCGCGAGCGAGGCCGTCGGCGGCTGCTCGCGTCCCGCGCCCTCCGCTCGACCATGGGGTCGGCCTCCGTCCAGGCGCAGCGTGGGCGCCATCCCCGGCGTCGGTCGAGGCACACCTTGACAACTAGTAGTAGTACTACTAGGGAAGAAGAGGAGAAATAATAATTTGGGTCGCAACAGCGTTGGGGAATAAAAACGAGGCGCGGACGTTCGGGCTATCCACCTGTCCGGGGGACGACCCAAACAGCAAAAAATGGACGTCCAAACGCGTCCGTTTGGGTCTCCCGGTTGGAGATGCCCTTACTACACGATTTGCGCGACCACCACACTCGGAGGATCCCCAAGCGATGCAAGGCCTGCCTGAAAACGCTTGTGAACAAAAACGGATCCAGGTGACCAGCCCAGTTCCTTTCCATGTTCAGGGGCTCAGGATTCCCCAGCCGTTGTTTTGGATGTCAGAGTCTGCTCCGTTGTTTTGGCCGTTGTTTTCTGGTCATGTCGTCGAACAAACCGTTCGCATGGTTGGAGAGAAAATAAAACGAGGCTGTAATGTCAAGCTGCCGCGTCTGGTTCTTGCTGGTGTTGCCAACAACAAGATGGCTTGCAAGCAAAGCAAGACGACTCCGGTTCAGATCATGGTCCTGCCTCCTCCGTATCGTTTTCTTCCCCCGTGATCGCAAATGGCACAGTATATGGCAACATTAATTATTATTTCTGCCGTCATAAAAGGAGTATATACAATTATAATTAATTGATAGCTAATTAATATCAAGATAATCCGGCAACAATATAATGTCTAAAAAGCACCAATGATGCCCACCGCGGAATGAACAAAAGAAGAGGAAAAAAAATACTCACAGACCTTGCCGAAATTTCCATAGACTTGCAACATCAGGAGCAAAGGTGATGCCACGCAATCTCCGAAAAATTCTCCATAAAAGACACCTCCATAATGACATCTCCATGAAGGTAACAATGCACATTCAATCGTCTAATATCACTGGCTTGGAAAACCGCCAAAAACCTAACCCTCCCCACCCCCATGCAGCGGAACCACGCCACACAGGGGTGCCCCGCACCACTTCGTCCTAGACTTCTCCCGACATACCCATCTTCAGAGGCATCAAAGCCCATGACAACGGCGGAGGATCTCCTCGGCCATCCTTCGGGTCGCAGAAGCAGCATCTGCCACGATCATCTCTCCAGTAGTGATACGGGCGGCAGCCAGGGTGCCCTGGCGAGCTGGTGGCGGCATGGTGCATTCTGGTCTAATCTGGGGCTATATGGCCACTGTCGGGCCGTGACATGCACACCACCTTTTTGCATCTCGACTTCCCCAATGATGGCGCTCGGTGGTACTCCTGGGCTCTGCCCACAACATGATGAAGTCATGGGCATTAGCCTCGACCATGGCGGTGGTGGCCTCTTCTTCCGTCGGAGGTGGTCGGCCAACAAATCTATCACGCAACTAGTCTCGACAATGAGTTGAGCAGGCGCGGTGCCGATGAAAACCGAGCAACGACTTAGGTCATGGAGGGCAATGATGGTGTATTTGCATCGTTACCTTGTTGGAGGCATTGTCGTTGCAACCTGCGTCTACTCACCCGTGCTACTCTGTGGAAGCCTTAGATCTCCCAGATCGTACGATGGCGGTGCTTTCTGTGTCGTTCTCCCTCATGGGCATTATTTTTTGGAGAAGTTGTCTGATGGTAGAGGTAAGAGGTGGAGTGGTGTGCTTCTACCACGTCGATGGAGAGAGTGGCGTGGTGTAGCCAGGCCTCGGTGGCGGGTGCGGTGTGATGGACTCGCACATGGTGGGGGCGTTGTCTAGCGCCATGGTAGCGTTGACGGTACACTTTGTAGCCCTGAAGATGGACAAATAGTTGATGGCGTTGACGGCTTTTCTGTAGCGTGTGCATGAGGCACTCGCTAAGAATCTTCTAGACCCGATGAAAACTCATGTTTCGCTTAGTGGGTGTCTCGGGGTATGCGATATTCTTGGTTCCTAGTTGATGGGGGTTTCATTTTTCAGGGTATAAGGCCTTGTTGGCATGATCTTTGTTGTGTGCTGGCATCGGGTTCTTTGATGTTTGATCCTTGTGACACCTTTGTTGAATAAATTAATAAAGAAGGTTGTACTCATCGATCAATGTAGAGGCTCGGGCGTACTCTCCTTTTCGAAAAAATGTGCACAAGCTCGGTCTAACCAGCATGATCAGAACATGGGTTTTACCACCCCGGAGAAGGTCCAATCCCTTAGCAATGCCTTCAACAAGGAAACAACTAGGAAGCCTCCATTGCCAGACCGAACCACAAGGTCAGACTGAGGGATTTCACCGCGAGAAATGAGACCGTCAAATGTAGTATGCAGTGTCATCAACCCTCCTCGCCACTTCTCAAAACTGTGATCGCTTGACACACGTGATTCTCCCGAACCGCCGCGAGAACACCCCGGAATCTTCAAAACACGAATGCCATCATCCCTACAAACACCTTGGATATCGCGGAATTAAAAAAGGCTAGGTGGATCAAGGTGAACGGGATGTGTACCTAGCGTTGGACATTACCATCGACGACCGGTACAACATATCTCACCTAGTGGGGAAATCAGAGCAGGCAAATTATCCCATGGATTTGTGTACCACAGTCTCGGTTCGGCGCCTGCAGATCAGTGCCCGGCAACCCTGTCTCATGTGCCCAACTCATGGTACTAGTGGAGTCTTGATATGCATTCTTAGAAAGAGTTTGCGCAATATTTTGTGTTTTCTTAAATAAAAAAAGAACCATCGCCGTGTTCAGCCACAATTTTTTTGTTCTCTCACCTCTGGCTGCCATCTTGGCTCTGTGTTGTGGGGGACTGATGGCTCGTGAAAATGACCACATTATCTCCATCTAAACCGGGGTACCTTGTCTCTTTATGAAAAAATATCTTCCAAGACCCACTAATAATAGCTAATTAATGCGAAGATGTGCAAACATTCTTGTTTATTTGTTTTGTGCAGAAATGGAAGTATTTAGGAGGAAATCAATGGCAATTAATGAAGAATTACGAGTTGGAGATGTCATCAAGTCAACTAGGGACCGGAACTGAATTGTAGAAGGTTTAACGACCACTAGTGAGGTCATGACCTCTCGTACGGCCTGCTCGTACCCTGTGTCGATGGCTTCGTCTCGTCAAACCCAGTGTAAAATGTGAAGGCATCCATGGCATTTGAGAGATACACAAAGAGAAAAACCACATTCCGCCGCCATAGTCAGATCCAATCTCCACCCAAGCCATGTTGTGGCCGCCATCGACTTCATCGACTCATCATCATCATCTCCATCCTCTCTCTCCCTACTTGTAATCTTGATTCATTCATGATTGGCGACATTGTAAGACTATTTATCATTCATCTCTTTGAGATTCATAATACAATGTTTATGATTGTTGATCTAATCATGTGTGAGTAGTCCTCAGAGGATATGGGCTAACTCCTAGCCTCGCAACATCATGTGCATCTATTTTACCCATGAAATATTGTGTAATATGGTAATAGAGATCCATTTCTAGTGTTTGATATTTTTATCTTGATCTCAAGGTTAGATAGGGACCTGAAGTAGAAGGATAGGTAAGGTATTGAGGTTTGAGTAGATTTAGTTGCATGATTTGATGTCATGCTCAAGTGGCAACATTCATGAGTCGATAGTGTGAATATCTTCTAGGGAGTAATGGTGACATCATTGATCCTAACGCTATTGTCTGATTTATCTTAATATACCACGACTCCACATGTTGTGTTGGAACTCGAGGTGGATAATTTATCCTAAAGACCTTGGCATGCGGAATTGTGGTGTTTTTAGGATGTGTCGCCCATATTATATGTGGTATCTTTATTTAAGTATACAGACACATGTGAGAGTTATTTTATCTTTGAATCCCATCTAGTAACGCACAGCTGTAGGTGAAACCTTAAGCCAGTCCTATTTCCAAACCATAGATACACAAACAACACAAGAAAACTGTTGATCTGGTAAAACAAAAGTTAAGAGAAAACTAGGAGTCTTGTTCAAGTGATCTTACACCAAAAACAATCTTCCCGTGGATTCGATAAACCTAGGTCTCTAGGGAAAAGGCTCTAATACTAAAATCCATAATTTGGATAAAAGGTGTCAACCATTTTTTTGGCGTCGTTGTCGGGGAAGCAATTGCTACCCCTGGTGAGTTCACTAGATGTTCATTTTAATAGTTCCATTTTTTTTTAGTCTATTGCTTGTTAGTGATTTTATTTGTATTCTTAATAAAAACCAAATAATATTAATTTACCTTTTTGTTCTTAGTTTACTTGTTTACTTCGATCTAAAACCCATAAAAATTTCTAGTATGGCAACAAACAAGTATGGGGAGTTTGCAACTCCCAATGATGATTACTTGCATGCACCCATCACTCGACCTGCCGTAGATACGAAAAACTATGAAATTGAACCTCATTTTTAACCTTGCTTCATCAAAACCAATTTGGAGGTTCCGCTTCTGAGGATGCTGGTATGCACCTAAGCACTTTTACTGAGATATGTGACATGTTGCGCATTAAAGATGTTAATCCAAATGTTGTTAAGTTGTACCTTTTCCCTTTTTCAATTAGAGGAAAGGCAAAAGAATGGTTGCTATCGCTTGCTTCGGGAACTATTACTTCTTGGGAAACTTGTTGCAACATGTTTATGACTAAGTTTTCCCACCTGCGAAGAAGACGCAACTTTGTTCTAACATTACATGCTTTAGGAAACCACGACGCCCGCATGGGAAAAGATGAAGAAATCAGTAAGAAACTACGCCAACAATGGGATGGAAGAATGGCTCATCTTACATTTATTTTATCGTTCCTTAAACCATATGTCTAAGTCTACACTAGACTGCAATAGGAGGAACATTTTATGGGAAAGGAGATTAATAGCTCAGAATATATTGATGCTTTTTAGTGAGGATTCTTCACTACATATCACTTGGTTTCATTGGGTTTTCATTGGATTTTGTGTTTCAACTAATGTTAATATCGCAATACAGGCGAAACCTTGTTTTGAATTATGTATTTCAGGAAACCATCACTTATGGAGGATCTCGGGGTATTTATGAGTTGATTGCAACAAAATATGAAGATTTCCTATTGAAGCCAAATTGATCCTCGCGCAGCAGGGTGTTTAGCGGACATCCGTACGGGCGGGGCCGACCGTACCAACTACCCGTACTGAGCGTTGCCTCCTTCCTCATATCAATACAAGCCTATTTCGTAAAGGGAACAACAACAGAAATAGAGAGAAACATCCACCATTCCCACCAGAACAGAGGAGTTCAGATCTGAAGAAGGAGAAGACCATCATCGACTCTTGCGAAGATATGCCACCTCTAGATCATCCACTCATCCATTACACCCCAATTGTACCGAGAGAGAGAGAGAGAGATTCATACCTATTTTTAAGATTAAGCAAATCAAATAGCTCCTTAGATATAATTGAGACACTAGATCCTAAATCTAGAATAGCATGATGTGTCTCTTTATTAATAGAAATTAAAATCTTGGGGATCCAAGCATCCCCAAGCTTAGGTGGTATCATATCTTCATTGTTATATCTTTGTATATTTTCTTTAATGACATAGTCAGTGATACGTCTCCGACGTATCGATAATTTCTTATGTTCCATGCCACATTATTGATGATATCTACATGTTTTATGCATACTTTATGTCATTATTATGCGTTTTCCGGAACTAACCTATTGACGAGATGCCGAAGGGCCAGTTCCTGTTTTCTGCTGTTTTTGGTTTCAGAAATCCTAGTAAGGAAATATTCTCGGAATCGGACGAAATCAACACCGAAGATCTTAGAATCCCCGGGAGCTTCCAGAACACCCGAGAACCGTCAGAGAGGGGCCACAGGGGGCCCACACATGGTGGCGGCGCGGCCCAGGAGGGGGGCGCGCTGCCCTAGTGTCTGGTGGCCCAGACCCCCTCCGACCTTGCTCTTCCGCCTATTTAAAGCCTCCGTCACGAAAACCCTGACACGTTCGACGAAACCAGAGAAAACCTTCCAGAGCCGCCGCCATCGCGAAGCCAAGATCTGGGGGACAGGAGTCTCTGTTCCGGCACGCCGCCGGGATGGGGAAGTGCCCCGGAAGGCTTCTCCATCGACACCACCGCCATCTTCATCAACGCTGCTGTCTCCCATGAGGAGGGAGTAGTTCTCCATCGAGGCTCGGGGCTGTACCGGTAGCTATGTGGTTAATCTCTCTCCTATGTACTTCAATACAATAATCTCATGAAGCTGCCGATACGTCTCCGACGTATCGATAATTTCTTATGTTCCATGCCATATTATTGATGATACCTACATGTTTTATGCACACTTTATGTCATATTCGTGCATTTTCTGGAACTAACCTATTAACAAGATGCCGAAGTGCCGCTGTCTGTTTTCTCGCTGTTTTTGGTTTCGTAAATCCTAGTAACGAAATATTCTCGGAATCGGACGAAATCAAGACCCAGGTTCCTATTTTCACCGGAAGCATCCAGAACACCCGAGAAGGACCGTGAGGGGGCCACAGGCCACCCGGACCATAGGCCGGCGCGGCCCGGCCCCGGCCGCGCCGCCCTATGGTGTGGCCACCCCTTCGACCCTCCTGCGCCGCCTCTTCGCCTATATAAAGCCCCTGGATCGAAAACCCTGATGCGAAGAACCACGATACGGAAAACCTTACAGAGCCGCCGCCATCGCGAAGCCAAGATCTGGGGGACAGGAGTCTCTGTTCCGGCACCCTGCCGGAGCGGGGAAGTGCCCCCGGAAGGCTTCTCCATCGACACCGCTGCCATCTCCACCGCCATCTTCATCACCGCTGCTGCTCCCATGAGGAGGGAGTAGTTCTCCATCGAGGCTCGGGGCTGTACCGGTAGCTATGTGGTTCATCTCTCTCCTATGTGCTTCAATACAATAATCTCATGAGCTGCCTTACATGATTGAGATTCATATGATGATGCTTGTAATCCGGATGTCATTATGCTAGTCAAGTGAGTTTTACTTATGTGATCTCCGGAGACTCCTTGTCCCACGTGTGTAAAGGTGACAAGTGTGTGCACCGTGTGGGTCTCTTAGGCTATATTTCACAGTAATACTTATTCACCGTTGAATGGCATAGTGAGGTGCTTATTTATATCTCTTTATGATTGCAATGTGTTTGTATCACAATTTATCTATGTGCTACTCTAGCAATGTTATTAAAGTAGTTTTATTCCTCCCGCATGTGTGCAAAGGTGACAAGTAGTGTGCACCGTGTTAGTACTTGGTTTATGCTATGATCATGATCTCTTGTAGATTGCGAAGTTAACTATTGCTATGATAATATTGATGTGATCTATTCCTCCTACATATGCATGAAGGTGACAAGTGTGCATGCTATGCTAGTACTTGGTTTAGTCTTTTGATCTATCTTACACTAAAGGTTACTAAAATATGAGCATTATTGTGGAGCTTGTTAACTCCGGCATTGAGGGTTCGTGTAATCCTACGCAATGTGTTCATCATCCAACAAAAGTGTAGAGTATGCATTTATCTCGTTCCGTTATGTGATCAATGTTGAGAGTGTCCACTAGTGAAAGTCTAATCCCTAGGCCTTGTTCCTAAATATCGCTATCGCTGCTTGTTTACTACTGCTTGCGTTACTACCGCTGCGTTACTACCGCTTGTTTATCGTCCCGGGCAAAGCACTTTTCCGGTGCCGTTGCTACTACTTATTCATACCACCCGTATTTCACTATCTCTTCGCCGAACTAGTGCACCTATTAGGTGTGTTGGGGACACAAGAGACTTCTTGCTTTGTGGTTGCAGGGTTGCATGAGAGGGATATCTTTGACCTCTTCCTCCCCGAGATCGATAAACCTTGGGTGATCCACTTAAGGGAAACTTGCTGCTGTTCTACAAACCTCTGCTCTTGGAGGCCCAACACTGTCTACAAGAATAGAAGCTCCCGTAGACATCAAGCACTTTTCTGGCGCCGTTGCCGGGGAGGAAAGGTAAAAGGCTCTCATACTCCGGTCCCAGGTAAAGTATTTTTCTGGCGCCATTGTGTGTGTGCTCAAAGCTATTTCCTTTAGATCCTGCAATTGCATCTTGTTGTTTCTTGTTTACACTAGTTTGGCATAATGTACAAGAGTGAGCTTCTTATTCTATTTCCTGATTTAAAACATGGATTGTTTGATGCGAAAATTAAAAAACCTATGAAATCTTATTTGCATGCCGGTAGTAATATTAGTATGAACACTTTGAACACCATTGTTGATAATGATATAGAAAGTTCTAAGCTTGGGGAAGCTGGTTTTCATGATATTTTTAGTCCCCCAAGCATTGAGGAGAAAATTTTCTTTGATGATACTTTGCCTCCTATTTCTGATGATTATAATGATAGTGGTCTTTTGATACCACTTACTGCGGAGAGTAAATTTTGTTGTGATTATACTATGCCTCCTACACTTGATGAGAATAATAATGATAGCTACTTTGTTGAATTTGCTCCCACTACAACTAATAAAATTGATTATGCCTATGTGGAGAGTAATTATTTTATGCATGAGACTCATGATAAGAATGCTTTATGTGATAGTTATATTGTTGAGTTTGCTCATGATGCTACTGAAAGTTATTATGAGAGAGGAAAATATGGTGGTAGAAATTTTCATGTTACTAAAACACCTCTCTATGTGCTGAAATTTTTGAAGCTATACTTGTTTTATCTTCCTATGCTTGTTACTTTGCTCTTCATGAACTTGTTTATTTACAAGATTCCTATGCATAGGAAGCATGTTAGACTTAAATATGTTTTGAATTTGCCTCTTGATGCTCTCTTTTGCTTCACATACTATCTTTTGCGAGTGCATCATTAAAACTGCTGAGCCCATCTTAACGGCTATAAAGAAAGAACTTCTTGGGAGATAACCCATGTGTTATTTTGCTACAGTACTTTGTTTTATATTTGTGTCTTGGAAGTTGTTTACTACTGTAGCAACCTCTCCTTATCTTAGTTTTGTGTTTTGTTGTGCCAAGTAAAGTCTCTATGGTAAAGATGATGCTAGATTTGGATTGCTGCGCGAAACAGCATTGCTGTCTGTCACGAATCTGGGTCTAATTCTCTGTAGGTAACTCAGAAAATTATGCCAATTTACGTGAGTGATCCTCAGATATGTACGCAACTTTCATTAGTTTTGAGTTTTTCCATTTGAGCAAGTCTGGTGCCATTTTAAAATTCGTCTTTACGGACTGTTCTGTTTTTGACAGATTCTGCCTTTTATTTCGCATTGCTTCTTTCGCTGTGTTGGGTGGATTTCTTTGTTCCATTACCTTCCAGTAGCTTTTAGCAATGTCCAGAAGTGTTAAGAATGATTGTGTCACCTCTGAACATGTGAGTTTTTGATTATGCACTAACCCTCTAATGAGTTTGCTTAAAGTTTGGTGTGGAAGAAGTTTTCAAGGGTCAAGAGAGGAGGATGATATACTATGATCAAGGAGAGTGAAAGCTCTAAGCTTGGGGATGCCCCGGTGGTTCACCCCTGCATATTTCAAAAAGATTCAAGCATCTAAGCTTGGGGATGCCCAAGGCATCCCCTTCTTCATCGACAAATTATCAGGTTCCTTCTCTTGAAACTATATTTTTATTCGGTCACATCTTATGTGCTTTACTTGGAGCGTCTGTATGTTTCTTGTTTTTGTTTTTGTTTGAATAAATGCTTGTGTGGGAGAGAGACACGCTCCGCTGGTTCGTATGAACACATGTGTTCTTAGCTCATAATATTCATGGCGAAGTTTCCTCTTCGTTAATTTGTTATATGGTTGGAATTGGAAAATGATACATGTAGTAAATTGCTATAATGTCTTGGATAATGTGATACTTGGCAATTGTTGTGCTCATGTTTAAGCTCTTGCATCATATGCTTTGCACCTATTACTGAAGAAATACATAGAGCTTGCTAAAATTTGGTTTGCATAATTGGTCTCTCTAAAGTCTAGATAATTTCTAGTATTGAGTTTTGAACAACAAGGAAGACGGTGTAGAGTCTTATAATATTTACAATATGTCTTTTATATGAGTTTTGCTGCACCGGTTCATCCTTGTGTTTGTTTCAAATAACCTTGCTAGCCTAAGCCTTGTATCGAGAGGGAATACTTCTCATGCATCCAAATACTTGAGCCAACCACTATGCCATTTGTGTCCACCATACCTACCTACTACATGGTATTTCCTGCCATTCCAAAGTAAATTGCTTGAGTGCTACCTTTAAACAATTCAAAATTTATCACCTCTGATTTGTGTCAATGTTTTATAGCTCATGAGGAAGTATGTGGTGTTTATCTTTCAATCTTGTTGGGCAACTTTCACCAATGGACTAGTGGCTTCATCCGCTTATCCAATAATTTTGCAAAAAGAGCTGGCAATGGGATTCCCAGTCCCAAATTAATTAACAAAAATAGACACTCCTCCATGGTATGTGATTGTTGGACGGCACCCGAAGGATTCGGTTAGCCATGGCTTGTGTAAGCAAAGGTTGGGAGGAGTGTCATCATAATAAAACTAAAATAAAAAGGCACTCCTTCATGGTATGAGATTGTTGGCAGGCACCCGAGGGTTCGGTTAGCCATGGTTTGTGAAAGAAAGGTTGGAAGGAGTGCCATCCAAAAATAAAATAAAATGGGAGCCGCTCTTTGAAGGTTTGTCCGGCAAGGGGGTTAGAGTACCCGCTACCATTCGTTGACAACAACATACACCTCTCAAAACTTTATTTTTATGCTCTCTTTATGTTTTCAAAATCAAAGCTCTAGCACAAATATAGCAATCGATGCTTTCCTCTTTGAAGGACCATTCTTTTTACTTTTATGTTGAGTCAGTTCACCTATCTCTCTCCACCTCAAGAAGCAAACATTTGTGTGAATTATGCATTGATTCTTACATACTTGCTTATTGCATTTGTTATATTGCTTTGCATTGACAATTATCCATGAGATATATATGTTATAAGTTGAAAGCAACCGCTGAAACTTCATCTTCCTTTGTGTTGCTTCAATGCCTCTACTTTGAATTATTGCTTTATGAGTTAACTCTTATGCAAGACTTATTGATGCTTGTCTTGAAAGTACTATTCATGAAAAGTCTTTGCTTTATGATTCACTTGTTTACTCATGTCATTACCATTGTTTTGATCGCTGCATTCATTACATATGTTTACAATATGATCAAGTTTATGATGGCATGTCACTTCAGAAATTATCTTTGTTATCGTTTTACCTGCTCGGGACGAGCATAACTAAGCTTGGGGATGCTTGATACGTCTCCGACGTATCGATAATTTCTTATGTTCCATGCCATATTATTGATGATACCTACATGTTTTATGCACACTTTATGTCATATTCGTGCATTTTCCGGAACTAACCTATTAACAAGATGCCGAAGTGCCGCTGTCGTTTTCTGCTCTTTTTGGTTTCAGAAATCCTAGTATCGAAATATTCTCGGAATCGGACGAAATCAAGACCCAGGTTCCTATTTTCACCGGAAGCATCCAGAACACCCGAGAAGGACCAGAGGGGGGCCACAGGCCACCCAGACCATAGGCCGGCGCGGCCCAGGCCCTGGCCGCGCCGCCCTATGGTGTGGCCACCCCTTCGACCCTCCTGCGCCGCCTCTTCGCCTATATAAAGCCCCTGGATCGAAAACCCTGATGCGAAGAACCACGATACGGAAAACCTTCCGAGCCGCCGCCATCGCGAAGCCAAGATCCGGGGGACAGGAGTCTCTGTTCCGGCACCCTGCCGGAGCGGGGAAGTGCCCCGGAAGGCTTCTCCATCGACACCGCTGCCATCTCCACCGCCATCTTCATCACCGCTGCTCGCTCCCATGAGGAGGGAGTAGTTCTCCATCGAGGCTCGGGGTCGTACCGGTAGCTATGTGGTTCATCTCTCTCCTATGTGCTTCAATACAATAATCTCATGAGCTGCCTTACATGATTGAGATTCATATGATGATGCTTGTAATCTAGATGTCATTATGCTAGTCAAGTGAGTTTTACTTATGTGATCTCCTGGAGACTCCTTGTCCCACGTGTGTAAAGGTGACGAGTGTGTGCACCGTGTGGGTCTCTTAGGCTATATTTCACAGAATACTTATTCACTGTTGAATGGCATAGTGAGGTGCTTATTTATATCTCTTTATGATTGCAATGTGTTTGTATCACAATTTATCTATGTGCTACTCTAGCAATGTTATTAAATTAGTTTTATTCCTCCTGCATGTGTGCAAAGGTGACAGTGTGTGCACCGTGTTAGTACTTGGTTTATGCTATGATCATGATCTCTTGTAGATTGCGAAGTTAACTATTGCTATGATAATATTGATGTGATCTATTCCTCCTACATATGCATGAAGGTGACAGTGTGCATGCTATGCTAGTACTTGGTTTAGTCTTTTGATCTATCTTACACTAAAGGTTACTAAAATATGAGCATTATTGTGGAGCTTGTTAACTCCGGCATTGAGGGTTCGTGTAATCCTACGCAATGTGTTCATCATCCAACAAAAGTGTAGAGTATGCATTTATCCGTTCTGTTATGTGATCAATGTTGAGAGTGTCCACTAGTGAAAGTCTAATCCCTAGGCCTTGTTCCTAAATATCGCTATCGCTGCTTGTTTACTACCGCTGCGTTACTACCGCTGCGTTACTACTGCTTGTTTACTCGTCCCGGGCAAAGCACTTTTCCGAGTGCCGTTGCTACTACTTATTCATACCACCTGTATTTCACTATCTCTTCGCCGAACTAGTGCACCTATTAGGTGTGTTGGGGACACAAGAGACTTCTTGCTTTGTGGTTGCGGGGTTGCATGAGAGGGATATCTTTGACCTCTTCCTCCCTGAGATCGATAAACCTTGGGTGATCCACTTAAGGGAAACTTGCTGCTGTTCTACAAACCTCTGCTCTTGGAGGCCCAACACTGTCTACAAGAATAGAAGCTCCCGTAGACATCAGCTGCCTTACATGATTGAGATTCATATGATGATGCTTGTAATCTAGATTTCATTGTGCTAGTCAAGTGGGTTTTACTTATGTGATCTCCGGAGACTCCTTGTCCCACGTGTGTAAAGGTGACAGTGTGTGCACCGTGTGGGTCTCTTAGGCTATATTTCACGGAATACTTATTCACTGTTATGAATGGCATAGTGAAGTGCTTATTTATATCCCTTTATGATTGCAATGTGTTTTGTATCACAATTTATCTTGTGTGCTACTCTAGTGATGTTATTAAAGTAGTTTATTCCTCCTGCATGGTGTAATGGCGACAGTGTGTGCATCGTGTAGTACTTGGCGTAGGCTATGATTGTGATCTCTTGTAGATTATGAAGTTAACTATTGCTATGATGGTATTGATTTTATCTATGCCTCCTTTCGTAGTGTGAAGGTGACAGTGTGCATGCTATGTTAGTACTTGGTTTGGTTATGTTGATCTGTCATGCACTCTAAGGTTATTTAAACATGAACATCGAATATTGTGGAGCTTGTTAACTCCGGCATTGAGGGTTCGTGTAATCCTACACAGCTTAGTGGTGTTCATCATCCAACAAGAGAGTGTAGAGTCTAGCATCTATCTATTTATTCCGTTATGTGATCAATGTTGAGAGTGTCCACTAGTGAAAGTATGATCCCTAGGCCTTGTTCCTAAATATCTGCTACCGCTGCTTGTTTACTCGTTTTATCTGCATCCTGTACTTCCCGCAATATTACCACCATCAACCACACGCCAGCAAGCACTTTTCCGGCGCCGTTACTACTTGCTCATATATATTCATACCACCTGTATTTCACTATCTCTTCGCCGAACTAGTGCACCTATTAGGTGTGTTGGGGACACAAGAGACTTCTTGCTTTGTGGTTGCAGGGTTGCTTGAGAGGGATATCTTTGACCTCTTCCTCCCTGAGTTCGATAAACCTTGGGTGATCCACTTAAGGGAAACTTGCTGCTTGTTCTACAAACCTCTGCTCTTGGAGGCCCAACACTGTCTACAAGAATAGAAGCACCCGTAGACATCAAGCACTTTTCCGGCGCCGTTGCCGGGGAGGAAAGGTAAAAAGGCACTCATACTCCGGTCCCGGGTAAAGTACTTTTCTGTTGCCGTTGTGTGTGTGCTCGAAGCTATTTCCTTTAGATCCTGCAATTGCATCTTTTTGTTTCTTGTTTACACTAGTTTGGCATAATGGACAACAATGAGCTTCTTATTCTATTTCCTGATTTAAGACATGGATGGTTTGATGCGAAAATTAAAAACCCATGGAACATATTAGTATGAACGCTTTGAACACCATTGTTGATAATGATATAGAAAGTTATAAGCTTGGGGAAGCTGGTTTTGATGAGCATGATCTTTTTAGTCCCCCAAGCATTGAGGAGAAAATTTACTTTGATGATACTTTGCCTCCCATATATGATGATTATAATGATAGTAGTCTTTTAGTACCGCCTGTTATGGAGGATAAATTTGATTATGATTACAATATGCCTCCTATATTTGATGATGAGAATAATAATGATAGCTACTTTGTCGAGTTTGCTCCCACTATTACTAATAAAATTGACTATGCCTATGTGGAGAGTAATAATTTTATGCATGAGACTCATGATAAGAATGCTTTATGTGATAGTTATATTGTTGAGTTTGCTCATGATGCTACTGAAAGTTATTATGAGAGAGGAAAATATGGTTGTAGAAATTTTCATGTTACTAAAATGCCTCTCTATGTGCTGAAATTTTTGAAGCTACACTTGTTCTATCTTCCTATGCTTGTTACTTTGCTCCTCATGAACTTGTTTATTTACAAGATTCCTTTTCATAGGAAGCATGTTAGACTTAAGTTTGTTTTGAGTTTGCCTCTTGATGCTCTCTTTTGCTTCAACTCTTATTTCTTGCGAGTGCATCATTAAAACTGCTGAGCCCATCTTAATGGCTATAAAGAAAGCACTTCTTGGGAGATAACCCATGTGTTTATTTTGCTACAGTAACTTTGTTTTATATTTGAGTCTTGGAAGTTGTTACTACTGTAGCAACCTCTCCTTATCTTAGTTTTGTTGCATTGTTGTGCCAAGTAACGTCTTTGATAGTAAGGTTCATACTAGATTTGGATTACTGCGCAGAAACAGATTTCTTGCTGTCACGAATCTGGGCCTAATTCTCTGTAGGTAACTCAGAAAATTATGCCAATTTACGTGAGTGATCCCCAGATATGTACGCAACTTTCATTCAATTTGGACATTTTCATCTGAGCAAGTCTGGTGCCTCTTTAAAATTCGTCTTTACGGACTGTTCTGTTTTGACAGATTCTGCCTTTTATTTCGCATTGCCTCTTTCGCTGTGTTGGATGGATTTCTTTGTTCCATTACCTTCCAGTAGCTTTGGGAAATGTCCAGAAGTGTTAAGAATGATTGTGTCACCTCTGAACATGTGAATTTTTAATTATACACTAACCCTCTAATGAGTTTGTTTCGAGTTTGGTGTGGAGGAAGTTTTCAAGGGTCAAGAGAGGAGGATGATATACTATGATCAAGAAGAGTGAAAAGTCTAAGCTTGGGGATGCTCCGGTAGTTCATCCCTGCATATTTCAAGAAGACTCAAGCATCTAAGCTTGGGGATGCCCAAGGCATCCCCTTTTTCATCGACAAATTATCAGGTTTCTTCTCTTGAAACTATATTTTTATTCGGTCACATCTTATGTACTTTACTTGGAGCGTCTGTGTGCTTTTATTTTTGTTTTGTTATTTTCATTCTCTGAATAAATACATGCTTGTGTGGGAGAGAGACACGCTCCGCTGGTTCATATGAACACATGTGTTCTTAGCTCATAATGTTCATGGCGAAGGTTGAACTGCTTCGTTAATTGTTATATGGTTGGAAACGGAAAATGCTACATGTAGTAATTGGTAAAATGTCTTGAATAATGTGATACTTGGCAATTGTTGTGCTCATGTTTAAGCTCTTGCATCATATACTTTGCACCTATTAATGAAGAAATACATAGAGCTTGCTAAAATTTGGTTTGCATAATTGGTCTCTCTAAAGTCTAGATAATTTCTAGTATTGAGTTTTGAACAACAAGGAAGACGGTGTAGAGTCTTATAATGTTTACAATATGTCTTTTATGTGAGTTTTGCTGCACCGGTTCATCCTTGTGTTTGTTTCAAATAACTTTGCTAGCCTAAACCTTGTATCGAGAGGGAATACTTCTCATGCATCCAAAATCCTTGAGCCAACCACTATGCCATTTGTGTCCACCATACCTACCTACTACATGGTATTTCTCCGCTATTCCAAAGTAAATTGCTTGAGTGATACCTTTAAAATTTCCATCCTTTACCTTTGCAATATATAGCTCATGGGACAAATAGCTTAAAAACTATTGTGGTATTGAATATGTACTTATGCACTTTATATCTTATTAAGTTGCTTGTTGAGCGATAACCATGTTTCCCGGGGATGCCATCAACTACTCTTTGTTGAATATCATGTGAGTTGCTATGCATGTCCGTCTTGTCTGAAGTAAGGGAGATCTACCACTTTAATGGTTAGAGCATGCATATTGTTAGAGAAGAACATTGGGCCGCTAACTAAAGCCATGAATCATGGTGGAAGTTTCAGTTTTGGACATATATCCTCAATCTTATATGAGAACATTAATTGTTGCTACATGCTTATGCATTAAAGAGGAGTCCATTATCTCGTTGTCTATGTTGTCCCGGTATGGATGTCTAAGTTGAGAATAATCAAAAGCGAGAAATCCAAAATGCGAGCTTTCTCCTTAGACCTTTGTACAGAGCGGCATAGAGGTACCCCTTTGTGACACTTGGTTAAAACATGTGTATTGTGATGATCCCGGTAGTCCAAGCTAATTAGGACAAGGTGCGGGCACTATTAGTATACTATGCATGAGGCTTGCAACTTGTAAGATATAATTTACATGATACATATGCTTTATTACTACCGTTGACAAAATTGTTTCTTGTTTTCAAAACCAAAGCTCTAGCACAAATATAGCAATCAATGCTTCCCTCTGCGAAGGGCCTTTCTTGAGTTAAAAGATCTAACTTCTCATTTTCAGCATCATGTTTTTCAAGTTTAGCTATGAATTTGTAACATCCCAGAACTTAGGACAAACGAGGGGTAGATTTAGTAAAGGGTTATGCACTGCATCGCAAAACAGGGGAAATTTAGTGCTTAATTGCATAAAACCTAAGAGTGATCGAGGTTTCTCTCTCGTTGCTATTAGGGTTAGAGTGATGGGAGTGCTATGAACTTCGACATGACCTCTTTTGAAAGCTAGGGTTTTGGAAAAGAATTTGAATTGGCATTTCCAATTTGAATTTCAAACATAAAGTAATACAAGTAAGAAATATTCAAATGAATTCATAATTCAAATCAATATAACACTTATACAATATATTTCATAAATGAATTCTAAATATTACAAAGAGCTCATAAGGAAAACCTTGAGCTTTATTGATCACATCATACACATACATTATCTTTACAATATTCTTTATATACAAGAATTGACAAGAATATAATAAAGGAAATAAAAGAAGATTACAAGTTTTGGACTCTAACTAAAATCTAAACTATAACTACTAAATCTTTGTGTCCCTGTGAATTTTGAAGTCTTGAAACCCTGCATACACAAAATAAACAAAACAGTAATTGATAAAACCAGTGGAAATGCCACTGGTTAGTCCAAAAACAATGCCAAAGGGGAGATAATCATCAACCAGCCAAAGTGGAGCCAAAGTGGGTTCAAGTTTCAACCCAAGAACACACATAGCTCACAAGGAGCCTTCCGTCAAAATCGCTTCACCCTCATCACGTCGCCCCCTCCTGGCGACCGAGGGGCGAAACCCTACCCCGTGCCGCTGCCGCTCCCCTCCCCTCTCCCCCCTCCTCGTCGCTCCAAGAGACGCCGCTGAGCTTTTCTCACATCGCCGGTGAAGGTGGCGGTGGGGATCTGAGCTCTCGCCCCCCGCGCGGTGTGTAGGTGGAGGATCTCCGTGCCGAGATCATCTTGACCGAGGCGGCGGCGCTGCGGACTCCTCTTGCTCCGACGGTTGGCGACCTGAGGTAAGAGAGGATTATGTGGGTTTCTTCCTCGGTGGGGGCTACGGAATCCAGGGAGGCGGCCCTGGGTTGGTGGGCGGCGTCGACTCTCCGGCAGGGTGGCGCTCACGTAGTTGCTGGCCGTCGTGCTCGGCTGCGGGGGCAGCGGCTTGGTGGCAGGTGCTGGTCTGGTGTGATGATCTCTCCAGCGTCGCGCTCGCCAGATCTGAAGGCCATACTTTTGCTACTAGATCCGTGGTCACGCCGGTCGCTGGAGCTCGGCTGGGTGTGTCACGGTGGGTTGTGGGGCTGGGTCCTCCGGGAGAAATCCCTGGCTAGAGGCCACGACGGTGGTGACGCCTGCGGGCATCACTCCCTCGCTGGAGGCGCCGTCAAGGTGGTTCCCCTCCCTCCTACCAATCCCTTGTGCCCGGGTGAAAACCCAATTCCCCTCGGAATGGGCGGTGGTTATGCCTCAGCATCGTGCCCTTCTTGAAGGCGTTGTTTCGGGTAAAGGGGCAGTGTGATGTTGGTCCATCTTGGAGGCAGTGGCGGGTTTCATATGCATCGTTCTTTGTCGGTTCTCCAACGAGGGTGCCTTTCCTTTTAGCGGTTGTTCCTTCGTGGCACCTTCAGCTTACATCAGGCCGGGAGAGTTCTCATGTCCGGCGGTGGAGTTGGTCTCGTGGTGTTCTTGGCTGTTCTTGGTGGCCAAACCTGGCCTCTGCTCTTTGGTCTCAGTGTCCCTTCTTCCGTTCGAGCTCTAGGGTGAGCGACTACGGCCGAGGGTACGGCGCCTTTCGATCCAGGGCGAGGGAGCAGGGGCTTCCTTCGGCTCCGGAGATGGACCACGGCCTTTGGCCATTTGATGTGCATGCAGGACGGTTCCTCCTCGACGATGAGCCCCTTCCGAGTGTCAATTGCCGCTGTTTCAAGTGTAGGGCTTTGCCTTGGTGGCTGAGGACTCCGACGATCAAGCTATGTGTCGTGTTTTCGGTGTGTGCTTGTGTGTGTTGGTGTCTTATAAGCTATTCTATTAGCATCCTGTAATTATGTGCCGTTCGTGGCTTTATTGATTTAAAGTTGGGCTTAGGCCTTATGTTTAAAAGGAGCCTTGCATGCTCAACACCCACACCACCACAGGCTTAGTCACCAAATGCACCAGGCATGTGTGTCAAGCATAGGCAGCAGTGAAAACTGCTACAAATAGATAGATCCAACTGGAGAGGCCACAGCCATCGATCCATCTCACATTCAGCAGAAACACAAAGGAACAACATCAACTATTCATAGCTGTTCATAGTTGTTCTTCACCAAGAACACAACCATACTTCACAAACCATTTATATTCTCAAACCCAAACCAAAGCAAACCACCAGTAGTCATGGTGACATAAGGAAAGAATATCCAGGAGCCAGGAGGAGAAGGAATAGACAACCAAATCCATCAGTAAAGCTCATCATCAACCAAAAGCAACCATCTAGGAGCTGGAGCAAGGTATAACCAATACCTGGAGTGGATCTAGAGGATCCAATCCATACTTATGCATGCTCACACAATATCAATGAGCCGATGCTCATAAAGGGGTTAACATCACTTGGTATAGACCAAGAGATGCTGGCAGAAAGAGAGCAACCAAAGACATATACTTTCCAGAGGCTAGTTTGTGCAAATAGAAGATAATAGATGCACAGATAGCGAACGACTAGAGCAGTACACAGCCACTAGGAGCCACAGAGACCACCTAGTATCCCTATCTATTTAAACCATCAGTAATTAGTTATTTCTTAACAAAATAGTTCACAGTGGCATTCATATATATATGATTCCCTATTGTGCATGATTCCATTGAGATAAGCCAACCATTTTGATACAACAGTGAGAGCAACCAAAGTAGTAGCAATTGCTACTGTGGTCACATCAACCACAAACCCGTCCAATAGCAAAAGATATAAGTCATCATCTCCCAATATGGGTTGATACTATTTTTAAATCTCCCAGTTGGTCTTGGAGATAATACACATCACAAATCCATGCATATAATCAACACTTCAAAAGCAGTTCATCTATATACAAGTAGCCAGTGCAAGAATTTAATCAAATTGATTGCTTAGTTAAGCAGCAACAATACAGTGAGGCAACCAGTAGGGTATCAGAGGCACCATAGCCATTAATCCAAGGTCAATGTGCTATTAGAAGAAACAATAGCTCACTGGTACATGGTAAGCAGCTACAGCATGCATATATATTTGCAGTAGCATAGGATAATCATCAGGATCACTTAAGCAATGAGCCAGTAACCTAGCCACTAGCAAGATGATTCCAAATGGAGCATCTGGACCAGATGCAATCCATAGGAGTGCACAACAATCACCACTAGCACTAGCCAATTAGCCACCGCTAGTAACAGGATCAAATGAGCATGTGATCAAGCACAGGAGCAACAACAAGCATAACTAGGCTAGCAGTAGCAAGTAATTGAGCATAGCAGAGCATCTGGCATATCATCAGTAGGCCTAGGAAGAACACAAGCATAGAATAGCATGGTTAGTAGGCACCAGCAACACCAGAATCAGGCCAACCAGTAGCTGGAGCCAAGGAAGAAGGAGAGAGGAGATCAGAGAGGGAGAAAGAGGAGTACCTGGTGAAGCTTGGAGGCGTCCATGGTAGCATGGGGGCACAGGTCAGTCACGGCGGCGCCAAACCGCGACCAGGCCGGTGCAAGCCCAAACGCCACCACCAGCAAAACCGTCGGGCAGCACCAGCACGTCCAGGGGTGCCGTGCCGACGGGAATCGCCGCAGCCATCGCAAACCCTAGGTGAAGTAGGGCTTGTGCACGAGCAGGAGAGGTCGCGTTTTCCAGATCGACGTGGATAGATCGAAACGTCGTCGTGCTCCACTTCGAACGCGACCAACGGCGTGGTCTAGGACCGCCGGAGATGGCTGGAGTGAGCCGGCGACGGTGGAGGCAATTTGAGGATCGCGGGACCAGAGGGAGATTAGGGTTAGGGTGCGTGGAGAGTGAGAGAGATGAGTGAGGCCGGTGGGCCGACCGAGCTGGGCCGGTCCGGTTCCACCCGTGGGTTGACCTGGCAGGTGGGCCCAAGGGTATTTCTGTATTTTCACAAATAAACATAACCCTTCCATTTTTTAAAAATGCAAATAACTCCAAAAATTCAAGACAATTTGAATAATGCATTTAAAATATTTCTCAACCAGAATAAAATAAGAAATGAAATAAAAAATACAAATTTAAATTCTGGAAATTTTGAAAATAATTCCAAATTGGGATTCAAGATTTGAAATTTCCCTTTGATATAAAAATCAAGAAAAATTCCAAATGATTTTAAATATTTGTTAATCAAATATTTTCAAAAGGGAACTTTCATTATTCCAAATCTTTTCTTTTGAAGTAAATATTTTCAAAAGGAAAATTCTATTACTTCAAAACTTTTCCTTTTTAAGGAAAACCCTCATCAAAATAATATTAAGAAGTTATAAATTATTGTTCATGGAATTAATATTCCAATAAAGATTTAATCACCTAAATCTTAAGAAAATACTTCAGGGAAAGGGATGCAACCGAAAATAAATCCACCATGCATCCATCATTTGATTTTTTATAACATTGTCCTTATCGGACAATGATGCTTCTTTTCAGAACCCGAGGTCCAGGTTCTATCCAAACCTTCGAACTGCACTATCTCGCAGTCTCCAGGCAAGTTCACTTTTGCTCATGTCTGATTGATTATTTTCTATCAATTTACTCGCAAAGCAATATACTTATCACTACTGCTGTGAAAATTAAAAGTTACTTTTCCAATTATGAATATGACTATGTGGTGGGCAATGGAACCATGGTATGTGTTGATGGTGGAGGTTCCATTGAAAGGGTTCTACTCATCTAGGACTAATCACCAATGCCATCTAGTGATTAGCGCCGTACATTTCACGTTAACCATGAGATATATAATGGCTCTAGGGAAGTCAGTTGTATCTTCTTCCTTTCGCATATCAACGGATGCCTATTCGCCGGCAATGTGGTGTGTTGTTGGCCCCACAGTAAGGTTGAAAGTCCATAAAGCTCTCCGGTCCCAAGTGGACGTCATTGTGCAATAGGGTCTATGATGGATTGTATCATGGCCGAGGATCAAGTGCTCCAGATAAGTAAGCGATCCAGGGCCCTCTGAATACAAAAGGGTCAGTATGCGGCGTCGTGGAGAAGGCAGTGATTGGCTTGGTTCTTATACTGGGCCTCACACCAAGGAAGTGTGGATGGGAAAGTAGGACTAGTTGGCAACAAGGATAAGCTCTCTTATGGGAAAAGTAACACACCTCTGCAGAGTGTATCAAATTGTGACTTGTCATTCCCTGTTCCGGGGAGGGAACTACGAACGCGGCAGGAAAGGAACTCCGTGAAGTTCTGGTCATCCTGTGAAGACTGGCGGGCATAGTTTTCAGAATAAAATAAACCTTTTGAAGAAATGTTTGCGAAACATGCATTGATATGAGATTTTCTGATCAACGGTTGTAGCTAGTGCATCAAACACATTTTCTCTTTTGAACTTGCTGAGTACCTCTGTATTCACTTTCATTCGACACCCTTGCTAGACTGTGATCATGAAGAGGAGGCCTGCACCGGAGCATATGAAGGCGAATACGAGGTGGTCTACGAGGAGCCAGACTTGTCCGGAGGAGTTGAAGGAGCACACTATGGGATAGTCTACGGCAGAGATGAAGTGTAGGCGGAGGAGTAGAGTCTTACCTTAGACATCTCGGAGCCGAGCAGCGTAGTGACTTACTTAAATAAGTTGATGGGCTCGTCATGTGTATCTTTTCAGTTCTAAGTTGTAATGCTACTTAAGTATGTTGAGTTAGTAGGGTGTTCTCATCGGACTTGTGAGAATGCCAACTTGTTAAGAACTTGGTTTGTAATAATTATATGGAGTGTTATGACCTGCAATGTTTCTGTTGTACCACTCTGAGGGATGTGATATTTGTGAAAAACCCCTTCATGAATGTCATATCAGCGACTTGTATACTACAAAATGCAGTGGTATGCTGGGTCACCGCAGCTGGTATCAGAGCAAATGTTGCGACCTTAGGTTGGAAAAACTTAGTAAAGGGAATAAACTTATAGGAGTCAAGTAGGAATAGTAAAGAATTCTCTAGAAATATGATGTTTATTCACTTGAGGATAACATTTTCATATATTTTAGTGCGATAATTCTTATGATGCATCAACACTACTAATATTTTACTTATGTGTATAGCCGGAATGGCGAATACTTATCCAAAGAGGACGTTAAGGAAGGTTGAAACATGGCTTGGTGATTATGAAGAAAGTCTTTGTTATCACCAGATTTTGGCCAGATCAGGAGGTGGGCCGCGATCAGGATAGGCTTGGAAGATTACACGTTGAAGATCTCTGAAGCGGCCTTGCTCGGTGAAATTGGGCCAGATTGCCCATGTATCTTTAATTGTAATAGTTTGTATCTAGATTAAAAGTTAGAGTTTATCTCGTGTACGGTTTAGTGCACGCCCACATTAGAAAGTCCCCTGGACTATAAATATGTACCTAGGGTTTATGGAATAGACAACAACCAACGTTCAACCACAAACAAATCTCGGCGCATCGCCAACTCCTTCGTCTCGACGGTTTCTACCGGTAAGCATCATGCTGCCTAGATCGCATCTTGCGATCTAGGCAGCACAAGCCTGCCTACGTTGTTCATGCGTTGCTCGTACTGAAGCCTTTTGATGGCGAGCAACGTAGTTATCTTAGACATGTTAGGGTTAGCATTGTTCTTCATGTTACATGCTTTCGTAGTGCAACCCTTGCATGTCTAGCCGCCCTTACGCCTATCTTAGGCGTAGGGGCGGCACCCCGCTTGATCATAGTTTGGTAGATCTGATCCGTTACGATTGCTCCTTGTTCTACAAGGATTAGTTTAATATCTGCAATAGTTAGGCCTTACAAGGGGGCGGAGGATCCAGCGGCGTGTAGGGTGGCGTTTGCTAGTCCTAGAACGGATGTTCCGGGGATCAACCTCGTGTTGGTTTTTAGGCCCTGTCTAGGATCGGCTTACGGTCACCGTGCGCGAGCGCGAGGCCCGATCCCGAGTAGGATGATCCGATTATGCGGTGAAAACCCTAAATCGTCGTAGATCTCATTAGCTTTACCTTGATCAAGCAGGACCACCATATATTCGGACACCTCGTCCGAATCATGGGTGGATCGGCTCTTTGAGCCGATTCACGGGATAACCTCGAGAGCCGATCGAGGCTCGTATTTAACGTTTACGTGTGTGCCCTGCAGGAAACTAAGCGAGGCATCATCCACACCTTCCTGACCAGGTATAGGTCGGGTGGCACGCCCTTGTGATAAACATCGGTGCGTGCGACCAGGAGGCTTTGCGGGCCGTCGCTCGAGAGGACTAGGGCCAGCCGCAGCCCTAGTTGTTCCCGGCTCTACGGTGTTGCCCGTCTCCGCCCGCCAGTGGGTTTCTGACGTCAACACATTCTGGCACGCCCGGTGGGACCACCCTCAACATCCCCACGTCGCCATCTACATCCGAGATGGCGGAAAGCACTCCGGTCAAGTACGAGGACCTGCCTGATGAGCTCAGGAAGAAGCATGGCGAAATCAAGGCAGTCCTCGAAGCCGAACTCATCGGCTCTTTCCACAGAACCCGTTCCCAGGGTCAACCAGGACACTTGTTCAGCATCAACATGGTAGAACTGGGGTACCGCTCTGGTAGGGGTAGTAATGAGGGCAGCTGCTCTCATAGCAAGAATGGAGAAAGGGGCCGACCCACGCAACCGGCTCCGCCACTACCACCAAGTCCTGGTGATGATCAAGATGGAGGCCGATTCTAGCGATCGGACCGCATTATCCGCGCCGCCCGCTCTCCCAGTATTTTGGCGTCGACCTCACAGGGGACGGAAAGCTGGGGTATGGGTTCACCTCGGCTGATGGGCTGGAGGAAGCCGACATCGGCCATGGGGACAAGCCGCGACCAACTTTTATCAGCAAGAAGGTGGATCCACAGCTCAGGAGTAAGATGATCGCTCTATTGAAGGAATACCCAAGCACAAATGATACATCGGCTGGTACGAACACGATGCTCGTTCTCCCGACGGAGCCTAGTGCTCCAGGATTACACGAGGGATATTACGAGACCTTCATGGAGCGCTTCGATCTAGCGAGTCGGCCAAGGTTATTTTCACCGCACGATCTGCTTGGGTTCAATGGTGATCTAACGAACAGCAGCCACGTCGGCTACACGAATCCCAACGGAGCCGGCGTACGAGTACAGTCCCTTGGTATAATGCAAAGCCAATATCTGCAGTCACCTGACAGATTCGGCTCGGGGGAGGCATATGATCAGCAGACAGACGCATGGATAAGGAAATGTCAGGAGCCGATGGAAAATCATCGGCCAGTAAAAAAAAAAATTAGCAAGCACAACGAAACATCATCTGTCTCTGACGACCCTACTGAAGAAACACGCCAAGGGCGAGAACGGCGTCAACACGGATGCGATCCGCCTCAGCAACCTCAGCCTGGTCATCCTCGTCTTTACCCGTCACCGCGTGATTGCTCAGGGTACGGATTTCAGCCGATCGGTCTTCGGATCGGCCGTGAGGCCTCTTGCTTCGTCTTGAGAACGGGCAACAAGGGCTTCCTTGTCTTGGATGAGCTGTTTGGTCACCCTTACCTTCTCTTCAAGATTCTCCAGCTCCTTGCGCAGGGTCTCGAGTTCGGCGCGAGTGGCGAAGTGTCCGTCTTGGCGTCCGGAGCAGCCTTCTTCTCATTGAGCCGTCGACACTTTTCGGCAATGTCGGCTCTCAGCGGAAGTTGGGAGTGGCGAAGAGTAATCCTTTGGCGAGCCGTTTGTACCCTTGACTTGAAGGCCGACAAGGTAACAGCGGGCCAGAGCTTCACTTGCAGGGTCATAGGGAGATGAGGCCGGATATCCTCGAAGATGCCTTTGGCTTCCTCGGAATTTTCAATCAGAGTCTCAGTTGAGGCAGAAAGCAAGTCTTTGAGACGCTGGAGTGGACCACGGACCGTACTAGGGTTCGGCTCTCCACTTGCCTTGGAAGAAGCTGGTTCGATGGATTCTGGGTCGAACGTAAGCAAGCTCGAGAGATCACAACCCTGATAGGGTAAACAAAGTGAGTTTAGCAGGCAATGGGGAATCGATGGAGCCAAGGAGGGGAGACATACCTCTCCCAAGGAAGGAGGAACAGCCGACGCCGTAACAATCGGCTTCTCTGTGGACTCGGGTGGGTCAGCCATTTGGGCAGCCGCTATCGTCGAGGTAGCTAGATCCAGAGTAGCGGACGGCCTCGGTACCTCCTCAACATCTCCGCTAGAAGTTTCCGCGGCCTGCAAGAGGAAGTGATTAGCCGATCCAAATGATAATGGGACAGCATGAAAGCGTGACCACGAAGATAATTACATTTGAGACCTCCTGGCTTGATGAAGAGGCTCGTGGGTTCTTACGAGCCCTTTTGACACAGCGGTGCTTCGTGCGTAACCCCGATCTGGTCGGGGCCCGAGGAGCAGGGGGTTCGGTGATCGACCTTTTCTTGGAAGCCGGCGCCGGCGAGGCCGTCCGACTCGGGTAGTGGACCTCTCGGAATCACCCGAGCTCGAGTCTCCCCGGCTGGTTTCTTCGGCCCCGCCGGAGGATCCTTCGGTGGAGGCCCGTAGGAAAGGATACAAGCGTGTTATAAACAAATTTTTTGAAAGCGGACAAGCGCCTACAGGGTCTGAACCAACTTACACGCAAGCTTTCCTGGGCCGGAGCTTTACGCTTCAGGGTTTTCCTGGCCGCTACCTTCCTCACCGCCGTCCTCGCCTGAGTTGAGGCTCGGGGGCAACTGGCCCTGAAGATGCTCTGCTCTTGGGAGCCGATTTCGGTGAAATCGGCTGACTCGCATTATGACTTTCTTCGGGGGTGGCGAGCTCGGCGAAGAGAACCACTGGTGCCGGAGGAAGAAATACGAAAGGGGAACCGTCGGCTTGTGTGGGAGCCGGGCCATCTTGTTGCTGCTAGGAGAAAGAGTCAAGTCACAGACAATCACCATAAGGCAGTTACAAGAAATGCTTAAGTGACAGTACCTGGTCTGCAGGGGGATCATACTCGGCGTCAAGCTCCTTCAGCAGCGGTCCTAGGGCCCTCCTGAAGACGTGGGTCTTCCACATAGACCACCAAGTTTCAAAACCATCGGTGGTGAAGGAGAAACGGAGGTCATGGGGAATTGGTATGGCCAAAGCGTCAAAGAAGGTATAGCACCTCTGGGCAGTGAGGATGTCAGGCAGTTCAGCCCTACTTGCTGTCAGGTGGTGTAGGAAGAAGTGTGGAGGCACCTGTCCGAGACCAAGCTGTCGAGCCGCTACTACTGGTTGATAACACTCATAACCGGGCTTGATGATCCGGTTCGAGGTACTCATGCCAACAGGGAGGAAGCAAGGACGAATCATGAGAGAGTACAAGTGCTGTGTGCTGGCGTCATCGGCAAAGTCGTCCAATCGGAAAGAGACGGGGTTTTCAAAATTTGCCGATTCAGTGTAAGGGTGGAACAGGGGGTTGTCCAAACCTTGGAAGAAAATCTTAAACCACCCCGTCGCTTCCTTGGGGATCAGCCTCGCTGCCCGGGAGACCATACGAGGCTTGGCCGTAGCTGGTGCATCGAATTTCCTTTCCATTTTCATCCGGAAAGGTGCAGGTGGTCAGCGATGGGAAGTCCGGGATTTGGCTTTGGAAGTATAGTTGGGCCCACAACCGAATGAACCACCGAGGGCCGCCAGTTTTAACTGTCTTGCGAGAGAACAGTTTGACAGACATCAGTTGAAGGGATCGATAAATTTCTCCAAGAAATAGTTTGCCTAGGCCGAGTTTGGTGCCTTTAGCAAGTTCATAGGCCAGGGAGAGGTAATTCTTGGTGGGAGCAAGTGATGGACCGCAGAATATGAAGTGCTCCAGCCAGAAATTCAGGAAGGCTGTGTGCTCCCTCTCTGTCACGGGGCCTTTGGTTTTCATATAGCGATTGAGATAGGCGCCCAGCTGGTACACTCTTTTTAGAGGAGAGAGTGAAAGGGACTTTTGGCAGCTTGAAGGCAGAAGGGCTGGGGGATGCAATGTCTAGCCCGGTGATCATGGCCACATCCAGCAGGGTCGGGGTCATAGGGCCATGACCAAACATGAAGCAGTTCAGTGCATCAGACCAGAAGTAGCCGATGGTTTTCAGGATGTTCTCATTCTTCTCAAGAGGAGATAGCGATAATGACAGGGCATCGGCTATCCCTATGGTTTCCCAAGTGGCATAGTGGGATTTTGATACCCTATTGTACCATGCCACCCAACCTTCGGGAGGATTAGGCCGGGCTCGCAGCAGCCGGCCCAGGAAGTCAGATCTAGGTTCCGGCTCACAAAGGGGATTCCGTTAGCTTCGCACGAAATTAACAGGGCGGGACTCTCGAAGAACGAGGACCGAGGCACATCGAATTTGCGAGAGAAGGATGTGGCGTGAAGGATGTCCGAAACCTAAATTAGTAGCGGAGCGAGGCATTAATTCAGGTGTTTGCCATTAATCCCATGTCAAGCCAAACGACGAGAGGAGGTTGAGGATTACCTTCGGTCCGGAAGCCGTGGTATCGGTCATCGGATGACTCCGCCATGGCGTTGAAGGAGTTGGGGGCGGCGCGGTCAAGATCTGTGTAGGTGGTTGTGGATTGGAACTGCTCAGGCGGCGATTTGGGGATCTGACTTTGCCTTTTCAGGTGGAGGTCGCGGGTTACCATTTGGAAGGGTGACTAGGTCGACGTTGCCAGCGTTTTTATGATAGAGACCGATGCGAGGCCATCGGTTCTTTTTTGAAGGTTGTGTGACTTTGACTATCGGCAAAACCATTGACTGGAAACGCTTCTTCATTCACAAAGGAGGGTTTTTAATGAAGAGCCGATTGCTCAAGAAGAGCCGATTGCCCACATAACTACTGATGCTATGTCACTAATCCTCGCTGCCCTCGTCGTTGACACGGAAGCGCTTCGCCGGCGGGTATCCAGTGGAGGAGGAGGAGTCATTCGGCGCAGCTTAATAAGGAGAAGCCTAATGGGGTATTTAAAACCATTGCGGTGTCCAAGGAAATGGTGCTAGATTATCAAGTTTTGCAAAAAAGGCAAGGAGCAAGACGTCATGGTAAAGGATACTACAACGGTTCTGCCACGACATGACCCGACGAAAGAAGAGCATAATGATTTTGGAACTGTCATTTCCAAAACCAGGGGGGCATGTGTTATCACCAGATTTTGGCCAGATCAGGAGGTGGGCCGCGATCAGGATAGGCTTGGAAGATTACACGTTGAAGATCTCTGAAGCGGCCTTGCTCGGTGAAATTGGGCCAGATTGCCCATGTATCTTTAATTGTAATAGTTTGTATCTAGATTAAAAGTTAGAGTTTATCTCGTGTACGGTTTAGTGCACGCCCACATTAGAAAGTCCCCTGGACTATAAATATGTACCTAGGGTTTATGGAATAGACAACAACCAACGTTCAACCACAAACAAATCTCGGCGCATCGCCAACTCCTTCGTCTCGAGGGTTTCTACCGGTAAGCATCATGCTGCCTAGATCGCATCTTGCGATCTAGGCAAGACAAGCCTGCCTACGTTGTTCATGCGTTGCTCGTATCGAAGCCTTTTTGATGGCGAGCAACGTAGTTATCTTAGACATGTTAGGGTTAGCATTGTTCTTCATGTTACATGCTTTCGTAGTGCAACCCTTGCATGTCTAGCCGCCCTTACGCCTATCTTAGGCGTAGGGGCGGCACCCCGCTTGATCATAGTTTGGTAGATCTGATCCGTTACGATTGCTCCTTGTTCTACAAGGATTAGTTTAATATCTGCAATAGTTAGGCCTTACAAGGGGGCGGAGGATCCAGCGGCGTGTAGGGTGGCGTTTGCTAGTCCTAGAACGGATGTTCCGGGGATCAACCTCGTGTTGGTTTTTAGCAAGGTTTTAAATAGCGCGCAATTTCTCCGGTTTTAGCGCGCAATAGCGGATTTGGACCCTCCACGCTATATTTGACAGAAAATAGTCGCTACAGTGCTAAACACGAAATAACACGCTAAATCGTGCTAAATCGCGCTAAAACACATAACACGTAGCGGCGCTAAAACGTTTAGCTGCAAAAAACAAAGGTCCAAAACTGCATGCCAACCCATCCGCCCAAAAGTCCAATTTTCCCAACAAAGCTAAATACCTAAAGCCATATACGTATGGCAAAACCTAGCCTAAATCCCAGTTTAGCAGTTCCGCACGGAAGCGACGGCGGCGGCTGCCTCTTCAAGCGTGACGTCGGCGTCCGTTGGTTCCTCCCACAGAGTTCCGTCGGCTACTTCCTCCGGCTCGGATGTCGGAGACGCCTTAGAAAAATCACCCACCAGGTTAGAGCTGACTAGAACCTCCTCCTCATCCGGATTTGTAGATGCGTAGATGTATTGAACTATTGATGTGTAGTTCTTCCGATTCTGAATAAGTGCTTTCACCTTTGTTGTTGCCTCCTTGGCTCTAAATCATAATGTTAGTATGTGTTAAAAAATGTTGTCTTTAATTTGGTCCTGGGAATATATTTTGAACGATCTGATTATGCAATTTGTCTGCTGGACAAGATTTTAGTTGCCGAAATCCTTAACATTTGCATGTTTTTTTGTAAAACGCTATTTTATATATAGCGTGTTATAGCGCGCTATAACGTGCGTAGCGTTTGGAGAAGATCCTCGCTAAATCAAATAGCGCGCTATTTAAAACCTTGGTTTTTAGGCCCTGTCTAGGATCGGCTTACGGTCACCGTGCGCGAGCGCGAGGCCTGATCCTGAGTAGGATGATCCGATTATGCGGTGAAAACCCTAAATCGTCGTAGATCTCATTAGCTTTACCTTGATCAAGCAGGACCACCATATATTCGGACACCTCGTCTGAATCATGGGTGGATCGGCTCTTTGAGCCGATTCACGGGATAACCCGAGAGCCGATCGAGGCTCGTATTTAACGTTTACGTGTGTGCCCTGCAGAAACTAAGCGAGGCATCATCCACACCTTCCCGACCAGGTATAGGTCAGGTGGCACGCCCTTGTGATAAACATCGGTGCGTGCGACCAGGAGGCTTTGCGGGCCGTCGCTCAGAGGGACTAGGGCCAGCCGCAGCCCTAGTTGTTCCCGACTCTACGGTGTTGCCCGTCTCTGCCCGCCAGTGGGTTTCTGACGTCAACAGTCTTACAGATCTCCTGCGTGGGATGTTGCATGATCTCGGTTGTGAAACCAAGATTCATGTCATAAAATACATCTACTACGACGGAGATGTAGTAGCCAAGTGTAGAGTGGTCGTGCAACTACCCAGAGAACTAGAGATGAGTATTATCATGCCTTATGGAGAAGCCAAGACACTCACAACGGCGTATCACATGGCAATCTTTAGTGCAATCCTAGAACTCAGACAACACAAACCACATATTTCCTATGTTCTGAGTATTCTCATGTGCCTCATGCCGAGGAAGATGAGGATCCTTCTGTGAATCACCTACTTATGGCACAAAAACACCTAGAAGTAGCAACACATCACATGGACAGCTGCAAGTCCTTGTTGACTACGATGTACCTACTTCACACGAAGATGGTGGAAGAAGTGACACACATGCTTTCAGAGTTCACGGACCCTGACAAAGTCCAGGCTCGAATGCAGAAACTTAGGAACCAACCCAGTACTCAACACCTTACTTCACTATTGATAGCTTCATAGATTTAAGTGACCAGGGGTCAAACCCAGTTCCTCCTACAGCCAATTTTGTTCCACACTACCTATATGTGTCAGAATCTTATGATGTAGGGTATATGGGAGATGATTCGGGAAACCCATTCAATCCGGAGTCACCAATCGAGAACTCCACTGGTTGGCGTTTCGGAGAACCCTTTGGGAGTGAAAGTGAACCTACTCCGTGTGATACAGAAGAGGAAGGAGGCGAGGTTAGCCAGCATCGTACCCGACACTACGGGCTTGGTGAAAGGGACACGAACCCCATCACGATTGACTTGGAGATGGGAGGACAAAACACATCTCACTTTGAGGTAGGTGAGAGTTCTGGAGTAAAGAAAAACAAGAGAAGAAGAAGATGATGATGACGGGGGGGGGGTGGAGAGAAATCCCCCGTGGATGGTAGATCAGACGGCAGAAGGGGAAGGTGTGTATCCTACTGAGGATACATACGAGTCACTTTCTAGCTATTTTGGCATGACAGATCTCTGTCTCGGCACTTCGTCCGATTCAGACTATATCCCGACAAGGAGGACTTATGTTCCGGACGGTGTTCGGAAGACCAGCCATTGTACCGGGTGGATTCCTGGTATGTACACGGAGACCAATGAAGACGACGAGGAGTAGTGTTTACGTATGGGATAATGTAATATAGTTGGTATTGTACTATAACGTATTTTAAATTCCCGTTGGCTTGGGCTTAGAGCCATAATAAGTGGTTATATATACCATATGTAATATAATGTTTGTAATGTTGTGTTATATATGGTGTATATACATAATATATGTTTGTTTTAGATTTGCTTCTTGATTTCATTGTGTGACTTATGGGCATTGAGTTGAGCTCAGAAAACATTCACATGGTGTAATTATGAGTATCGCTCTTTGTTACAGGACTAGGGGGAAATGTCGTTAGTTGAGACAGAGGAAGCTCGAATAGAGAGGGAGGTGAAAGAAAAGGAAGAAGCCGAGGCAACAGCTAGAATGGGAGATATGCCACCATCACCACTTCCTATGATGCACCCAGACTTCCAGCAATACATGAGGGTTGTGGAAGAAGATAGGAGAAGGTACCCAGAAAGGCAGAACAAGAATATGCAAGACTTATTTGCTTAAGTTATCAATGACAAGGACAATGAAGGCAGAGGTGTGACCTTATCAGACTTCCAGAATGCAAGACCGTTACCTTTTTCATCAGTCCCAGAATCCATGGATGCAGAAGATTGGCTAATGGACACGGAGAGGAAGTTGATGACGGTCGGATGCAATGATGAAGAAAAGATACGGTATGCTACCTATCTGTTATCAGGACCGGCTGCATCCTGGTGGCAGAATGTCATTGTTGTACATCCCCTAGAAAATGTGTTTACATGGGAAGAATTCAAGAAGAAGTTCCGGGATGCACATGTTCCGGAAAGTGTGGTGGAGTTGAAGAAACGAGAATTTGATGAGCTGCAACAAAACACTTCGCCGATCATGAAGTATGTTCGGGACGTTAATAGTCTATCGAGGTATGCACCAGAGGAAGTAAACTCTGATGAAAAGAGACAGAAGAGGTTCATGAAGGGAATGAATCCCTACATGAAGATGCAACTGCGGTTAGCAAGAATTGCAGAGTTTCAGGAACTGATTGTTTCGGCAATCACTTTCGAGGATGATTACAGGCAGGTACAAGAGGAGAGGAATAAGAGGGCTCGTATCAAGCCAAGGAAGTATCCAACTGCTAAACCAACACCAGATAGAAGTTTCAAGCCAAGATACAGACCAATAGGAAACAATTCTAACCGAGGAAACAACAACAATCCTCGCAAAGATATCATCTGCCACAACTATGGTATGCGTGGACATTATATGTCCGAGTGCCAGAAGCCCAAGATCATCTGTTATGGATGTGGAAAGGAGGGTCATATAAACCAGAATGTCCCAACAAGGCTGCTTGGAGTGTCCATAAGTTTGGAGGGAGGACGCCCAGGAGGCGGAAACAATAACAACAACCACAACAATAACAACAACAACAACAACAACAACAACAACAACAACAACAACAACAACAACAACAACAACAACAACAACAACAACAACAACAACAACCGCAACAACAACAACAAGAGGGGAAAGCCATATGGAAAGGTCAACTGCACAACCTCGGAGCAAGCCGGAGAGTCGGATCAAGCAGTCCTAGGTACGCTCAGCATCCTTACTCATCCCGACAAAGTATTATTTGATACTAGAGCAACTACTTGATTCCTTGCACGAGAGTTTGTAAAAAAATACGGAATTAGATGCTCAAAACTAGAATATCTCATAACTGTCTTATCCGCGAGGGGGGGGGATCTTAGTAACCCACGTGAAAGAGGCACATGTCATTACCATATGTGACTGTGTGTATTTCGCGGATCTTTTCATTATTCCCATGAAGGACATATCAGTCATCCTAGGGATGGACTGGTTGACAGAAAATGGAGCGGTGATGAACTGTGGAGATAAAACAGTATCACTCCGCAATTCCATGGGAGGACAGATAGTATTTCAGGAAGATAAATACACCCAGTTGGAAATAGGATTGGAGTTGAACAACCTGAAGGAGGTTAAGATCGAGAAGATCCCGGTTGTGAATGAGTTTCAAGATGTGTTTCCCATGGAATGACCGGGTATGCCACCCGATAGGGAGATAGAATTCACCATAGACCTGATTCCAGGCACAACACCAATAGCTCAACCACCATATAATATGGGTCCGAAGGAGTTAGTGGAGCTGAAAGCACAGATAGATGAGATGGAATAGAAAGGATTCATTCAAGAAAGTGTATCACCATGGGGAACTCCAGTCATCTTTGTGGACAAGAGAGATGGAGGCAAAAGGATGTGTGGAGATTATAGAAATCTCAACAATGTAACCATCAAGAACAAGTTCCCATTACCCATAATTCAAGACATGTTCGATCAAGTTCAAGGAGCAAGAGTCTTTTAGAAGATAGATTTGAGGTCAAGATACCATCAGATCAAGATTAAAAAGGAAGATGTTCCAAAAACAACATTTGTTTCCAGGTATGGACACCATGAATATTTGGTTGCACGATTTGGACTGGGTAATGCACCAGCAATTTTCATGAATTTGATGAACAAGATCTTCATGAAGTACTTGGATATATAAGTTTTTGATAGTGTTCATTGATGATATTTTGATATATTCCAAGAACAAAGACGAACATGCCAAGCATTTGAAGATAGTTTTGCAGATCTTGAGAGAACATCAGCTGTATGCTAAGTTCAGTAAGTGCAAGTTTTGGTTGGACAGTGTGGAATTTCTTGGACATGTCATAACCAAAGAGGGTATAGCTGTTAACCCAAGCAAAGTTCAGTCAGTTTTGGAATGGAATTCACCCAATAATGCTAAGGAGATAAGAGGATTCCTTGGAATGGCAGGATATTGTCGAAGATTCATTGAGGGATTTTCAAAGATTGCAGGACCAATGACCAAGTTATTCAAGAAAAACACCCCATTTGTCTGGATGGATGAGTGTGAAGCTATTTTTAAAAAGCTCAAAGAGAAGCTAACCACAGCACCAGTATTAGCAGTACTGGAACCAGGAAAGAATTACACGGTTTACTGCGACGCTTCTAAGAATGGACTTGGATGTGTTCTGATGCAAGACCGTAAAGTGATAGCTTATGGATCAAGACAACTAAAGCCACATGAGCACAACTACCCAGTACATGACTTGGAGTTGGCAGCAGTCGTCTATGCTTTGAAGAGTTGGAGGCAATTTCTTTATGGATCCAAGTATGAACTATACACAGATCATAAAAGCTTGAAATATTTCTTTACACATAAGGAACTGAACATGAGACAGAAGAGATGGTTGTAATTTATCAAGGATTATGAATTGACAATCAACTATACACTAGGCAAAGCCAATGTGGTAGAAGATGCTTTAAGTAGAAAGAGCACAGAGAATCAACCTACGGAATGGGAGATTCCAAAGGAACTTCAGAAAGAATTGGAACAAGCTCAAATTTTGTTCATCCAAGGAGATGTAGTAGGAAGTATAGCAACCATGAGGATCATGGATGAGATGTATTCTGATTTGAAGTATGAGATCATTCGGAAGCAAGCAGATGATCCATTCATCCAAGAATAAATTAAGAGGATCGAGGAAGGGAAACCATCTGAATTTCAGGTGGGAGAATTTGATTCATTGTACTTCCACCCGATGACCTAGAAGTTAAGTCAATCATATTTAAGGAAGCTCATGAGACACCTTATTCTATACAACCGGGGAGTACCAAGATGTACATGGTTCTGAAAGAGATGTTCTGGTGGAACAACATGAAAAGAGAGATACCCAAGTATGTTTCGGAATGTCACACATGTCAAAGGGTGAAGGTAGAACATCATAGTCCTGCTGGACTACTTAAACCTTTGGATATTCCAGAATGGAAATGGGATGAGATTGGAATGGATTTTGTTACCAATCTACCAATGACTAGTAAAAGAAAGGATATGATATGGGTGATCATTGACAGGCTCACCAAGAGTGCACATTTCTTAGCGGTGAACCAGAAGGATACTTCAGAAAAGCTTGTGGATATATATGTCAAGGAAATAGTTAGCAAGCATGGAGTTCCAAAGAATATAGCCTCAGATAGAGGTTCGATCTTTACATCAGCATTTTGGAAACAACTCCAAGAAGCACTAGGATCTAAATTGGATTTCAGTACGGTGTATCATCCACAAACTGGAGGCCAGACGGAGAGAACCAATCAAATACTTGAAGACATGCTTAGAGCTTGTGCTCTAGACTTTGTAGGTTCATGAAAAGACCATTTACCACTTGCAGAATTCTCGTACAACAACGGTTATCAAAGTAGCATTCAAATGGCACCTTATGAAGCACTCTACAGAAGGAAGTGTAGATCCCCAATCTGTTGGTTTGAAACAGGTGAAAGCAAAGAGTTTGCACCAGATTATATCAAGGAAAGACAAGGAGTCATAGAAATTATCAGAGATCGACTGAAAATAGCTCAGAGTCGGCAGAAGAGTTATGCTGATCAGAAAAGAAGTCTGTGGGAACCTAAGGTTGGAGACATGGTGACGTGGGCATTACCCTTCGGGTAACCGACATTGCCCTATCCTGTACAATCTAGTTGGAGGCCCATGAAGGCACTTGAAGGCAAGGTGGGCCACTTGGATGGCGCACCAGAAGGTTCCTTGGCGGGCAAGACAAGGAAGGAGCCGAACAAGGAAAGTTTGGATTTAGAACTACTGTAAATCTAGTCGTACTCGGTTAGACCTCTTGAGACCTGGCCCCCTATATAAAGGCCAGGAGAGGGGCTGCCGAGGGACACAATCAATCTTAGCAATCATAGCCACCAGAAGTCTAGAGCTAGGTCGCCGCAGCACTTAGCCTCTCGACGAGATCTCAGCCGAACCTTTCGGCACCCCATTGTAACCCGTTATTATCATAATCAAGATCAGACAGGCAGGACGTAAGGGTTTTACCTCATCGAGGGCCCCGAACCTGGGTAAATCGCTCTCCCCGCTTGTCTATGAACCGATGTCTCGTATTAGCTTGCAGGATTCCATCAACCCTAAGCCCCAATCGTAGGGCATTGCCGAGGAGTACCCTCGACAATTGGCGCCGTCTGTGGGTACCCTGTCGGCACAAGATCGGACATCGGCAGATCCAGTCATGTCATCGACAGCTTCATCGACACCATCATCGCCAATTCTGGGAAGCCCGATTCGATTCGGCTCCTATGAATTAACCCCGCACAGCGACTCGTCTCGCTCGACCTTTTCTGATCTACAAGGAAACATGAAGATGACCTTCGGCAGCGTCCACTACAACGTCAACTCGGAAGGAGTCCTTCGACTGCTGGAACCGCTCGCCTCCAGGTTGATAGGTCCAAGCACGTCGTCATCAATTGACCTTTTGGCTGGTCTGACGAACTCAACGAACTCACCCGCGCCATCGACTCCTCGTTCGACGTCTCCCATGTCGGTTGGATCTGACAATTCCACATCTTCGGAGATGACCTCGTACTACTGCTTGAACTGCGATACCAGGCACGGGTTAGGATCAAGCGACACGCCGTTCATCTGCATTGCCCAGTACTCCTCAGGAGAGGACAGTGTCGACAGCATCGTCCGAGGCACCACCCGAAGAACGGCACACCACCAGGTTTATGTCGCCAACAACACGGGAAACGCAAGGAACAGGGGAGACGAAGATCACACCCCCCGCTCCAGCAGACGAGCAAGTTTTGCAAACAGTGCCAGTAACAATAACAACGATTACACCATCGCAGAGGAGGAGTGGGCAGCAGCCAAGGCATCCGTGCTTAACAACACACCGCTCCCCGCAGGAACCTCGGTTGGAACCCTCAACGCTTATCGCTCTATATTGGAGAAAAACCGGGAGCGCCTGTCGAAAGAACAAGCCACCCTCGAGAGACGCCTATCTGCTGCAGAACAATCTAGTGAACGACGGAGAGGCTCGCGAGGAAGCGCCTCTCGAAGCACTCAAGGGGCAGGCAAGCACCGATCAAGGTTATCCAGACTCTCGGAGGATGACGCCAGAGAAATAACGTCGAATCTGACCAAGTCTTTTATGACCACGGACACCGCGAGCATGCCACGGCCAAAAACCGTCGCAGGAGCAACCGCCAATCTCGCAGCATACCTCATCAATCAACGCCCTGAAGGTTCTATGGCCCAAGCTCACCGAGGTGCCCTAGAAAGTCTCACAATATTGGGAGACAACCTGGTCCCCCGGAAGGAAAAGACCACGTTACAGGCCAGCGGCTCAAAGCATCATGCGAGAGATGCTCGAGACGAAATTACCCAGAGCAGAATCGACAAAGCAAGGCGACGACGCGCCGCTAGGGAGGAATATGACAGTGATTCTTCGGATGAAAGCCAGGAGAACGACGGCGAGCTAAGGGGGGCCGATTGTTTAAGCTACAAAATCCGCAAGGCGATGCCACCCAAAAAGTTCAAACCTACCCCTTCTGACGCCGCCAAATATGATGGACAGCAGGAGCCGAGGTCCTGGATAGACGACTATTTGCAGACTGTGATTCTACACAAAGGAAATCAGATAGCAGCAATGCAATGCTTGCAGCTTTACCTGAAGGATTCATCACGAGCTTGGTTAAGAGGCTTGCCGAAGGGTTCCATCAAGTCATGGGACGATCTAGTAGACGCTTTTGTCGCCAATTTCCAAGCAACGTACAAAAGACCCGTCGGGATTGAGGAATTACGGCATTGCCAGCAGAAGCAGACGGAATCAATGCGCGCATACATAGGGAGATTCACCAACCTCTTAAACGCCGCCGAAGATGTTTCCGTCGACAGAGCAATCGACGCCTTCAGCGATGGCATCCGACGAGAAAGCTACATAGAGGAACTCGGGCGCAAAAAACCAAAAACCATAACCAAGTTAATGGAAATCGCCAACAGCTGGGCTGATGGCGAGGACAACGTACGGAAGCCGCGACAGCGCAGTGACGACGAAGACGACGACCAACCGAAGCACGACTCGGGTGGACGAAGGGATCGCCATAGGAAAAGGAAAAACCGCAGCTACGACGACAGTAACCTAGTATGTAATATCCCAGGTAATGGGGTTACAAAAATAGAGGAAACAGATGTGTGCATTGCATTCATGCATAGAAAATCTGGGGAATTTTCGCGCTTTAAAGTAAAACAGTCACAGTAACTGAAGTTTCACTTGACCTTGGTGGAATTGAAGTATCTCATCAAGTCAAGCGCTATAAACCTCAATGTGACTTTGTTTAAAACCTTGCTTTGGGAAAAGATGATTTGATCTAAGGGGTTAGATCAAATGGAATTAAAACCAACACAAGACCATATGAATCAAGGATCAACTACTTGATCTTATTTAAGGTCACAACATGGTATTCCTTGCCATAACATATTAACACCAATTCAATGGTAAATCAAGTAACAATAAAATGAAGAAACCATTCTTCACTTATCTTTCCCATATCTTAAAACTAGTCCATGATCCTACCATACACCTCATGGTATTGATTCCACTTAAAACATGGAATCATGACAAGGAGATCAACTTTAGAAATATATATATTCTTCTCTATTCCAAATAGTTTTACATCAAACCTAAAGAGGTGAGAGTCCTATTTTATTTAGGGAAGCAATGACAAACCTTTAGGCAAACCTTGGATATAAACATCCATATGATCACAACATTATCTTCAAGAGGAACCCTAGAGTATTATTCAAGCCTTCCCATATGAGAGAGACCATTTATTCTAAACCTAGCTTTACCTAGTAATGAACAAAGGACAACCTTTGAACTAAAGTATTAGGTTGTAAACCATTTCCCTTGGAGTGGTGAGATAACCTAATATCACATGGAATAATACCATATCCATGAATTGATAAAGTAAGGAGGAGATTAACTCAATCAAGATAGCCAAGTGGAGTTTTAGACCTAATACCTATTGAGATATTGTGAGTACACCATAAACCCTAGAATAACTATTCCTGTATGAGAGAACTCAAGCTATGGTGTTATTCTCAAGATAGTTGAGTCAATACTTAAATTTGTGAGAAGGACCCATTCCATATATCCAGATGATTATGTCATCATACCTTGGAAGGAACTCTAACATAATATCTCTGGCATTCTCCTGGGATATAAATTATTGGGGCAACCATAACCATGTCCATTCAAGAAATTATAAAATAAGTTCTATACCTTAGTTCATCAAGACAATGCTTGATCATGGAAGTGAGAAACCCATTTAATGAGAGATCCCTTAGGAAGCCAAACCTTGATCATTATAAATTGAGTGATGATCATAAACCTTAAGAACTTGAGGTAGAGATATTAAGAACAAGTTGATTATGCCTAAACCATGATCATACTCTTGAGGTATGTGAGGATAAGTTAAACCCTACTAGGATCAGTAGATCTCATCTCCACATGAAATTATAGGGAGATCACTAGTAAGCAACCCTAGGCTTATATCCCCACCTTAATTTGTGAATCACTTGGTAATCATAAGTAGAATCGTACCATATCTATGTTTCATAAATTAAAGAACCTAAGAAAACCTTAGAGTAAAACTCCATACTTAATATGGTGAGAAACCATCCATCCATATGACCAAAGTTAACTATAAAAAGAACTATAACAACTTTAGTTACTTTAATGATAAATTGAGGATATCAATAGAAGTTAATTGGGAGAAGAAAAACTAATTCTCAAGCCCTTAATAATTAAAGGAGCCCATGAACAATTAAGCAAGTAATCATATTACCTTGGTTAGGGGAGATTAAACCCTAGCAAATGCAATATGATGGCATCTCAATTCTACAACCCAGAATTATATCTCAAACCTGGTTGTGAATCACTTGGGTGATTACAATTATAAAACCAGACCATAATTAAGATTTGAACCAAGTACCATCAGGTGAATATAATTAGAACCCTAGAATTGCTCATTAGCTTAATTCCATGCTTCACTAATTAAACTCATAATTAAACTATATGTGTGGTGATCAACCATTTATCTTTATAACCAAGATAAACCTTGATGGAAACAATATCTACTGAGATACTTTCAAATGTAGTGATAGTATTAACCTTTATAAGGGGGTTATACTAGAAATGATAAAACCCTAATAAATATGTGCTCACATAAAATCATATGCAAGTGACAAAATCCTCAAAATAGAAACCAAGCCCTAATAACAATCTCCGTAATACTTTGAGTTCAAGTAGTAACTCTAATCATTCCAAAGTATTTGATTCATAAGAGAAAGGAAAGTAAAATGAGAATATAAACTCATGTTTAATTGCTATTCAAAATAAGCCAGCAAGTATGAAATGTAATCAGATATAAACTACTTATTATAAATAGAAAGAATGATGTAATAATCATTGTTCTGCAACTTGATGAAATTAACCTAGTTGAGAAGCCAGCAAAAATAACAAAGTTTGAATTTGAATTCAAATAAGCAAAACTAAAAAGAGAAAAAGAAAACAGAAAAGAAAATAAGAGAGAAGAGAGGCTTACCGGATGGGCCACCGCAGCCCAGCACCAATCCACCGAGCAGCCCAAGGCCCAGCCCCAAACCACAGCCCAACACTGGCCCGTACCCCTTCGCTCCAGATAAACACGAAGAGAACGAGAGCGCCTTCATCTCCTTCGTCTCTGCGCCACGGGAGAGCGCCACGGCGACGACGAGAGCCACGTCCCGGCCGCCGTTCTTGACCTCCACGAACATCGACGACCGCAGTGGCCGTATAAATACGTGGAGGAAACCCATGAGCCCCTTTCTTCTTCTTTTCATCGTTCTGGCCGAAACCCTAGCCGCCGGTCACCATACCGCCACACCGATTCCGACCACCCCGTAGCTCGCCGTTGAGCTCAGGAGGAGCACCTCGACATCCTCGATCATCTGGTACAGCCACACCTCAAGGGGAGCTCAGAGGAGAAGGAAATTCGCCGTTTCCTTCCGTGGTTCTGCGGAGGAAATAGCGACCGCCGCGTTGATTCCGTCCTCAATCGACTCCAGCGACCAGCTATAAAGCATCAGGGTAAGATTTCCCGTCGGTAGATGCTAGTCTTGCATCCCAATTCGTTCCGTAGCGCTTTACCGACGTGAACCGCCGTCCGCCGCCGCTGTTCGTGCTCGCCGGAGCTTCTCCGACGACCTTTTCGAGGGGGCGCCGCCACCATATGGCTCAGCGCGTCACCCTGCGTCGAGCCAAACCACGCGCGCGCCCGCGGGAGTAGCCTAGTGCCGGCGACCATCGCCACTGCCGCCGGTGAAGGCCTTGGTTGCCACCTCACCGCCACGGGGGCAGCCAACGTCGCGACTGGTCCACCAGCCAGTGACTAATGGGGTAGAATCCCGGGTGCATTTAGTCATTACTGTTTAAATTCAATTCCAGAAAATTACTACAACTTTGACAAATTGTAGAAAATCCAATATAACTCAGAAAAATAAATATAAGATATTAAAATTCTTAGAAAAGAAAACTCTATCCAATAAAAATATAAAATGAAATTTTTATTTTTAATAAAAATTTAATTATTTAATACTTGTTATTTA
Organism: Lolium rigidum; assembly: GCF_022539505.1. Lineage (NCBI taxonomy): Eukaryota > Viridiplantae > Streptophyta > Magnoliopsida > Poales > Poaceae > Lolium > Lolium rigidum. Next base: position 166,453,626 of record NC_061509.1, on the reverse strand, counting down.
AACCTTTAATTTTAATTCTTATTACAATTAAAATTCAGAAATTAGGAAAACCTTTCAAATTAAATAAAAACCAGTAAATAAACAAAGAAAACATTAAAAGTAATTTTCTTTATTTGTTATTTTGTTAAATCATTATTAGAGAGATTTAAACCCTGATTAATAATTACCCTTATTATTAATTGTTTAAAAATAATAAAATGCCAAATTCAATATTATTTTTAATTCAAAGTTATTAATAACTTCAACTTTAGAATGAAATTATTACTCATAGAACTGTAAAGTAATTAGGAAACCCTAGTTCCATATTGAATAAAGAACACAACCTCATAATTTTATGTGGGATTCTAAAACCCTAATTCATTAGGAACCCTAGCTTCACAAATCCATATGAACCCTAATTGGTCCTAAACCTAACCCTAGGTTATACTAGGTGATCATCCTACTTTCTTTTAAATCTTCGAACCATATAGAACCTAGATTCTTGTCATGTCCACATAAAATGTAGAACCCTATCACTACTAAATTAGTATCCCATGTGTTCATCTTCATCAGACCTAGGGGATCAAATAGGGTTAAACAAATGTAGAACCTAGTTCCAATCCTCAGAGACATCAACCTTACATATCCATGCTTAGCATCACATCAATGTGATGAATCTCAGGAGCAACCATGCCAAATCTTGAGCATTACATAACCATATTCCACTAAAAACCTATTAGTGTTGGATACTTATCAACCATCCTATTTAGGAGCCAATTACTCCTTACTTAATAGAACTAACAGTAAAACCTAGACAACCTCAACCCTAATTGCAGTACTTCTTATTACTTGAGAAGTATGTTCTTCAAAAGTTATTCTTTTGAAGAAAATGAGGAATCATCATCAATCCTGCCTAATAGGACCTATAGCCAATAACCAGCTATCACCAGCAAGGTATACCAACCATGATAGCAACCATGGATAATAAATTGCTTAAGTTGCTCATGCTTAAGTAAAACCAATCAAGCCTAGTTGCTGATGAATCCAACTATGTTGTGATCCATCTTATACTTACCCAGAAACTACTTGGAACCAGAATAAATTATAGCAACCCACAAACCCAATTGTCATACTTGTTCTTTATTAAAGAACATGTTCTTCAAAAGTTATTCTTTTGAAGAATATAACAAGTAATCATTAACCATGCCATATATTATTAAAATTGACAACTTGCTCTTTACTTATTAAACAACTATTATTCCTAGGTGTGTAAGATTATTACCATGCACTTTTCCACCTGCTTATGATTCTAAAACAACACAACCCTGAATAAGAACCTTGTTTGTGAATCACTCTAAAAGTGCAACACGCCCTGAACTAATCATTACCACTCACTATTCCTAAATCATCGGGGTTAGGTCACGCTTAGAGCGATTGCATCTCATACTTATGCATTATTGCATCCTTGCCAATCTTTTAAACATCGTCCTTACCTGACGATGATGCTATTTCAGAATTTGGAGTTATTGCGTATCGAAGACCTTGTCTGCATAATCTTGTAGTCAAGAAAGGCAAGTTCATCACTTGCTCATGTCATTTGAGTATCTTTATCAAATTACTTGCAAAGTACTATGATTATCACTATTGCATAAAAACCAAAACCACTATTTTCATAACTATGAATATGACTATGTGGTTGGCAATGGAACCATGGATTGTGTTGATATGGTGGAGGTTCCATTGCAAGGGTTTATATCCATCTAGGATTAAACAACAAATGTCGTCCAGATGATTCTTGTGCCGTAATACCCGTGTTAACCATAAGATCCGGAGTGGGACGGAGTAGTCAAAAGTGTTTCCACCTCTCGTTCATCAACGGATGCTCATTACTGGGTGCACTTGATCTCGAGAGACAAGATGCAGGGGGGAACCCGTAGAAGTCCCCACGGTAATGAGGTCTATGATGGGTTGCAACTACCGGCGTAGGAATGTATGCTAGAGCCCTGCACTGTCGTCGTGGTCGGGGCCCATCCTTAATTGGAGTAAGTGAACCGGCGTGGACCCAGGGTCGGAGATTGCAACAAAGGGTCGGTGTTCGAGGTAGCGGAGGAACATGATTGGCTAGACCTTATACCGGGCCTCACACCAAAAGAAGTGTGGACGGGGAAATTTCCCGGTTGGCACCAAGGTTAAGATCTCTTATGGGTAAAGCAACACACCTCTGCAGAGTGTAAAGAACCGTGACCTGTCACTCCCTGTTCCGGGATATGGAACTACGAACGCCTGCCGGAAAGGAACTCCATGAAGTTCTAGTAAACCGGTGAAGGCTGACGGACATAGTTCTTCTGAATAAAAGCAACCTTTTGAAGAATTGGTTATGAAAACCTGCATTGGTATTAGACTTTCTGGTCTAATGTTGTATCTAGTGCATTAAACACCTCTTTCCTATAATGAACTTGTTGAGTACGCTCGTACTCATCCCACTCTTAAATCCCCTGCTTAGATATGGAGGCATCGAAGGAGGATCTACAGTGCAACTCGAAGGCCGAGGAGTCAACAACTACTTCAAGAGACAGAACCCTGTCGGAGGAGTCGCACCACACCCCACAAGGAGAAACCTAGATTAGCAATAGAAAGGAACTAGCTTCCTAAACCTAGCTCTTATTTAGCTAGAATCTATTCATAGCCTCTGTAGCTAGATAATTACTCTACAAATAGAGTTCGTGATAGGTTTAGACTACGAGTCGTTCTTCTGGAGTTTATTTGCAGTTTTACCTCATTGTAAAGTAGGAGGCTGTGATGATCTTATGTAACAGAGTCTGTGTGTAATTCTATAGACATGCCTTGGACCCGCATATGTTTCTGTTGTACCACTCTGAGCGATATAATACTAGTGGAACGGTGTTTCATTGGTGTTATATCAGACTTGCATACTACACCATGCAGTGGTATGCCGGGTCACCACATAGTAGCCGCAGGATACTCTGATCGGCAGGATGATCGGTATGACGACAAACGAGATGATCGGCAGGACGGCAATCAGAACAACTCTGGAAACCGTGGTAACTACAAACCACGACCACAGAGAACTCCCAAGTTACCCTACGCCGAACAGATAAACGCTCCCTGCTACCTGCACTCGTACATCGACTCCAAGGATAACAAAACAAAGTCAAGCCACCTGCTCAGGGATTGTAGACAGTTCATTGAAATGCAGGAACTCATGCAGCAGCAGCCGCAGCAACCACCACCACCACCACCCCCACCGCAGCACCAGGTCCAGCAGGCGTTTCCACCACCACGTGGGCAGATGAGCATGATCCACAGAACGGGTGTCTCCAGAAGAGAAATGAAGAAGCTCACCCGAGAAATCAATCTGGCAGAAAGTATCATGGCAAACATCCCTGAGTATGTCGAGTGGTCGTCTGAGAACATTACGTTCAGCCGAGCAGATCACCCGATGACCATACCAAAACCAAGACACGCTGCCCTAGTAGTCGAGGCACAAATCGGGGGCTTCAAGATGAGCAAAGTTTTCATGGATGGTGGAAGCGGACTAAACCTGATATTCGTCGACACAATCAAAAGTATGGGGATCACCATGAAAATGCTAGAGGATTCTGACACCTGTTTCCATGGAATTCTCCCTACTTCGTCGGCGTACTCTCTTGGCAAAGTTTACCTGAACGTCGTCTTCGGCAAACCCGACAACTTCAGGAAGGAGAAGATCGAGTTTGAAGTCGTGAACTGGGAATCATAGTATCACGCTATACTCGGAAGACCAGCTTATGCCAAGTTCATGGCTGTACCACACTATGCATACCTCAAGCTGAAAATGCCTGGGAGCAACAGGACAAATATCACAGTCTATCGAAGTTTTTCACGCTTAGACAATTGTGACCGCGATTTTCAGAGGATTGCTGCAAAGTTCGGGTTCAAACAGGAAGTTACCGATCCCCGTTCCAAGCCATCGCCACGCGATAATAAGGATGAAAAACATGTCAGAGAAACGAAGCAGAAGCCAGCCGACCTTGCCCCAGAAGTTTCGGCAGTAAAAGCTGAAGGAGATATGCCCTAGAGGCAATAATAAAAGTGGTTATTATTTATATCTCTATGTTTATGATAAATGTTTATATGTCATGCTATAATTGTATTAACCGAAACATTAGTACATGTGTGATATGTAGACAACAAGAAGTCCCTAGTATGCCTCTTAAACTAGCTTGTTGATTAATGGATGATTAGTTTCATAATCATGAACATTGGATGTTATTAATAACAAGGTTATATCATTATATGAATGATGTAATGGACACACCCAATTAAGCGTAGCATAAGATCTCGTCATTAAGTTATTTGCTATAAGCTTTCGATACATAGTTACCTAGTCCTTATGACCATGAGATCATGTAAATCACTTATACCGGAAAGGTACTTTGATTACACCAAACACCACCGCGTAAATGGGTGGCTATAAAGGTGGGATTAAGTATCCGAAAGTATGAGTTGAGGCATATGGATCAATAGTGGGATTTGTCCATCCCGATGACGGATAGATATACTCGGGCCCTCTCGGTGGAATGTCGTCTAATGTCTTGCAAGCATATGAATGAGTTCATAAGAGACCACATACCACGGTACGAGTAAAGAGTACTTGTCAGAGACGAGGTTGAACAAGGTATAGAGTGATACCGAAGATCAAACCTCGGACAAGTAAAATATCGCGAGACAAAGGGAATTGGTAATGTATGTGAATGGTTCATTCGATCACTAAAGTCATCGTTGAATATGTGGGAGCCATTATGGATCTCCAGTATCCCGCTATTGGTTATTGGTCGGAGTGAGTACTCAACCATGTCCGCATAGTTCTCGAACCGTAGGGTGACACACTTAAAGTTGGATGTTGAAATGGTAGTTCTTGAATATGGAATGAAGTTGGAATATTTGTTCGGAGTCCCGGATGTGATCCCGGACATCACGAGGAGTTCCGGAATGGTCCGGAGAATAAGATTCATATATAGGATGTCATTTTATGTGAATAAAATGTCGCGGAAGGTTCTATGGAAGGTTCTAGAAGGTTCTAGAAAAGTCCGGAAGAAACCACCAAGGAAGGTGGAGTCCACAAGGGACTCCACCTCCATGGCCGGCCAACCCTAGTGGGGAGGAGTCCCAAGTGGACTCCCCTAGGGGCCGGCCACCCCCCACATGGGAGGTGGGAATCCCACCTTTGGGTGGGAGTCCTAGTTGGGCTAGGATTGCCCCTCCTATGGAAGGATTTGGTTCGGGTCTTATTCGAAGACTTGGACACCACCTCTTGGGGTTCCACCTATATAATGAGGGCCAAGGGGAGGGGGCCGGCCACCTCAAACACCACCAAGGTGGCCGCACCCCTATAGTGGCCGGCGCCCCCTCTCCCAAACCCTAGCCGCCCCGCTCCTCCACATTCCCGCATGCTTAGCGAAGCTCCGCCGGACTTCTCCACCACCACCGACACCACGCCGTCGTGCCGTCGGATTCAAGAGGAGCTACTACTTCCGCTGCCCGCCGGAACGGGGAGGTGGACGTCGTCTTCATCAACAACCGAACGTGTGACCGAGTACGGAGGTGCTGCCCGTTCGTGGCGCCGGAACCGATCGTGATCAAGATCTTCTACGCGCTTTGCAAGCGGCAAGTGAACGTCTACCGCAGCAACAAGAGCCTCATCTTGTAGGCTTTGGAATCTCTTCAAGGGTGAGACTCGATACCCCCTCGTTGCTACCGTCTTCTAGATTGCATCTTGGCTTGGATTGCGTGTTCGCGGTAGGAAAATTTTTGTTTTCTATGCAACGTTATCCTACAAGTGGTATCGTGAGCCGTGTCTATGCATAGATGGTTGCACGAGTAGAACACAATGGTTTGTGGGCGTTGATGCTCTTGTTATCTTTAGTTGAGTACTTTGCATCTTTATGGCATAGTGGGATGAAGCGGCTCGGACTAACTTTACATGACCGCGTTCATGAGACTTGTTCCTCGTTCGACATGCAACTTGTATTGCATAAGAGGCTTTGCGGGTGTCTGATCTCTCCTACTATAGTAAAGATTCAATTTACTCTTCTATTGACAACATTAGTATCAACGTTGTGGTTCATGTTCGTAGGTAGATTAGATCTATATCGAAAACCCTAAACCACGTAAAATATGCAAACCAAATTAGAGAGCGTCTAACTTGTTTTTGCAGGGTTTGGTGATGTGATATGGCCATAATGTGATGATGAATATGTATGAGATGATCATTATTGTATTGTGGCAACCTGGCAGGAGCCTTATGGTTGTCTTTAAATTTCATGTTGAGTAGTATTTCAAAGTAGTTGTAATAGTTGCTACATGGAGGACAATCATGAAGACGGCGCCATTGACCTTGGTGCTTCGCCGACGATGATGGAGATCATGCCCGAAGATGATGGAGATCATGTCCGTGCTTTGGAGATGAAGATCAAAGGCGCAAAGACAAAAGGGCCATATCATATCACATATGAACCGCATGTGATGTTAATCCTTTTATGCATCTTATTTTGCTTAGATCGCGACGGTAGCATTATAAGATGATCCCTCACTAAAATCTCAAGATAATAAAGTGTTCATCCTTAGTAGCACCGTTGCCAAGACTTGTCGTTTCGAAGCATCTCGTGATGATCGGGTGTGATAGAATCAACAAGTGCATACAACGGGTGCAAGCCAGCTTTGCACATGCGGATACTAAGGTGGCCTTGACGAGCCTAGCATGTACGTACATGGTCTCGGAACACGTGATACCGAAAGGTAGAGCATGAATCATATGATTGATATGATGAACACTTTGAGTGTTCGCTATTGAAATTACACCTTGTCTCGTGATGATCGGACTATGGTGTGGTGGATTTGGTTCGTGTGATCACTAAGACAATGCGAGGGATATTGTTTTGAGTGGGAGTTCACCTAGATTTTTAATTATATTGAATTAAAATTTGAACTCAATTTGTCATAAACTTAGTCTAAACTATTGCAAATATATGTTGTAGAGATGGCGTCCCCAATCAATTTTAACCAGCTTCCTAGAGAAAGAAAAGCTTAAGAGCAACGGTAGCAACTTCACCGATCGGTTCCGTCATGTGAGGATCTTCCTCTCTGGCGGAAATCTGCAATATGTGCTTGATGCACCGCTAGGTGACCCTCCCGCGTAAACCGAAACCGATGAAGTAAAAGCTGTTTACGAGACTCGGAAAACTCGGTACTCTCAAGTTCGAGGTGCCATCCTCGTGCGTCCGGAATCCGATCTTCAAAAACGCTTTGAGCACCACGATCCTCATGAGTTGATGAAAGAGTTAAAGACTATTTTCGAGACTCATGCGGCCGTGGAATGCTATGAAGCATCGAAACATTTCTTCAGCTTGTATGATGGAAGAAGGCAGCTCCATTAGTGAGCACATGCTCGCCATGACCGGGCATGCGAAGAAACTCGTTGACTTGGGAATAGTGATTCCTAACAGACTCGGGATTAATCGTGTCCTTCAATCACCGCCACCAAGTTACAAGAACTTTGTGATGAACTACAATATGCGTAACATGAACAAGGAGTTACTCGAACTCTTTGGCATGCTAAAAGCCGCTGAGATTGAGATCAAGAAAGAGCACCAAGTGTTGATGGTCAACAAGACCACTAGTTTCAAGAAACAGGGCAAGTCTAAGGGAAAATTCAAGAAGGGTGGCAAGAAAGCTGCCACGCCTCCTATGAAACCTAAGAACGGCCCTAAGCCCGATGCCGAGTGCTATTACCGCAAGGAGAAGGGACACCGGAAGCGTAATTGCTCCAAGTATCCGGCTGATCCGAAGAGCGGCCTTGTCAAGAAGAAGAAAGAAGGTATATCCGATATACATGTTATAGATGTTTATCTCATCGGTTCTCGTTCTAGTACCTGGGTATTTGATACCGGTTCGGTTGCTCATATTTGTAACTCGAAACATGAACTAAAGAATAAACGAAGACTACCGAAAGATGAAGTGACAATGCGCGTTGGAAATGGATCCAAAGTCGATGTGATCGCTGTCGGCACACTTCCTCTACATCTACCTTCGGGATTAGTTTTAAGCCTAAATAATTGTTATTTTGTACCCGCGTTGAGCATGAACATTATATCTCGGATCTTGTTTAATGCAAGACGGTTATTCATTCAAGTCTGAGAATAATGGTTGTTCTATTTTTATGAATAATATCTTTTATGGTCGAGCACCACAAAAGAATGGCTTATTTCTGTTAGATCTCGATAGTAGTGATACGCATATACATAACATTGATGCTAAGCTAATTAAATTGAATGATAATTCTACTTATATGTGGCACTCGTCGTCTTGGTCATATTGGAGTGAAGCGCATGAAGAAACTCCATACCGATGGATTACTTGAATCACTTGACTTTGAGTCACTTGATAGATGCGAAGCATGTCTAATGGGAAAAATGACTAAGACTCCATTTTCTCGGTATGATGGAGCGAGCTACTGACTTATTGGAAATCATACATACCGATGTATGCGGACCAATGAGTGTAGCATCGCGCGGTGGTTATCGTTATGTTCTAACCTTCACAGATGATCGGAGTAGATATGGGTATATCTATTTCATGAAATATAAATCCGAAACTTTCGAGAAGTTTAAGGAATTTCAAAGTGAAGTAGAAAATCAACGTAACAAGAAGATAAAATTTCTACGATCCGATCGTGGAGGTGAATATCTCGAGTTATGAGTTTGGCATGCATTTAAAGAAATGCGGAATACTTTCACAATTGACACCGCCGGGAACACCACAACGAAACGGTGTATCCGAACGTCGTAATCGAACTCTCTTAGATATGGTTCGTTCTATGATGTCTCTTATTGATTTGCCATTATCATTTTGGAGTTATGCATTAGAGACAGCCGCATTCACTTTAAATAGAGCACCAACAAAATCCGTAGAAACGACACCGTATGAACTATGGTTTAATAAGAAACCTAAGCTGTCGTTCCTCGAAAGTTTGGGGTTGCGAAGCCTATGTAAAGAAGTTACAACCTGGACAAGCTAGAACC